>NC_089259.1:56380856-56692093 GCF_963930625.1 Muntiacus reevesi | reverse complement strand
AGAAACTTTGATCTAGCAAAGAACAAAGACATTACTAAATAAGCACTGAAATGTGAAAAGCACATGAAAATGATGTTCTCTTAGCCTGGATATTAGTGATCATTTCCTTGTCAAATTCCTCAGAATCTCTGCTTGATAGTCTGTGAACTCTCTGCAGGTAAATTCAGTCTTAAGGCTAGCTCTGTTCCTGGATGATCATCATCACTAGCCCCCCAACATGTCTTGAACATGTACACATATACACATGCACACACACACACACACACACACACACATTAAAATGGCTAAAATCATTCAAAATATCAAGAATAGGTATAGAAATTGAGAGTTTCTTTTAATACAGTTGGGTTTATATATGAGCTAATATAACCAATAAAATTCCAAGTCTTTGCTAGGGGTAGGAAAAGATTAGCAGTCATATCAGTTACTTTGCATAAAATCAATAGCCATAACTGTCAAGTAGAAAGATTCTTGATTTAGAGAATAATTCTCCATTTCAGTCAAGCTTAAAAAATGATATGACTATTAGAAGTACCATTTTAAAAGTTGAAGATTATAACTCTAGAACTTTTAAGTCCAATCCAGTAGTCACTAGCTATGTGTGTTGCTTTAAACTTATATTTTAAACAATATTAAATAATATTTAAAAGTTAATTCCTCAGTCACACTAGTCATTTCAATGTTCAATATTTTCATATAACTAGTGGCTGCCATATAGGAAGGCAGAGGTATAGAACAGTTTCATTGGTCAGCACTGTTATAGAAAATTAATTTGAAGAAAAATCATAGAGCCAAACTTCCTAATGCTTAGCATTAAGACTGTGGAGTGTAAACCCAGAGTGAAACAGAGAGAAATATCAGTTCTAAAATCTAATTGCTAGATATTTAGACTGCATTGATGAGATGCTTGAAGCTGATATAGTTAGAAGATTGTTCATAGTATTAGACAATTCATGGTTTGTGTTTCTATTGTCTTTGGCATAAAGATCCCCAAGAGGGAATCTGGATATTCCACAATAAGAAAGTGGCATTTCCTATCATTTGTGAACTTAGGAAGAAAGAGAGAGGCGAATATAAAATTTGCAACACCTTATCAAAAAGCCTATCATAACAAGTTGTTTGGTAGCATAATATAGCTGTAAAATATAGTTTTTCTCACGTAAGTAGCAATAGAAGTACTGGGAACACGGAGTCTGTTATGAAGACAGCAGTCATTTTCCGAAAACCAATAAAGATGATTTTCAGAATAATATAAAGGAAAAAAAAGATTGAAGCAGGTATGAAAAGTATGTAATGACAAACAACTAGCATATATTGAGATCTTACAATGTACAAGGGCTTCCCTGGCAACTCGGCTGGTAAAGAATCCACCTGCAATGCAGGAGACTGGGAATCGATCCCTGCCTGGGTCAGAAGATGCCCTGGAAGATGGCATGGCAACCCTCCCCAGTATTCCTGCCTGGAGAATCCCCATGGACAGAGGAGACTGGCGGGCTCCTGTCCGTGGGGTCGCAAAGAGGCAAACACGACTGAGCGATTAAGGACGCATAATGTACAAGGTCCAATGTCATTTACATTTTACAATGATCTGCAATATAGGCAGAATTATTATTTGCATTTTAAAGGGAAGAAGGTAGATACTAAAATTTAAGTAACTTACCCATTATAAAACAGTTAGATTAAAACCCAAATATGGCTCCAGAGAAATGACTCATCCCACTTTTGCTCACAATTAAATCTTTGCTATGTACTATTGCTCTATGCTGAAAATAATTACTCAAATATAAGCTACACAGCTCTGAGATTTGTTCACATTTATTCATCTGTTTTGGAGAAGGAAATGGCAACTCCATCCCAGTGTTCTTGTCTAGAGAATTCCATTGATGGAGGAGCCTGCTGGGCTGCCTTCTATGTGGTTGCAGAGTCGGACACGACTGAAGCAATTTAGCGGCAGCAGCAGCAGCAGCATTCATCTATTTATATACATAGTCATCACTGTGCTCTGGACTTCGTATGTGAGATTGTTGAATCTATTTTGTCAACCAAAATATGGTATTTTGGGCACTTCCTAAATCTCATAACTGTAAAAGTTCTCAATTTTATTATCCATGAATTAACCTACAATCAGTTCAGTTCAGTTCAGTCCTCAGTCGTGTTTGACTCTTTGCAACCCCATGAACCGCAGCATGCCAGGCCTCCCTGTCCATCACCAACTCCCGGAGTCCACCAAAACCCATGTCCATTGTGTCGGTGATGCCATCCAACCATCGCATCTTCTGTCATCCCCTTCTCCTCCTGCCTTCAATCTTTCCCAGCACCAGGGTCTTTTCAGATGAGTCAGCTCTCCGCATCAGGTGGCCAAAGCATTGGAGTTTCAATTTCAACCAGTCCCTCCAATGAACATCCAGGACAGATCTCCTTTAGGATGGACTGGGTGGATCTCCTTGCAGTCCAAGGGACTCTCAAGAGTCTTCTCCAACACCACAGTTCAAAAGCATCAATTTTTCAGCATTCTGCTTTCTTTACAGTCTAACTCTCACGTCCATACATGACCACTGGAAAAACCATAGCCTTGCTTTGATGGACCTTTGTTGGCAAAGTAATGTCTCTGCTTTTTAATATGCTATCTAGGTTGGTCATAATTTTCCTTCCAAGGAGTAAGCGTCTTTTAATTGCATGGTTGCAATCACCATCTGTAGTGATTTTGGAGCCCAGAAAAATAAAGTCTGACACTGTTTCCATTGTTTCCCCATCTATTTCCCATGAAGAGATGGAACCAGATGCCATGATCTTAGTTTTCTGAATGTTGAGCTTTAAGCCAACTTTTTCACTCTCCTCTTTCACTTTCATCAAGAGGGTCTTTAGTTCCTCTTCACTTTCTGCCATAAGGGTGGTGTCATCTGCATATCTGAGGTTATTGATATTCTCCCGGCAATCTTGATTCCAGCTTGTGCTTCTTCCAGCCCAGCGTTTCTCATGATGTACTCCGCATATAAGTTAAATAAGCAGGGTGACAATATACAGCCTTGACGTACTCCTTTTCCTATTTGGAACCAGTCTGTTGTTCCATGTCCATTTCTAACTTTTGCTTCTGACCTGCATACAGGTTTCTCAAGAGGCAGGTCAGGTGATCTAGTAACCTGCCATTCAGTTCAGTTCAGTTCAGTCGCTCAGTCGTGTCCAACTCTTTGCGACCCCATGAACCTATCATCGTGATTAATAAGACCTAGCACTTATCATTTTATTTGAACTATCATGTCTTAGTTTTTGCTTACTCTTCCATCATCATACAAATATATTCCACCATTTAAAAAGTAACTACCGAGATCCAAAGCATCTTCTTCATTCTTATGCACACTTTTTTCATTCCTTTAGAGCCAATTGTTTTAACCTCTATATTAAGTATGACTGATATACAAAAAGTTGTACATATTTAATATATACAACTTAATGAGTTTGGAGATAAACCAAATCATCACCATAATCTACACCATAAACATATTCATCAATTCCAAAATTTCCTCCCACCCTCTTTATTTATTTATTATTATTCTGTGATCAGAACACTTCACATAAGAACTACCCTCTTAGAAATGTGGATGATACAAATGCTTTCTATTCTTCCTAGCATCTGAACAACATCCATTCTAGAAATTATTACACTCAGTTTATTATGTACAGCATGCACCTAGCAAAGAATGGGTGGTTTGATCAAGTAAGAAATTAATTTGAACATAATTACCAATTTTAATATAATTTTCTCTCAAAACTACCTTAGCCTACTCCTTAGATTTAATTTGAATAACATTAATTTTTAACAAAAATTTTTGTCTTATTATATTAGTTCAGTTTCTTGAAGTATTATTAAACTCGTATGAAGTTGATGCAGTTTGGATCTCTTATTCTAACATCTTTTCTCAGTCTTAATCTGGCATGTACTTACCAGCAGAACTTTCAAACCTTTAATTAGATTTTAGTTTACATGCCATTCTTAGGAATGTTACTGAGTTTCCAATTTTAGTCTTAACTTGTACATGCTAAACCTTTCTGATAACAAGAAAGGTATTTGCAAAACTTTCTGTCCATATATATTTTTATACTTTGATAATATATGTCATCTTGCTTAAAACTATTTTAGTCCATTTCATTCAGATGATAAAATATGTTCCAGAGTTTTAACATATTTAAAATAAATTTATTTAGAAAATGTGTCGTGACTTTTCTTGCCCTCTATAAGGAGATAGACAAAGCACTGTTCAAAAATAATGGAAAATATATTAAAAAATCATCCAATATTGAACACTTGACCATAGTTATGAATTCAGTTGTTACAGTGGATAGAATCAATATCAGTGGGCAGAGATTATCAAGAAATTGAATCACTATTATTAAATATCAATTATAAATTAAGCTCACTGGTCAGAGAAATATGTAAAATCCCAGGGCTATAAGATTCCAGAAATTCTAAAATGGAAAGAATAAGATCATGCTTAATATTCTTATAAATATTCTTTCTTCCAAGAAATAGATACATCAAAGTAAATACTACTAGGATTTAATCTCAAAGAATGTATTTTATAATGATTCAAATGTTTACTGTAGGTCTGAGCTTTAGAGTACTATTCCTAATTACTTTCTTCATTTTATACATTCATGAAATTCATATTCAGTAACTGTTATTAAAGTACCAACTACACATAATCTAAAGTCTGAGATTCAAATCTATACAAATACGTAAGGATTATTTAATGTCATATGAGTTCAGAGCAGTAAAATAAATTTTTTCAATAATCATGACTTATTAACTACAAACATACCTGATTAGAAGTCCCATTAAATAGTCTTTGCAAAAAGTGTTCAATGAAGGAATGTAAGTTCAATGTGGACAGGATATTTTTGTTTCACTAATATATAACCGAAAACCAATACATCATGGCAGTAAGGTATATACTAAAGACATACTTGGATGAATAGATGAAAAAGGAAAATTGAGAGTGAAACAATGAAGAGCTGTAAATATTCTATTGGAAAAGAGAAAAATCACCCTTGAACATTGTATTTTTATATTAAATATATATATATATATATATGGAACACTGCTGCACTTGATGGTTTGAGAGCATGATTTTTAACTCAAAGGCATCAAACTTTAATACACTACTCCCCACAGGAATTATGCACTCTAATATTGTTTAATTATTCAAACTAGAAGTCAAAACTTGGATTATATATTGTTTTTATATTGAGCTTTTCTATTTAGAAACAAAAACAATTTCATTTTATCTCCAACCTTGGGCATAGTTTTTATTTTTATGCAAGCTGTACATTTATTATCATTCTTGGACTTACGGATTTTAGAACTGATTTTTATAAATATTGATTTAGAAAGGAAATTAATATTAATATTTATATAGGACGTTGGGGTAGTTCAACATTATATAAACACTTTATTGCATTACAGCTTGTTTAGAATTAGATGACTGAGAGGATATCAATATAAAATAATGGAACTCCTCACTGTAGGTATCAGCAGCTTAGCATATCTGATTGCTTCTCTTTCACTGAAAATACTTTAGAATCACAGAAAGAAATGGAAAGAGGTGGAAATCCTGGAGACTGAGCCTACTGACTAGTATTCCCATGACAGAATCCAGGAGAAATTTTCAGTAACTAAATTATTGATGGCACTGTATAGAAGGAAAGCAGAACCATGTGGGGAAGAAACTGCCCATCCCTACCCCACACTGTCCCTTCCAGAAGAACAAAGAAATGACCACTCCTACCAAATTGGACCTGTTTCCTGAGAATCACAATGTCATATCTGACATTCTTCTTTTCCTTTTATGTAGCAGTGGCTATCATGAATCCCTCTTAACATGGCCACAGATTAGCAATTAACCACCACATCTAGATGTAATCTAAACATAGCTAATATCATATACATTCAAATGCATAATTATATGATGAAGAGTAACTATCTGTTATGACCATGAAACAATAGTCTTTAACTATAGGAAAATGATAGCCATGTTAACACAGCAAAGAGATGTATGTGTGACTTCTATACTACTCTCTACAGTGAATTTTTGAGAAAGATGTAGGTGATTTTTACCAGAAATACTAAATGAACTATAAAACAAATAAATGGATAAACAATTAAATAGAACACTCAGCATGGTAGGTTGTAGTAAGGTTGGGGCTATGGAAACAAGAATGAGAAATAACCATGTTTAAATGACTGGATTGTCCAATAAATCTTATTTAATTTTACAGAAAATGATGCTAAATACTGATAATCAATAAACAATGGGCTTTTAATGAACCCTAGTACTAAGATTAACATTCAGATATTTTTTTCACTCAGCTCAATATTTAGGAACAATGTGCCCATTTGAGTTTATCATTTAGGAGAATTTCCCTTAATATAAAATGATACAGGGTGCTCAGGGCTGGTGCACTGGGATGACCCAGAGGGATGGGATGGGGACGGAGGTAGGAGCGGGGTTCAGGACAGGGAACACATGTACACCCATGGCGGATTCATGTCAAATGTATGGCAAAACCAATACAATATTGTAAAGTAGGAAAATTTAAAAAATAAATAAAACTGAAAAAAAATGATAAAAGATCCTGCAGATTTTACTACTGAATAGCTTTATTCAGTTTTGTTTTTCCCTTGCAGACAATAACGTCATCTAAAAAGGACAAGGATAACTCTTCTATATTACATGAAAAAATATATTACTTAAACACTTTATATGATATTTTCTAATTATTGGTACTTTAAAAAAATCTCTGGTAACTCATTCAAAGTATGATTTCCATCTTATCAATAAAATTATTTTAGGAATGGCATTCAAAAAGTCAATTAATTGTAGTCTACACTAAATTCAGACTACTTATTGACCTTTATTTGACACCTCTTTGCTATTACATGTGTAGGTGACATATAACTTTTTGGTTTCAATGAGATACAATACAGTAGAATATGTGTTGACCTCTGACTTCTAGAAAGAATTCTCTTTCCTCTTCCAAACAAGATAAACAAAATGCAAACACAAGACGAAACAAAAATAGGGACTCATATTATCATCCAAAATAGAAGCTTAGAACACCATTTTTCTTGGTTATCTTTCCAATGCCCTTTATTTTGTAATAAATTATTAAATATAGCTGAAACAAGTTATCTTTTTCTTTATTATAATATCTAATAAAATAATAACCTTATTTATTCCATCAATAATGTATCTATAGTAAAAGAGGAAATAGCCTCTGTGTGCAGCCTTGCGTGTGTATCAAACTAAATATTAACAATAATCCATTTTCTTTACCTAAGAGAGAAAATGCCCTTTTAATGGAAGGTACACTGGTACAATGAAACTACAATGATAATATGACATGTTTAATTGTCTTCAATGAAAAGCCAGCAGTATTGTTGGAGTATAAAATCGAGAGAATTTGTATCTATGCCATTTGAGCCTGTAATACAGGAAAGATTTCAAAAATGTGAAATGGTAAATAGACTGCATTGTTGAAGTGATGAAAAACTGAAAAATTCAGTGGAGTGTCCAAAAATGCCAGCTGGAATGGAGACAGAAAGACATCAACAGTCTGCATTCAGAAGGCATCCTGATGTGTTGATGTAATTGCCTGATCATGAAATGATCTGCCTGCCTCTACTTACAAAGGACCCTTTGAGTCTTTGAAGTGGGCAGTTTCAGAGATCACATAAACATGGCCTAACATAGAAATTATGTCTTTAAGTGTATTATATTTTCTTCATAAACATGAGTTCAAATAATTCAGTGACCTAGGATTACGTATTTACATTATGTACTAAGACTGAAAATTGTTTAATATCTGCTACTTGCTCTGCATTCAAATCAAACTACCCTTAGAGAAACTCTTTGGGAAAACAACAATAACTCAAAACCGAGTAACAACCCTGTCTAGACTCAAGTAAATACATTGTCACCCAATTTCATGAATAGAAAATAGAGTACTTGTTAGAAGCATGTGATAGACACATCAGAGTAAAACCCTGCCAGAATTGGAAAATGCAGACATAGCTGTCTTGAATTCTTTGAGAAGCTCAGTGAATTATGAAGTGGAGAGAGAGATAGAAGAAAATGAATCATATAAATTTCAAAATAAGAGAAGTTATAAAATAAGCAGGCCTAAATTGAGATGTGACCCATCCTCAAACTCTCTCAACATAGAATGAGATACAAATTAGTGTCCTGAACCAATGATCCAGTAGCCCTAGGTGAAGGTCTGCTATTGCAATCCTGGCAGCCACTAACAGCTGTGTCACTCTGAACACACTTGTAACATCTCAATATGAAGCACCAAGTACATGTCAGGCCATGGCACCAAGGATAGAGTAGTAAACAAGAGCAGAATAATTCTAATGCTTTATGTACCTTATGCGTACATACCTTATGGGCACATTTCCTTGTGGCTCAGCTGGTAAAGAATCTGCCTGCAATGCGGGAGGCCTGGGTTCGATCCCTGGGTTGGGAAGATCCCTTGGAGGAGGGAATGGCTACCCACTCCAGTATTCTGGCCTGGAGAATTCAAGGACTGTATAGTTCATGGGGTCGCAAAGAGTCGGACACAACTGAGCGACTTTCACAAGGCACCTTACATATATTTGAGGAGACATCAACAACAAACAAAATGTTATCATGAAATATTTCCAGAGAATTCTAAATTCTGTAAAGAAGAACAAACTGAGGTAGAGAATGGCTGGCAGGGTGACAGAAGAAAGCTAGTTTATTATCTGATTAAAGGCTGTCTATCCACTGTAGTAAAGTGAGAATATGTATCAAAGTATTGCTGGAGGCATCAATACTCTCTCAACAGCCATCCCAGATATGCCAAAATGTCTGAGTAGGAAGAAGAGATGACTCACTCCTGACTTCATATTCTTTTGATTTTAATTCCTCTGTAAAAACTGAATTTACTTGAACAACTTCAAAAATTACTTGCTGTTAATATAACTATTATTAATATATTTTAAATAATATTATTATTAATAGTAATGATATCAAGCACCCCAAATAACCCCAAATACTCTTTGGGATTTTGCCTTTGCAAACAGCTCCAATTCTATTCTGACCACACTCCAAATCTTGCTTTCCCCATGATGTTCCTTTTAGAACATAGCTCTGATATGATGGAAAGATTAATATAGTGTGAGGTGCATTAAATTATATTCAATTCTCCAAAGAAATTGATTTTAGTATTTGTACCAGTCACTTTAGAAAATATTTAATAAGTCATATTATTTGTATTATTCTACAAAGGGAAGAATGGAATGAGGGTAATGTTATGATTATGCTTGTAGAAGTGAAAAAAGTGACATAATGGCCTTAAACACAGTGGAAATTAAAGTAAAATCCAATTCATTGTATCCTTGTCACTTTAATTGTGAGACTCTATCTAAAACGTCTATTCCTGACCCATACTAGCGTGCAACAACGTGTTAGCCATTATTATTTACTAGTATACATGTATTAAAGTGTATTTTAGATGACAGTTTTATTTTATACATGAAAAATTCTGTGTTTTAAAGATATATGTTATATGTAAATAAGTGATAATTAGAAAATAAATTACACTTGTCATAGTAACTCCCATCTCAGCATAAAACACACTTTTTTAGACAAAGGTAGTTTTATCAGTCCTACATTCCTGTGGCAACTTTCTGGCATAGAAACCAAATGGAATAGTCTATTTCACCTCTGTTTCCAAGATGAGCATGAAGGGATTTGACCATTTTACAATTACCTCTAAACTCTGTCTGAATCTAATATTCCTTAGTTAACCTATCACTCCAACAGTAAAAATATTGGATGAAGCATTTTTAGAAACATCAGGATATTTCTCTCTATACCAGTGACCCAATATCACTTGTTTTATTATACATAAAAACAAAATGCAATAGAGGGATGGTATCAGGGTGACTGAGTGGAGACTTTCATAATGGTATAAATTTGTGGAGTATCTGAACTATGTCATAGTGACAGTTTAATATTGGATGTGAGATGGTAATTATATTCTACTCTCTTTTTAAACATGGTTCCAAGAATAATGAGAAGAGCTCTTGCCCAAGATCAAGGACATACTTCTGATCATTCAGTGACATTATAATTAACCACTGTGCTTGGACTGATACCCCCAGATGACAAGGGGCACTTTCATTGTCAATGGTTATTGACCATTATGTGTGGTTAGAAGTAAAAGGTTTCATCTACAATGAGATACTGTTCCTACAATGATGCTGGTGGGAAATGGCATCTCTATGGCTAATCTTGGAAACTCCTATTGATATTATTTATGAGACAACCACTTTGAAGCTATGTAAAGGTTCTATTTAATGATATGCTCTATTATTCAGTTTCTTATATTCAAGGGCTGAATTGTGCTAAGTCCTGAGATTTCAGAATAATAATATGATTACTGCACTTAGAGTATTTTAATGTTCCTATAAAGAGTAGATCAAATACACATACAGTGTGATAATGATAAAATTGAAAAGTGTACATATCTCAGTGATTATATGAAGAAATAACAGCTGACTAGAACAAAAAGGATGAAAAATTTTCAGTAATCAGATATTAGCAATGAGTCTCACAAAACAAACAGGAGTTTACAAGAGAAAGTAGAAAATGGAGTGTTATCTGAAGATGAGGACAGGAGTGAAGACAATGGCCTGGTGGAGATTTCAGATAAAAGAAAGATCTTACCTTGTGGGTGAGGCCAAAGGTCGGTAAAAGGAGCCTCAGAAAGTTCCCACTAGCTGATAAAAATTCAGTAATGAAGGTGAAAGAGGCGAGAAGCTGCCTTAAAATCCAACGTTTAAAAAACTAAGATCTTGGAATCTGGTTCCATCATTTCATGGCAAATAGATGGGGAAAAAGTGGAAAGAGAGGCAGATTTTATTTTCATGGTCTTCAAAATCACTGCAGATGGTGACTGCAACCATGAAATTAAAAGTGCAGCCATGAAATTAGAAGACAGTTGCTCCTTGGAAGAAAAGCTATGACAAACCTAGATAGCATATTAAAAAGCACAGATATCACTTTGCTGACAAAGGACTGTATAGTTAAAGCTATGTTTTTTCCTGTAGTCATGTACAGATTTGAGAGTTGGACCATAGAGAAGGTTGAGCACTGAGAAACTGATGCTTTCAAATTGTGGTACTGAAGAAGACTCTCTTAAGAGCCCCTTGGGACACCAAAGAAATAAAATCAGTCAATCCTAAAGAAAATGAACCCTGAATATTTATTGGAAGGACTGATACTAAAGCTAAAGCTTCAATACTTTGGCCACCTGATGGGAACAACTGACTTATTGGAAAAGACCCTGATGCTGGGAAAGAATGAGGGATGCAGGAGAAGGCGGAGACAGGGATTGAGATTGCTGGATGGTATCACCACTCAATGGACATGGGTTTGAGAAAATTCTGGGAGACAGTGAAGGGCAGGGAAGCCTGGCATGCTAAACTTCATGGAGTCACAAAGAGTCAGACATGACTTAGCAACAACAACACACAAAAGCAATTTGGTTCATATACAATGAAGCAACGATTCTGAAATGATCAGCCTATTTAATATTTACTTTAAAATATGAAACATTTATTGGATAAAAATCCTTTTCCTAAGATAGAAATGAATTCTTCAAGAATATTAACAGACAACACTGTTTTTAAACAGTAATAAACACACAATCTAACCCCATATGTTTGAAATGCCCCAAAGATGAACACAAAAGCAGTGAGTAAAATGCTTAGCAATAAAAATGAAAAATGTAATGGGTCAAGACAAGACAGCAAAAAAAAAAAAAAAGAGCTTTGGTATTGGTTACTTTAAAACAAAAGAATACATTTTCAATCTCTTTTGGTTATTCGGTTTTGGATATACAATTATATACAAACTGCATGTTTCCAGGAGAAAATTTTAGATGTCTGATGAGGATTTGGGGGTATTATTTTTTTTTTCTTTTGAGCATTTACATTTTCTATTTGCTCTCAGCATATTTATTATTTCTGGAAATAGTGAGATCTAAAGAGTATGCTGCAATTAGTTAGTTTGTATGGACTGTGATCTCCATAATGGGCCTCCCAGCAGTACTTTGTGTTATTTTAAACAATGTGGCTAATATAATATGCATGATGAAAATGTTAGTCCTATTGTTTTTGCAGCCTGTGATGTTTTCAAATCTATCAACAAAATAAAAACAAAACTTGGACTATGCCAGAGTGAATGCTTAATAATAGTGCCCATATTTTGTTTTTTCCTTCATGGACAGATTTTGTTACTAAACTCAGAACTCTCAGTTTTATAGCATCAACATACAAGACAATGAGCTACATGATTTGCTTTCTGGCTAAGACCACATGTGCACTGCTAAAGACAATACCTCCCCCTTTTCTTCATCCCCACACAAAAAAAGTGACAACATGGAGTGTTTAAGTCTGAAAGGAAAGTGGGCTTTTTTTTTTTTTTTGATAAGGTCACTTTGTAAGGAATAATAATATTCTTTTCAAGTAATATTCATATCTTTAAAAATGAAAAACATTTCTTCTTTCTTGCATTAAAATTACTTATTTAAGAGAAGAGGTGGATAAAATGTCTGGTTAAGCCTTCCTGACTTAATTTGACAATGTCTATTTGACAATGTGTATATATATATATATATATATATATATATACACACTCACACACAAAAACACAAATCAAAGTCTATTTGACAATGTGTATATATATATATATATACACACACTCACACACAGAAACACAAATCAAAGATGGTCCCATCAGAAGAGTTAATGCTATGTGTCCAATAATGTCCTACTAAGCTTTGAAGTCAATCTACATAATAATCATACTATATTCAGAATTTAGGTTGTTTGTTGAAACAACCTGGAAGATATTGGGTGAAGTGAAATAAGCCATATATGTGGAATCTTAAAAAGTTGAGTAGACGTAGAGTACAGAATGGTGGTCCCAGAGGTTAGGAGGTGGGCACATGGGGGCATGCTCAAAGAGTGTAAAACTGCAGCTTTACAGGATGAGTGAGTCCAGAGATCCAGCGTACAACATGAAGGCTACCGTCAAGAGTACTGTACTGTATACTGGACATTTCCTATGAGGTTAGATTTCTGGTTCTCTCACCAAACAAAAAAGATTATAACTATGTGAGAAGATGATATGTCTTAAATATATGGATCCATGTGTATCTCATAAATTCATATATAGGGAATAAATGTGTATGTATATATATTATACCAGTAATAATTATAATAAAAATGTTAGAATTATATTGTAATTATACTAATTTAATATAATACACACTAATTACATACTTATGTAATTCTCTTATATCACCTGTGATCATAAGTGCTCCATATCAAGTTTCTACTGGATTGAGGTAACATTTTATTTACTTGTTCATTTTTTATTGAAGGATAATTGCTTTACAGTATTGCATTGATTTTTATCAACATCGACATGAATGTTCAAGTGGAATGGAACTTGAATAAACCTATGGCTCATTCCTGCTGAGATAGAATTTTAATTATGAGTCACACATAACTGATAAAATTACTATTTCTTCATAATTAAATAGAAAAAACAAAATGCTATTAATTAGATTTTAAACATTAATACATCAAAGTGGATATTAGGAAGTATCAAAGGTACAGTAACTGATAAGTGATTTAAGGAAAGTTCAAATTATTCTTAAAAGGGTAATTTAATGTATATATTGGACTTTAGAAAAATGGTATAGATGGACCTATTTCCAGGGCAGGAATAGAGATGCAGACTTCGAGAACAGATATGTGAACAGGGGCTGGGGGAAGGGAGAAAAGGACAAATTGGGAGATTAGGATCAATATATATATATACCACCATGTATAAAATACACAGCTAGCTGGAACCTGCTATAAAACATAGGAAGCTCATCTTAGTGCTCTGTGATGACCTAGATGGGTGGGATGGGGGGTAGGAGGGAGGCCCAAGAGGGAGTGTATATGTGTGTGCGTGTGTGTGTGTGTGTGTGCCTGCTAAGTCATTTCAGTGTCTGACTCTACGACCCTATGGACTGTAGCCTACCAGGTTCCTCTGTCCATGGGGGTTATCCAGGTGAGAATACGGGAGTGGGTCACCATGTCCCACTCCAGGGAATCTTCCCAACCCAGGGATCAAACTGCATCTCCTACATCTCCTGTATTGGTAGGCAGGTTCTTTACCACTAGTGCCACCTGGAAGCCCATACGTATGTAAACATTTAGCTGATTCAATTTGTTATACAGTAGAAGCTAATACAACATTGTAAAGCAACTATTCAATTTGCTATTAAACTATGAATAATAGCAATTAAAAAAACATTTAGGTATCAAAAAAGATGATTTTAATATTTTATATTCTAAAAACATCTACTTTTTTGATCTATAGAATTACAGAATGCAAACTGAAATTTAAAGAAAATATAGTTCAGCATTAAGCAGATACTGAATATTCTGAGCTAATCTGATCACCTAGATTATGCCAGAAATGCACCCTTAACATTTCAAGCAGGCAAAATGAAATGGTTTCATTGTTCTGTATTTAGAGACATATTTTTAAAAAAGTAAACAAAATTACCATAAAACTTAATGCTTGAAAATACATTGGATTTATTCATTGGCTTACTACTAAGCATTTGGAAAACCTATAGTGATCACATGATGACTATAATACTAGCCCTAATTTAGATATTTTTCCTCAAGCTAAAAAAAATATAATGTTTCACTAGGTACAATGATGATCATATCTATGTAAGCAAGATAATTGTCAAGACAAAGATTAGCAAGATGATTAGCAAAGTTACATTAATGCTATATACATATTTTTTCATATTTTAATATACTGAAGGAGTTGCTAATACATTTCAGATATTTAATTTAACAGACCATATTCAATCAGTTGTTTCCTCACAAAAGGTATTTCTTGAAGTGTTAAAACTAAGATAGTTGTCATGTGATTAATAGTGTAAAAATAAATACATCTGTGGTTGTTCATGGAACCAGTTGCCTCTCAAAGGTGGTCTATAAAATTAAAAACAAAGAAACAACTAAACAAAAACCTTGAGAACCCTTTCTTTGTATAATAAGAATGTGAAAAAATCAAATAGTTACACATTTTTTAATCAACTCAGCTGCAGTTAAGGTGAGACATGGCACTCACACATCTCTACCAGATGCATTATGTTTCTACACACTCATGAGTAAATGTTTCACAGTCATAGTGGAATGCAATTCAGTTCTCCATAAGAAATTGCCAATAAACTCTGAAGACTACACATATCCAACAGCTAGCCAACTGCTATGTCTTCAGGACGTCCCAATACCTTTGATCAGAGGCCAAGCTTTCCAAGGTGCCCTCAGTCTGTGACTGACATTTGTGCTCAATTTGTGAGTCTTCCATGGGCAAACTTCATCTGCATCCCAGTTGGTCTGGCTGAGACTTTCTCAGAGCTGTATTGAAGTCTGATGCTCATCTGCTTAGCTACTCAATTTGTCCTCCTTTCCTCTTTCACTGTAAACACTGACAGATTTGGATGATTAATGAAGGCTTTCCCAGCTTACTCCTGCTCTCATTTTTATATTTTTATAGAAAAATTCACCATTAAACCTACTGTCCTTCTATTTCTTCTTGGTATCTGCTTTCAACACCCAGATTCTCTGATGCTTAATTTTGGCCAAATTCATCAAGAATGATTATTAAATTATTTAGTACTGTAGCCTTGAATAAAATGTAGCTGTAAGCAAACTTTATACACTTGCTGAATCATTTTCTGTCAAAAATATATTGACACACTTACACCTTCAAATATTTGCATTCTACTATATTTGAAAATGTACCCTTTGACATTAATATGGTTTTTAAACTAAATCTTACATAATTTTTTAAACAATAACCAACTTTCCACAGATTTTTATGAAGCACAGAGTTCATGATACATTGGTTCTCCATCCCCCCCAAACCAGGGAATAGGCTGGGCAGAAATCATCCTGGAAAAAAAAATTTTAGTTAGATACTTGGAATTTCATGTCTTGAATCTAAAGTCAGTTTAGTGTAATCACCAGTACTCCACCAGCAGGAGATAACTTGAATGTAGTTACAAAGTCTAGACCCTTCAACTATCACAGTTTTTGAAAATATGAGAAACATTACAGTCAAATTGTAGTGAATTATTCACAATCTTGTCTCAAAATTGTATTAGTCAAGGTTCTTTAGTGTATATTGCCAAATTTAGGATTTTTGCTGATCTGATATATGAGAAATGGAATTCCAGTGTAGCTTCAATTATGTTTGCCCTGTGATAAATATAAACAATAGATAATATTTGCATAATTATAACCAGATTACAGTCAATGTCCAGGGGTTTTCATAAGTAAAAGTTTTGGTTCATTTATTTAAAAAATATAACATGTTAAGAAGCTAAAGGATAAGTATTTGACTTAATGAGATAATAAAAGTTATTTTTTATCAAAGTGCAAAAAATCAGATTGTCTTTAAAATTGACATTTAGGTTTTGAATTACCAGTGCATTTAGTAAAATCTATAGCATGAGAAACTATTTGGGGCAAATCTTTAAGGCTTCTTTCTTAGTGATGAGGTTTTAAAAGGTTTAGTGATTTAACTTCAGCATTAGATTCTGTGTTCAGCATTTATTAAATATATTGAAATTGGAAAGTCTCAAAAGAGTAAGGAGAAATACAGAAGTGTTTTTCATTAGTCAATTCCTTTATAACAAAGAAAATCAATGATCTTATAATGAAGTTTTTCAAAATGCAATTTCTGTATACTTTGACATGAGCAATTTATATTGTCGTACTTTAAAATTCACATGGAGGAGAGAATAATACTTCCTTTATGATTTCCGGAGCACTTTTACTTTGCCCGTTGACTTTCATAAAAAACTACTTTTCATTATTGCTCTGTTCCTAATTTGTTGAGTTCATTATTATAACAGAAATACACATTTCTAATGTTACACTATTTTGTGGACATTTTTCTAAGGAATTCCCTGTAGAAAACTCAGAAAATGACAATCATGTTTTATGTTTTTTTTTAAATAGTGTGTATGCTAAATAATGGTGTGTAAAACTTTTGCTGAACTTTAGAGATTTTAACTTTTTTTTTGCCTCACTGACTGGCTTGAGGATCTTATTTCTCTCACCCAGGGACAAAACCCAGACCCTGGCAGAGAAGGTGCCAAGTCCTAACCACTGGACTACCAAGGAGTTCCTAAGATTTTAACACTTCTAAATACAATAACAAAAAATAACCTCAGCAAAAATTATTATGTTTTCTGAGCTACACATTTTAAACCATACTTGTTGGGGTAATATAAAACATAAATATTCATTTTTTAATTGAAATGAGTTAAATGTCAATATCTTTGTAAGCAGTTACTGCTTCCTGAGAAGAAAAGTAAATTACTAAATATTAAAATACTCTTGGAAACCCACTCCAGTACTCTTGCCTGGAGAATCCCGGGGACGGAGGAGCCTGGTAGTCTACACTCCATGGGGTCACAGAGTTGGACACAATTGAGCAACTTCACTTTCACTTTCTATTTAGTAAACTTCACATCTACTTTATGCCTGTGAATACTGTTCAGTTTCCCAGCAATCTTTCATTTATGTTTTCAGGCCACTAAGTGAATAATCTAAAACATTAATTTATCATTTTGATCATCTGATTTGTCTGCAAAAGGCATTTTGAGTATACCAAACTATTTAAAGGTTATGCCTTTTCTCCCACTGTTTTTCTTCTTCCACAATGAACTATTTAAATTTAATTTTCTTCATAGTGGATCACAAAGAGTTGGATACAGCTGAGCACATATACACATTGTGTATGAATTTTTACTTGGCTTAAATATATTCAGTTTATAAGATTTTGTGAGATGTCTAGCTTATAACATCTTGCTGTTCCTTTAAGATGATTTTGATGTATTAAGAAATGTTTCCACATTTTCCTTAGAATGTTTACAGTGGAGAAATAAAAAATACAGATGTTAACCACAGTAAAGAGAGGAGAATTAATTAATGTCTTTGTGTGTATGTACACATTGCAAAATGGTTCTTGTTCTTGCTGCAAAATTTAAGGACAGTGTTCACTTCTTTATAATCTGCTTTAAGTTTGAATAAAATTTTACCTTTTTTTAAAGCTAGGCAGGTAGAGAGAAGGAAGGAGAAAAAAGAGAGAGAGCACTCCCTTTGTGACTATGATAAATATAACAAGAAAATGCAGTATCAGATGTCAACCTGCAGCCTCCCATTTGCCTACTTGGGGCTACAGGGTCATTTTACAAAGTCTTTTCCCCTGAGACTGGGGTAGTTTGTGGCAGATGCAATGTAATGCATCTTTCTAGATTATGGCTCTTTAGTGACTCTTTCAAGATTATGAGCCAGCCGGGCTTTCCTCTTGCCAAGGCACCTGGAAAAAGGGCAAGATTGGATTTGGGGAAGCTGGTTCAACATTGAGCAGGGTCCTAGACTCCCAACCCAGCCTGTGTCTATCCAGGATCCTGAAACAAAGACCCTGATTAAAGCTTAATCATTCTCTCTTCTCTCGAAGTTATTTCATCAGGGTCAGGACTTTATCTTTTTTTAGAATACTGGTTCCTACATCTTGGACAGAAGAATGTCTATTGTTCTATTGAACAGTGGCTCCACAGTATATCTTAGCAAGTTTGGAATAAATTAAAACATTCTTTAGGCTAGGTTACACTGACAAAGACAATACGATGCATGGCCAAACTTAAGCCAAAATAATGTAAATTATCTTAAATTTGAAAATATTCAATATTATTTAAAAGATAAAAATACTCTGTATGTAATTCCCTGAAACAGAGTCAGACAGTTTATTTTACCAATTCCAGAGTGCTAAGTACAAAAGCATCTCGACTCAATGGACATGGGTTTGGGTGGACTCCAGGAGTTGGTGATGGACAGGGAGGCCTGGCGTGCTGCAGTCTCTGGGGTCGCAAAGAGTTGGACACGACTGAGCAACTGAACTGAGCTGAACTGAAGTACAAAAGAGACTTCAGGAATTTATTTTATATTGTGTATCTGTACATCTACGTGGTAATATGGAGAAGAATGTAGTTGGTGTTCAATGTTGTCCTCAAATACAAAAGATATTCATTTAATTCTTAAGATTTTTATTAATTATGTGATTTTACAGTTGACTCTGCTTTAGATCTATAGGCCTATTAGGTGTCCTTCAAACCTGCTCTGAACACTGTGCATAAAGATCTATTTATTCCTAATTTCTGTATTGTACTTTCTATAGATCAAGTAGGGTATCTACAACTTAAAAAAATGAATTTGCCTTATTTAGCAAGCCTGTTTATTTCTAGAAATAAAAAAGAAACAGATCTATATTTATATTGCTCATGTTCATTTTGAGTAAATAATTTCTGCCTAACTTCCAGAAAATAGTAATTTCTCAGTATGGACCAGTATAGACTTCAACTTTTTTGATACTCTATTAATTACTTTTAGGAAAAATCAGGTATGTATAAAAATAGGGGATCAAAGAATTTTAAAACTTAACAGTTAATTTATCCTATTAACATTTACTATGTATCATATTCCAGGAATCAAGTTAGAAAACACAATGTTGGTCAGCAGGATTTCAAACAAATGAAGGGAATAGGAAGTTTTTTCAAATTTATAGTGCATTAGATTTAAGTGCAGTAGTTAGAAATGCTTCCTAGAAAGAATAATACTTGAGCTAGGACTTGAGAGAAATGAAGGATACATAGAATTTAGGTAAGTAAAAAATAAGAATAATGAAATTCTATACATTGGTAAAAAATAAATTATATATGTGAAGGTTTGAAAAATCTTATAGAATAAAACTTTTATAGTCTATCCAATTATGAATGATCATATGCATCAGTAGGTGTGAGAAATGAAGTTGGAGAAAAAAGCAAGACAAGGAAAAGCTTTGCATATTGTATACAATGTTCTGAATTGTATGCAAATATGGAATGCTTGCATTTGCTTTATTGAATAATCACTCTGGCAGGGTTATGAAGGATAAGAGAGGAGTAGTTCAGCGCTTTAAAAATCCAGGAGGTCTTCCCAGTGCACCAGCCCTGAGCACTTGTCTCGTGCATCCAACCTGAGCTGGTGATCTGTTTCACCCTTGATGGTATACTTATTTCAATGCTATTAAAAAAAAAAAAAAGATACACAAAAAAATTAAAAAATAAAAAAAAATTTTTAAATGCCAGAGGGAATCTGGCCAGTGTTTACACTATATACAGTAACACAGCGGAAGGTTGGGATGGTGTCTACAATACTGGAAATCAGTAACAAAACTGGAAAACTAGGAAATTAGAAAGTGTCAATGACCAAGCAAGTTGCTGACTAGGGGTTAAGGATTAAACATGGGGCTGAGTAGATTAATGATGTTCAACATTTGATAGAATGCAAACCAATTTCCTCAACTGAATCAATAGAGTTTTTTTTTTTTTTGGATTGGTTAAATTTGTGGTTTAAAAATAGATCAGGGGATGAGAGGGGGTTGATTGTAGCATTCTTTTTAAATCACAGGGGCAAAAAGAGAGTTTGTAGTTTATTGCAGTTGTTTTCCATTCACTCAGTCATATCCAGCTCTTTGCGACGCCATGGACTACAGCATTCCAGCTTCCCTCTCTTTTGCTATCTACCAGAGTTTGCTCAAACTCATGTCCACTGAACCATTGATGCCACCCAACCATCTCTTCCTCTGTTACCCTCTTCTCCTCTTGCCCTCAATCTTTCCTAGCATCAGGGTCTTTTCCAATGATTGGCTCTTTGCATCAGATGGTCAAAATATTGAAGCTTCAGCTTTAGCATCAGTCACTCCAATAGATATTCAGGGTTGATTTTCTTTAGGATTGACTGGTTTATTTCCTTGCTGTCCAAGGGACTCACAAGAGTCTTCTCCACAGTAGATATATTAATAATAACTGTCCCTTTCTCTTCTGTCCCTCTTGCTTTCATTTATGCATAAGCACCTTTTATCTTGAGACTTTTTTTTTTTAGTAGTTCCCATGAATATATCAGAGAAGGCAACAGCAACCCACTCCAGTACTCTTGCCTGGGAAATCCCATGGATGGAGGAGCCTGGTAGGCTAGTCCATGGGGTCGCAAAGAGTCAGACTGACTGAGCGGCTTCACTTTCACTTTTCACTTTCATGCACTGGAGAAGGAAATGGCAACCCACTCCAGCGTTCTTGCCTGGAGAAGCCTAGGGATGGGGGAGCCTGGTGGGCTGCTGTCTATGGGGTCACACAGAGTTGGACACGACTGAAGCGACTTAGCAGCAGCAGCAGCGTGAATATATGTCCCTGTTCCACTGATCTTCACTTTAGCCATGAGACTTATTTTTGCCATTGGAATGTTAGTTTGTGTAGTACAAACAGAATTTAAACAAGACAAGAAATTTGTGTTGGGCTCTTGTACTTCTCCAACCTGTCTTAGGAAGAGAGTCACTGGATCAAAATGAGAGAACGGTAAAACAAGCCTGAAACATGAAGCAGGCTACCCAGCCAATCCATAGTCTCATGGTTGAGAAATGGGTTTGCTGCTCTAAAGCCATGACATTTGTCATATTCTCAGTTCTACTGCAAAATTGAGTAATACACTTACATGAGAAGTCTTTCAGGTTCCTCAAACCAATCATTTTGCATAGTATTTGGGAAAAGTCTTATTGAAAATAAATTTTTTTTTCTCTTCAGTGTATCATTTTAGGAAAACTGGCAGTGGCTGCTAGAATTTTAAGAAATGTATACATACATGCATGCATATAGGTATATATGTATGTGCAGATACACATATATGTATATATACACATGTGTGTATACATATATACAATGAAACACCAATATGTACGAGTGAGACAATATAAGAAATGAATATTTATAGCAATTGTAATGAATGTGAAAAATATAAATTAATAAATTTATCAGTTATCATATTACTTTAACAAAGATTCAGATGTGAAGGGAGACAAGATAATTTATATATAAACACACTGCTGTATTTAAAATGGATAACCAACAAGAATCTCCTGTATAGCACAGGGGATTCAATTCAATATTATGAATAGATATTCATTTTCACTCATTTTGAGGGCAACTCTCACAGTTCTATGATCCAGCTTTCAGCTAAATTCTCGATTCTATGAAGTAGTCACAGCCCTGTGTTTTCCAGCCAAAGTGTAAGTTACCACCTGTTAGACTACGCACTGAATTCCCTTGCGTGTAGCCCTCATTAGCTGGACCTCATCATTAGCTCAGCTCTGATAGCTCAGTGTCATCAACTGGTGGCATGAATAGCCTGGGGAATAATGAAACTTACATTACCTTAGTTTTTCTAGAGTATTCTGAATTGATGAAAATATTTCAAGAGAGCACATCCAATTTGTCAAGATATCTATATAAAATTGAATTGTTATAATGCCTGTAGAAGCAAAATATACAAACAAGTTGGATATTGTGCTCTATATATGTTGTGCTATAATAAACAAATCATCATATTTAGCAACTTGGGTCAAGATAGCTACTGCATCAATGCTCCATCATAAAATAAATTTTTATGCTGTGGTTTTTCAAGGTACTGTCATAAAATTTTACATTGTATTGTGATTTTTCTTTTAGACCTTGAATACATCACATATAAGGTATATTGTGTCTGCATGAAGTTTTAAATTGTCCAAAATCATGAATATACATTACTTGGTCAGAATATATTTGGGAATAAAACAGATATTCTTTGTTTAGAAATAAATGATGATGAGAACAGTGGGTAGATATTTATATTAATCTTGTTATTGCATACTTTTTGATAAAAGGATGGCAAGGCTATATTGGTAATCTCTAACTTCTTCAAATTATTTCTTCAAATTTTAATGATTTACACAGCAAAATAATTGTAACATACTGACATACTTGTATTATCCATCTTCGTTTGACATTTACCAAGAAGATAAGAGGTATACCTAATTAAAATAATGTGTAAAACTCATAATTTACATTTTATTTTATAGTGTACTTAGAGGTATTGGCTAATAAATCATAGACCCCAGTCAATGTCTATTTATTGACTATTAAAAATGAGGCTTATAAATAATAAGGATCAACCTTTCACTTTCAGGAGGAAGGAGTGGCTATATTTCCTCTATTTCTCTCACAAAGTGCAACTATAACATAAAACAAATATCAACAAATGCACATTATAGCCTTAGTCTCTTGATTTTATCAATGTCAGTGTTCTGGTTATGATAATATTCTTTTATAAATTTATTACTTTTGTAAGATATTACCATTGGGAGAAATTAGGTATATGGTATCTGTATTATTTATTGTGTAAGCTTAAATACAAATAAAAAATAAGCAGTTTAAGTCTCTCCATTGGTAACCTGCCAGGCTGAGGGTAGGGAGAACACTAACTCTGGAGGGCTTCTTGCTCCAAGTTATAAAACTATCTTTGGTCATAAAGTTATGAGAAAGTTTGTTTTACTTCTGGATAAATGCAATCAGCTAACAAAGATGGTCAATTCAACGAACAGTTGAATTTGGGATAGACTTTGTGTGTGGCAAATGGTGATGTCAAGACATTTTACTTGTGGACTAATCATTGCTTATCTCTAGAACATAGGCAATGGATTGCATCTGCTTGGCTCTACAAAAGGGAGTGACCTCTTATTGTATTCACAGTCTCTTATCTGATCGCCTTTAATACACATCACGTTCTTTTTCAATGCTAATACAATGTCAAAACTGCTTTCTTTTTCTGACTACCTTTTCTGCTTTGGGAAAAGGTTTTCTTTTTAAAATTTATTTCCTCAAAACTTATTACTGCCTTCAACAATTCTCCAAAATTTTTTTAAAAGTTAACTAGAAAACATCTTTTTTAATTTTGGGAAAATCCCTACATTAATTGGAAAATAAACAAAGTTTTAAGTTTATTAATTATACAAGAAAATAATCTTGATTTTGATCAGCTTTAGTAATATGTAAACTTAGGCAAGTGTGAATTTGAATTTGAAAAGTAACTTTCTAGGCTTTTCACCTAACAGCCTTAGTTTTTTATTATTGATTTACTCCTGCTATCTGATGTCTGTTGAAAAGTAAGGAGAATAAAGAATACAAAGGTGTATGCTGATGATATATGTTTCTTACTAGTTATGAAAGAAGCATGATTATTTTAAATAAAGCCAACATTTCAAAGAAGTTGTTAGTTTATATTTCCCTATCTATTCTCACTATTCAAGTGTATATTTAGTTTGTTAAAAAAGAGTAAATGTAAAACCGAGATGCTGACAGACATGACTTAGAAAGCACAGTTTTTTTTTTTAACAATTTCTTTTTCCTAATTACAATTTTTAGAACTTAGATCATCTTTTCATTCCGATTGACTCAATATCTGCTGAGTTTGTAGTGTTAAAGCATGACCAACAGGGATAAAATTACCTGTGCTAGACCTGCTATCATAGAGCTGCTGAAAATCTTCCAACACTTCTTTATCTTGAGAATTCTTCTTATGTGGTCTAACTAAAACTAAACGATTTCATATTCTAAACCATTGCTAATTTGATTTTCTGTATCAAAATCTGTATTTACTGATATATCCTTCATATGAAGGATATCTGTTGCCTGCCCCACCACACTAGTAAACAAAGCATATTTCAGCCCCCAGCTACTGCAACCACCCCTAACAGCATACCCTGAGGGGACTCAGAATGGAAAAGATCGGGATATTGGCCCTGGATAGCTGAGGTGCATAACAAAGGAATAATTTCCACAAGCCCAGACTCTAGTATCTTCCCAACACAGAGAAGTAATTCACTAACTTGAGATGCCTGATTTTTTTTCAGTTCAGTTCAGTTCAGTTCAGTTGCTCAGTTGTGTCTGACTCTTTGCCACCCCATAGACTGCAGCATGCCAGGCTTCCCTGTTCATCACCAACTCCTGGAGTTTGCTCAAACTCATGTCCATTGAGTTGGTGATGCCAATCAACCATCTCATCATCTGTGATGAGATATACATCACATGGCTTTCTTTAATTAGGGGTAATCGTCTGATGTTCCAACTACCTGGTCTTTGGAGCAAAGGTTCCTATGAAACATGTCATTCTTGCCTCTCTCTTCTAGTTGTGGTAGAAGTATAGGACTGTCATGAATAACAGTTCATGATTATGTCACTGGAGCTTGAGATAATCTCAAGAAGTTGCTTCTAATTGTATCAATGCTTCCTGTGGGAGGATCTCTCTAGCCATGACGAACCTATCTGAACAGGATGCAGAGAGAAATTTCTCTTTATAGCAAGATGCTATTTTAAGCAGGCCAGTGCCTAGAAATGTAGAAATGGAAGTCATTTGTTTTTCTTAAAATTTTAAAAACCATGGGAGCCCAGTTGCTGGTTTGGTGATTTAACTAATTGTTAACACCTACCAAAATCCAAAATAACTGATTGTGTCTTTAACTCCTGAGGACTTCATTGGGTAGTAACCAACACAAGAGATTTCTTACAATTCATAATCCTTTAAACTGGGGCCCATCCTTGTGGTTTATGTATGTGATCAACAGTTCTTAGTGCTCTGTCCTCCCTTGTGCTTCTAATCTTTCAAGACCCCCATCCTTGTCTTGAGTGACTTTAAAGTAAAGCTAACCTTCCTTATGAGACAAAGATGCATCCCACTGAGTTACAAAGCAGCATAGAGTTTATATTTATTGCTTCCTTCAGGGAGAAAGCAAGGTGTTTCATCTGTGTTCTCAAGTGACAAAATATTTATCACCCTGAAAATGTTTGGGTCTCAACTTTAGGTTCTTAAGAGTAGCTGTCACACAGACCTCTCCAACTTAAAACAGATTACTAAGTTTTTAATCACTCAACAATGCACATAGTTCTCTGTACACTAGCTGTTCTGACACCCTAGCTATAAAAAGTAATGAAATATCAAACCAAAATTATGTGCTTTTGTCTTTTTAGCTTCAGATGGATCAATGTAAATCTATTTTTTTTTCTTTTGCTTGTTTGAACTCACTGAAGTTTCTTAGACATAGCCTCAAAAATTAGCATCTTGACATTTTACTCTATTGAATGTCTAGAACTCCACATTTGGTAGGCATGCAGTCCAAATTCCCAAGCATAACTGACTGCTAGTTTAACCAGCTGCTTTGCAATAATTGCATCTTCTCAGAAAGGGATAGTGTAACTCCTACAATACACCATAATTTAATTCATCCAATGCCACAAACTATAGCATAGCAATCAAAAATCTCAATCTTAATAGAAAGTTTTATATCTGTTTGGCTTCTGATGACAGCTTGTAACCACCTAATTTTTAAATGGGAAATATATTAGCTGTTTGACAAGAAACACATGGGTAGAACCTAAACAAGGACACTAGGGTTCTCTGCACTTTGTCTGTTTCTCTTTTTTGTTGTTTTTGCTTCTCTCTGCAGGTTGCTTTCACTCTATTATGATGCAAACTATTCATTTGTCAATAAAATGTAAAATTCTTATAATGACAATTTTAAAACCAAGAGAGAGTTATATTTCCATCTTCAACTAGTTAAACATCAGAATATGCTTTTTTTGGATTTGGCTGAATCATGCTCACACTGATTGAATTATATCCATCATTTAAATGGAGCTGGATGGGCTTCCCTAGTGTCTCAAATGGTAAAGAATCTGCCTGCTATGCAGGAGACCAGGGTTTGATCCATGGGCTGAGAAGACCCCCTGGAGAAGAGAGTGGCTACCCATTCCAGTATTCTTGCCTGGAGAATTCCACGGACAGAGGAGCCTGGTAGGCTATAGTCTGTAGGGTTGCAAAGAGTCAGACATGACTGGGAGACTAATACTTTCACTTTTTTCTATGTTCAAAGGGACATGATTGTTCCCTTTCCTAAGGCACAGGAATCAATAAAACACAACAAACTGTGTCATCAGGTCATTGAATGGATACTAAATTTTTCCAAAGGCAGTGATTAAAACATTAGGTGAATCAAAACAGTGTGTGCTCAATCGCTCAGTCGTACCCAACTCTTGGCCACCCAATGGACTGTGGCCCACCAGGCTACTCTGTCCATGGGATTTTTCAGGCGAGAATACTGGAGTGGGCTGCCATTTCCTCTTCCTGGAGATCTTCCTTACCCAGGGTTCAAATCCACATCTCATGCATTGATAGGCAGATTCTTTACCACTGAGCCCCCTGGGAAGCCCATCAAAATAGTACCTAAGGCAAAAATAAATATGCAAGCATACATGCATGCAGAAATACATACAGAAATAATATTGGTTTTCAGTTATCTTTCAGTAACCTACTAAGATGCTATCTCTGAATCTACCATCTGGACCCTGTTGTCATTCTTGATGAAACTTTAAGATTTATTAGCATATCAGGTCATAAAACACACTTGAAACACAGGGAATATGCCGTTACTCCTCTTTTCTCAAGATTCCTGAACTACCCACATCAGCTCATTGTGTGTGCTTAAACACACACAGACCCCTCCTTTTGGCATAATTTGTCCCTGAGAGCTATATTTTAAGAGCTTTACAAGTATCACTTTAAACATGCTATGAGTACAGAAGGCAACTGGTGACAGAAATAATATTTTCATTGCTTCTTGTAAAAATAAATGGAGTTTTTTAAAAAAATGTAAAGTTACTAAAAATGATCTAGCAATCAAGAATGTACGTCTGTCTCTCTGAAAGAAATCGTTCTTCTGGCCTCCCTATATAAAATCCGTATTTTAATAAGCAGAAACCTCTAAATGACAAAATAAAAGGAAGAATGAATATTTGCTTTGTATGTATTTTAAAAGATGAATTCAGGTTAATTAATCAGTAGCTGATACTTAGTAATATACATTTCATGAATAATGTATAGCATGAAAAATAAAGTTTATGCATCTAACCCTATGTGAGAGTCATACTGATTTATACAGTTATAAAGTCTTTATGATCCACCTGCAATGCAGGGTTGATGTGATGCTAGTTTGATCCCTGGGTCAGGAAGATCCCCTGGAGGAGGAAATGGCAACTCAGTCCAAAATTCTTGCCTGGAAAATTCTATAGACAGAGGAGCCTGGCAGGCTACAGTCTATGGGGTCATAAAGAGTCAGACCTGACCGAGTGACATGTGCACACACAAATACAGCTGGGATTGTGCATCAGGGTTGTGCAAATAGCTACATCTTACATGGAAACGGGAACATTTGATGCTGTATCATAAAACTAACAGTTTCTAAAAGAGATATCAAGCCCATATTATTTATGATGAATGCCAAATGAGGTAAAAATTATCATTAAGATATTTCAACCATTCTCTTAGCAAAGACAAAGTATATCAAATCCAGAAACAGAAATGGAAACATTAGGAAAATCATCTTTGAAGCCTGTTACATTTTCTGTGCAAAAGAAAAAGATAAACAAAGAAACCTAAGCCAGTACATATTCAGACAGAACCCTTAAATCTATTCATGCATTGTTTAGGAAAAGAGTTTTGTGGTTTATGCAATAACACAATTTAATTCCAACAGAGAGACTGATGGGGTTTGTTTGATTAAAGATTTGCATAAAAAAAGTGGTCACCAAAAAGGGCAAAAGGCCATGCATAGCTGTAGGTACAATTCCTACATGGATGTACAGACTCTTTTTTAGTTGACTTAAGAAAAGTTTTTTGCATTATACTGAAAAGCATAAACATTGTATACATTTTCCACTTTACTCTTCTCATCAATATAAATCACATATATAATCAAAGTTTGAGATGATAGCAAAAACAATTTGAAAGTGTTTATAACATTTGGTAAAAAGATGAGTGTGAGGAACTGGAGAGTGAACCTAAGGTCAATAAATACAGCATCTCTGTGAAATGTGTACAAAAGCAAACATTTCAACCCACAGACATATGGAACCATATGATTTTTTTTCTTTCTTTTAAAATCTTCATTAATTGTACAGTGAATATCAACTGATTCCTTGATGAAATTGTGCAATAAGGTGAAATAAAAACTTCAGCTGCATTAGATTGTATTGCATCAGTGCCTATGATATAAATGACAAATCTATAAAAAGTTTATTTTACATTGATACCATTTCTATTATATAACTCTGCCTTGTCACAGATAAGTAAATATTCTAAAATATAATCATATGTTTATGTTAGTAATTGGGCTTCCCTGGTAGCTCAGATGGTAAAGAATCTGCCTGCAATGCAGGAGAGCTGAATTTGATCCTTGGATTGGGAAGATTCCTTGGAGAAGAGAATGGCTACCCACTCTAGTATTCTTGCCTGGAAAATTCCATAGACAGAGAAACCTAGTGGGCTACAGTTCATGGGGTCTCAAAGAGTAGTACACAACTGAATGACTAACACTTTCACATTTTTCTATTCTAATAATAAAAATCCAAAATATGCCTCTAGTATATAAGCCAAATAAATTAAAATTCTAAATTGTAAAAACATAAATTGCCATATTTTCAATCTTCATAACAAAATAATTTCAAAAAGAAATAAAATATGATAAAATACACATATATATTCATATATAGATAATCATATATCAACATGTGTGTGCAATGCTATAAAAATAAAAGTGGAATATAAAGATAATGTATATACATATTCTAATTCTTGTGATCAGTTTTGTCCAACTCTGCAATCTCATAGATTGTAGCCTGCCAGGCACCTCTGTCCATGGGATTGTCCAGGCAAGAATACTGGAATAGGTTGCTATTTCCTCCTCCAAGGGATCTTCCCAACCCAGGGATCAAACTCATGTCTCCTGTGTCTCCTGCATTGACAGGCAGATCCTTTACCTCTGAGTCATCTGGGAAGACTGTTCTAATTCTTAGAGCTCCATAATTTATATATATTGATAACTCTCCTTGCTAGACAAAAGTCCCCTTTTCTCTGAGCATTCTATTGTTATCTCCAGAACTAGCACTCAATTTTTAAGACCTCTTTATTAAAGTTACTTTTTAGTTTACTTCATAAGAATATCTTATATTGGTATCAAAAATAGCTCTCAAGATGGATGGTGAAAATATGTACTCATCTAAAACTTAATAGTCCCTGAGTCAGCATTAAAACTACACAGATAGAATTAAGTTAAGGACCTTGAAATGGGGAAATTATTTTGAATGACTTCAAGGCTTTGGAGGTGGCAGAAGGGAACCATGAACAGGGAAATGTGTATCTTCTAGAAGTTGGAAGATTAAGGGAATAAATCTTCCCCTAGAACTTCCAGAAGAAAGTTCAGCCATATGGACCCCTTCATTTTAGTCTAGAAATCTGTCAGATTCCTGATATCCAGAGCTGTAAGATAATACAGTTATGTTATTTTAAACCACTAAATTATAGTAAGTTGTTGTGGCAATGATAGAAAATCAATATGCCACCAGTCTTGGGTCACTGTGCAAGCAAATCCTTATTATTTGCTTTATACTCTAGTTCATCACTTGTATCTACTGCATATGCATCCAAGGTTATAATATTAATACATTATTAGCACATGGGTTACATACACAAAACAAAGAACTTGAAAAGAACTTATCAAGAACTTTAAGATAGAAACATTTTCATAAATCACTCCATTATCTTTAACCATCTCTGAATATCAATGTACCAACTCCATGCAACCACATTCCTTAATGCTAAATTCAGCTCAGTATCACTGCCCAACTGAGCAACCTCAATAATCTCTGAATTCCACATTCATGATTTCACATTTTTCAGTTTTCAAATATGACAATAATAATTTTGTAAAAATGATCTATGCAATGCCAGGAAATATGAAACAGTACACTGAACCTTAAATCCAAAACTTGTTTCATATTTTTCTGGCTGTTCCAGTTTACACTCATCTCTGTGTTGTATGAAAGCAAAGAAAAAAAGCTTAGTTCTCACTTCAAGACTTCTGTTCTTGGTTTAGGGCTTTTATAGAAAGCACTCGTGTGTCTGTTCAAACCCTGGAATATCCCTATAACTAACAATACTAACAATAAATCATAGTGACCCAGTATAAAGGAAGTTTACATAAATAGACATTTTTCTCTCAGTTCAGTTCAGTTCAGTTGCTCAGTCGTGTCTGACTCTTTGTAACCTCATGAACCGCAGCACGCCAGGCCTCCCTGTCCATCTCCAACTGCTGGAGTTCACCCAAATCCATGTTCATTGAGTCAGTGATGCCATCCAACCATCTCATCCTCTGTCATTCCCTTCTCTTCCTGCCCTCAATCTTTCTCAGCATCAGGGTCTTTTAAAATGAGTCAGCTCTTTGCATCAGGTAGCCAAAGTGTTGGAGTTTCAGCTTCAGCGTCAGTCCTTTCAATGAACACCCAGGACTGATCTCCTTTAAGATGGACACATTGGATCTCCTTGCACCCTAAGGGACTCTCAAGAGTCTTCTCCAACTCCACAGTTCAAAAGCATCAATTCTGCGCTCAGCTTTCTTTATAGTCCAACTCTCACATCCATACATAACTACATTCTCTACTTCACATAAAAATCCATAAGTAGAAAATCCAGAGGTTGTGTTTTATCCTGTCCTACAAGTCCTCAGTAATGTAGATTCTTTCAAGATTGTCCTACAAATCCTGGGATATGGTTTTAGTTAGCCTGGCCCACAACAGTGGAATAGGATCTTGTGAGATCTACATTGCAGGTAATAGAATTGAGTAAGCAGTAAAGAATAAGAAACAAAACTTGTGCAGAAATTCCCATGTGGTACTCTACTTATATCCTATTATACAGAATCCATGCCTAGTTGAATGAGATTATGGAAATTATATCTCTATGTACAGCTAGAGACTGGAATTTTCACTACCATGGGAAAAGAGAGGAACAGATACCGGAGGAGGCTAAAAGTATTGACATACTATGCATAGAGAAAGATAGATGATAGATAGATACGTTGCTTGACAGACAATCACAATTATTCTCATCAAAATCTTTCATGAGATAAAATGTTATTGTCTCTATTTTATCAATGAGAATACACAAGTATACAAAGGTTGACATATAGAAGAGCAGTTCAAATTCAGTTCAGTCATTCAGTCATGTCCAACTCTTTGCGACCCCATGGACTGCAGCACGCCAGGCCTCCCTGTCCATCGCCAGCACCTGGAGCTTACTCAAACTCATGTCCATCGAGTCAGTGATGCCATCCAACCATCTCATTCTTGTTGTCCCCTTCTTCTCCTGCCCCCAATCCCTCCCAGCATCAGAGTCTTTTCAAATGAGTCAGTTCTTCACATCAGGTGGCCAAAGTACTGAGCTTCAGCTTCAACATCAGTCCTTCCAATGAATATTCAGGACTGATTTCCTTTAGGATGGACTGGTTGGATCCCCTTGCAGTCCAAGGGACTCTCAAGAGTCTTCTGCAACACCACAGTTCAAAAGCATCAATACTTCAGTGCTCAGCTTTCTTTATAGTCCAATTCTCACATCCATACAAAACTACTGGAAAAACCATAGCTTTGACTAGACGGACCTTTATTGGCAAAGTAATGTCTCTGGATCACAGAAGACTGTGCAAATGTTTCTAGGATACCAGAGTCTAATAATACTGCATTATTCTGCAGCCTAAGTTGCTTCATAATAATTGTTTCCATTAACTGATTATCTTCTATGTGTCAGCTACTCCATTAGACACATTTTATATAAACTTAAGAAAATACTGTAGTTAAGTAGTTTGCCCAAGATGGCACGGTTATTCAACAGGAGGAATCTTTTCGGATTTCATAATTCATCTATTTTTCTATATTTGATACATAGTATGTCATAATGGCAAACAAAATTTTCCTTTGTAGAATATATAATTTAATTATATTCAACATGTTATTTAAAGAATAAAATTATATATCAGTAAGTGAAAATTTGTTAAAATAACAGTCATCTTGACAATGTTTATAACAAATTTGATAAAATCCATTTGCAGAACTTTTTATTTTACTTTTGAACAGAATTCAATGCCAAGTTTGTATAAATGGAAAAGTATTTTGTACATGAAGACTATAGATCCATAAACTAGCAGAGATGGACTGTCACATTACAGCCAAAGAAGAATCAACACTACTAAAGTCTTCTAGAAAATGATTGTGTGCATCTGTAGGCAGTTTATCTTTATGCCAAATTTCTCAGCTCCTTTTGTTTACTAAGAGTACATTAGAAAATTAAACATCTTGAGAATTGAATGTCAGAGTTTGTGACACAGAGCAGCACTTGACATTCTTTTGGTTTCACAAAGAAACTGGTTATCTGCAACTTAGTAAATACAATGGCATGAAATCATATTCTACTGTTTATTCAAAAATTTTGCTGTCAACTTTAAAAACATAATTTGAATCCAGAAGTTTGCTATTAATATTTCAGGGTGTTCATAAGTAGTGAACAGCAAGTTGAAATGATGACATTGAAGATCATTCTTTTTTTTTTTTTGCAGTCTTTCCTAATAACATTTCCTTCTTCCTATTTGATGATGATTTGAAATTAAGTTGGTAATGATGTCAGGAAAACAGTTTATTGTCATCTATTCTTTCTTTCATTCATCAGAAGTCCATTAGGAACTTTTTCTATGTTTCAACTATTAGAGGAAAAAAATTTCTTGTTGAGGTGACATAGAAGCTATAAATGGAGTTACAAAGCAGGTTCTGGGACTGGATGAAACAGCCCATAGAAAATGCATGGAGGGCAATTCTTAAATTTGGTTGCATGTCAGTCTTCTGGAGCTTTTGCAACTACACTTCCTGAAGCTACATTCAAGGGTTACTAAATAAACTATCTCTCAGAAGGAGGGTCAAGCAAGTTATCTGAATCATTTTAGAGAAGATAACATTTTCAGCAAATGTTAAGCTTTACTGAGAAAAGAAAAAAAAAACAAACAAAAAAAGAAGTTCGTACTCTTCTGTTGTTCTGTTGTGTCTGAATCTTTGTGACCCCATGAACTGCAGCACACCAGGTTTCCCTATCTCCTAGAGTTTAGTCAAATTCATGTCCATTGCAAAACATCAGTACTTAAGTGGCTGACTAAATAATCAGTATTTAAGTGGGTTATTGAATATAGTGAAACCACCAGACCGGGAAGAGCAATCAATTGGGATGAAAATTATGTGGACAAATGGAATCCCATAAAAATAAGAATGTCAAATATTTCAGGAATGAGAAGGGTAAAAACATTATATTTTGCAGAGAGTCCAAGAATTGTGAGAATTACTCACAGGCTAAAGGATTTGTAATCTCTGAAATAATAGATGGTATGTTTCACTGCAGTCACTGGGGTGAAATTCTGGACTGAGGAAAAAATAAGGAATGGAGAGCATGTAAGAAGTTCACTAGTGTAGATTTTATCATGATATAGTTTTATGGGTATAAAAGGGAATCTCATGTTAAATACACAACTGCTGCTGCTGCTGTTAAGTCGCTTCAGTCGTGTCCAACTCTGTGTGACCCCATAGACGGCAGCCCACCAGGTTCCCCTGACCCTGGGATTCTCCAGGCAAGAACAGTGGAGTGGGTTGCCATTTCCTTCTCCAGCGCATGAAAGTGAAAAGGTAAAGTGAAGTCGCTCAGTCGTGTCTGACTCCTAGCGACCCCATGGACTGCAGCCCACCAGGGTCCTCCGTCCATGGGATTTTTCAGGCAAGAAGAGTACTGGAGTCAGGTGCCATTGCCTTCTCCGAAGTACACAACAGACGGCCTCAATTTTTTTCTATGAAATTTTAAGGAAAGCAACGTGTTGAATAAGATTTAAATATAATCTGGTAACTATTTCACAGAATTGCTGACAATGACAAAGCAGAGTAAAAATGACAGAAATAATAGTAATACTGCACAGTTCAGTTCAGTTTTGTCGCTCCGTCGTGTCCGACTCTTTGCGACCCCATGAATCGCAGCATGCCAGGCCTCCCTGTCCACCACCAACTCCCGGAGTTTACTCAAACTCATGTCCATCGAGTCCGTGATGCCATCCTGCCATCTCATCCTCTGTCATCCCCTTCTTCTCCTGCCCCCAATCCCTCCCAGCATCAGGGTCCTTTCCAATGAGTCAACTCTTCGCATGAGGTGGCCAAAGTATGAAGTTTCAGCTTCAGCATCAGTCCTTCCAACGAACACCCAGGACTGATCTCCTTTAGGATGGACTGGTTGGATCTCCTTGCAGTCCAAGGGACTCTCAAGAGTCTTCTCCAACACGACAGTTCAAAAGCATCAGTTCTTCGGTGCTCAGCTTTCTTCACAGTCCAACTCCCACATCCATACATGACTACTGGAAAAACCACAACCTCGACTAGACGGACCTTTTCTGGCAATGTCTCTGCTTTTTAACATGCTATCTAGGTTGGTCATAACTTTCCTTCCAAGGAATAACCATCTTTTAATTTCATGTCTGCAATCACCATCTGTAGTGATTTTGGAGCCCAGAAAAATAAAGTCTGACACTGTTTCCCCATCTATTTCCCATGAAGTGATGGGACCAGATGTCATGATCTTAGTTTTCTGAATGTTGAGCTTTAAGCCAACTTTTTCACACTCCTCTTTCACTTTCATCAAGAGGCTCTTTAGCTCTTCTTCACTTTCAACCATAAGTGTGGTGTCATCTGCATATCTGAGGTTATTGATATTTCTCCCAGCAATCTTGATTCCAGCTTGTGCTTCTTCCAGCCCAGCGTTTCTCATGATGTACTCTGCATATAACTTAAATAAGCAGGGTGACAATATACAGCCTTGATGTACTCCTTTTCCCATTTGGAACCAGTCTATTGTTCCATGTCCAGTTCTAACTGTTGCTTCCTGACCTGCACAGAGGTTTCTCAAGAGGCAGGTCATGTGGTCTGGTATTCCCATCTCTTTCAGAATTTTCCACAGTTTTTGTGATCCACACAGTCAAAGGCTTTGGCATAGTCAATAAAGCAGAAAGAGATGTTTTCTGGAACTCTCTTGCTTTTTTGATGATCCAGCAGATGTTGGCAATTTGATCTCTGGTTCCTCTGTCTTTTCTAAAGCCAGCTGAACATCTGGAAGTTATCGGTTCATGTATTGCTGAAGCTTGGCTTGGAGAATTTTGAGCATAACTTTACTAGTGTGTGAGATGAGTGCAATTGTGTGGTAGTTTGAGCATTCTTTAGGATTGCCTTTCTTTGGGATTGGAATGAAAACTGTCCTTCTCCAGTCCTATGGCCTCTTCTGAGTTTTCCAAATCTGCTGGCATATTGAGTGAAGCACTTTCACAGCATCATCTTTCAGGGTTTGAAATAGCTCAACAGCAATTCCATCTCCTCCACTAGCTTTGTTCATAGTGATGCTTTCTAAGGCCCACTTGGTTTCACATTCCAGGATGTCTGGCTCTAGGTGAGTTATCACACCATCGTGATGATCTGGGTTGTGAAGATCTTTTGTGTGTGTGTGATCTTTTTTGTACAGTTTTTCTGTGTATTCTTGCCACCTCTTCATAATATCTCCTGCTTCTGTTAGGTTCGTATCATTTCTGTCCTTTATCGAGCTCATCTTTGGATGAAATGTTCCCTTGGTATCTCTAATTTTCTTGAAGAGATCTCTAGTCTTTCCCATTCTGTTGTTTTCCTCTATTTCTTGCACTGATGGCTGAGGAAGACTTTCTTATCTCTCCTTGATATTCTTTGAAACTCTGCATTCAAATGGGAATAACTTTTCTTTTCTCCTTTGCTTTTCGCTTCTCTTCTTCTCTCAGCTATTTGTAAGACCTCCTCAGACAGCCATTTTGCCTTTTTGCATTTCTTTTCCATGGGGATGATCTTGATCCCTGTCTCCTGTACACTGTCATGAACCTCCATCCATAGTTCAGCAGGCGCTCTGTCTATCAGATCTAGTCCCTTAAATCTATTTCTCATTTCCACTGTATAGTCATAAGGGATTTGATTTAGGCCATACCTGAATGGCCTAGTGGTTTTCCCTCCTTTCTTCAATTTCAGTCTGAATTTGGCAATAAGGAGTTCATGATCTGAGCCACAGTCAGCTTCCTGTCTTGTTTTTGCTGACTGTATAGAGCTTCTCCATCTTTGGCTGCAAAGAATATAATCAATCTGATTTCAGTGTTGACCATCTGCTGATGTCCATGTGTAGAGTCTTCTCTTGTGTTGTTGGAAGAAGCTGTTTGCTATGACCAGTGCGTTCCCTTGGCAAAACTCTATTAGCCTTTGCCCTGCTTCATTCCATACCCCAAGGCCAAATTTGCCTGTTACTCCAGGTGTTTCTTGACTTCCTACTTTTGCATTCCAGTCCCCTATAATGAAAAGGACATCTTTTTTGGGTGTTAGTTCTAAAAGATCTTGTAGGTCTTCATAGAACAGTTCAGCTTCTTTAGCATTACTGTTTGGGGCATTGGCTTGGATTTCTGTGATATTGAATGGTTTGCCTTGGAAATGAACAGAGATCATTCTGTTGTTTTTGAGACTGCATCAAAGTACTGCATTTTGGAGTCTTTTGTTGACCATGATGGTTACTCCATTTCTTCTAAGGGATTCCTGCCCACAGTAGTAGATATAATGGTTTTCTGAGTTAAATTCACCCATTCCAGTCCATTTTAGTTCTCTGATTCCTAAAATGTCAACGTTCACTCTTGCCATCTCTTGTTCAATCACTTCCAATTTGCCTTGATTCATGACCTAACATTCCAGGTTCCTATGCAATATTGCTCTTTACAGCATCGGACCTTGCTTCTATCACCAGTCTCATCCACAACTGGGTGTTGTTTTTGCTTTGGTTCCATCCCTTCATTCTTTCTGGAGTTATTTCTCCACTGATCTCCAGTAGCATATTGGGCACATACCGACCTGGGGAGTTACTCTTTCAGTATCCTCTCATTTTGCCTTCTCATACTGTTCATGGGGTTCTCAAGGCAAGAATAATGAAGTGGCTTACCATTCCCTTCTCCAGTGGACCACATTCTGTCAGAGTTCTCCACCATGACCCGTCCATCTTGGGTGGCCCCATGCAGAATGGTTCAATTTCATTGAGTTAGACAAGCCTGTGGTCCTGTGATCAGATTGGCTAGTTTTCTGTGATTGTGGTTTTAGTCTGCCCTCTGATGCCCTCTCGCAAAACCTACCATCTTACTTGGGTTTCTTTTACCTTGGTCTATGTACCCCGGTAAGTTATGTAAAGATTTAAATTTGTCTAAGAGAATATAACTAAAAAGTGCTACCACAATTCAAACCGATGACTGTTTTACCCAATTACCCTTGGTTTTGAACATTACTTTAGATCCATTTTTCACAACTTAAGTAAAAGATAGGTTTATACAACTCTGAAATAATATGGAATATTATTCAGCCATTCAAAAGAGGGAAGTCCTACCATTTGCAGCAATACTGATGGACTTTGAAGGTACTGGGGCTTCCCTGATGGCTTAGACAGTAAAGAATCTGCCTGCAATGCAGGAGACCCAGGTTCAATCCCTGGGTCAAGAAGATCCCTTGGAGAAGGGAATGGCGACCCACTTCACTATTTTTGCCTGGAGAATTACATGGACAGAAAAGCATGACAGACTAGCACATGAGGTTTCAAAGAGTCAGATACTACTGAACGATCAACACTGAAGGTATTATGCTTAAGTGAAAAAAAAAGTCAGAGACAGACAAATATTGTATGACTTAACTTGTACACAGTACCTTAAAAACAAAACAAAAGTCACACATAAGAAAACACAAGTTCACAGAAAATGAGAGCAGGCTTGTAGCTATCAGAGGCAGAGGTGTGGTGGGGTATTAGAAGAATGTGGTCAAAAGGTACAAAATTTGTTATATGCAAGTCCTAAGGGATGTAAAATATAATATGACAATGTCATATGACATATAAATGTCATATTGAAAAGCAGATAGCTTTAAATACGGTTTAATGTGCTTGTGAGAATAGAGATCATTGAATATAAAAAGTACAATTAATAAAATAACTAAATGTTAGCTTTTAGGATTTCCCTTCAATCTTGAAAAACAGTCTTTCTTTATTTAATTTGCCTTTTTATTTTTTGGCTGTGCCACAAGGCTTGTGGGATCCCTGTTTCCTGACCAGGGATTGAACCTGTGTCCCCTGCATTGCAAGCAAGGAGTCTTAACCATTGGATCACCAGGGAAGGCCCTTAAGAAGCAGTTTTAAAATTGAATTTCTCTGATCCATTGTTCTTTCCCTATTATTTTAATGATAAACTGAAGTTGATAAAATATTTGCCAAATGTTGTTCATCTATTCACTTAAATCTTAGTCTGCCAATGTCGATTGACAAATCACAAACTGAATTAGACATCACATCCCAGTGAATCTGTATCTAGACCTAGAAACTGAATGTTGCTGTGCTGATTGATCTCAGTTAAAACCTGGGTCCTAAATTTCAAAAGGACACTCAACAATGCCTGAAACTATTTCTGTAATTCCTGTGTATGTTCATTTTCCCTCTTTAAATTAACCATTTTCTTATTTATTCTGCCTCCTAGAGTGTCCCACTTGCTCACCAAGGAACTTGCATGTGGATTGGATTCTTCTCTTCTTTCCCTCAATAAGTTAATGTCCATCTTCCTCTCTACCAATATAGTTAGTTCCTACCCTTCTCTTACTGTGGATAATGTGAGCCTGCCCTTGTCAATAACCAAACTCTCCACACATGCTCTGGATCCACATCTTTCTCACCTAATTGTCTTTATAATTTTGATTCTATAATTATCCTTCTCCCTAACATCATTAACTATCCTCTCCCTCTGTGGATCATTTTCCTAAGTGTGCAAACATAGTCCTCTATTGCCTCTTTTAAAGAAGAAAACTTCTCTGGACTCAAACTTCTCTAGTTAGATACTGTATTTTTCTGTTTCATAACAAAACTACTGGAAATAACTGTTTTTAAGTTTTTGTTCTCAAAACATCATCTCACATTCTCTTCTCAGTCCAGTTCCATAAGGCTTCTGTCCCCACCACTCTATGGAGATTTTCTTTTAAAGGTCATTGTAGATGTCACATGGTTGCATCCAACTATCACTCCTTGGCTCTTCTCTTCATTGACCTCTTGGCAACATTTGACATAAATGATCATTTTCATTTACTTGAGACAGCCGTGTATGGGAATTCCACATTCTCTTGACTTTCCTCCTACTTCACAAACCATCTCTTTTTATTCATCAACACTGGTTCAAAATTCTCTGATCAAGTTTCAAACTGTTAGCAATTTCCAAAGCTCTGACATGAATATCCTTCTCCTTGCCAAGGAAATCCCTTCAGTAGATGACCTCATCCTACCGCGCAGCTTCTAATAAAATCAAAGAAGTGCATGACTCCCATGTCTATATCTTCAATCCAGACATTTCCCTGGAACCACATACATGTATTTTCTAGTTTCTATTTGACAGCTCTGTGTGAACATATAACAGGTATTTTACATATAAGTTGTTCAAAACAGAACTGTCAACCAATCCCCTCCTCACTACCTAAAAATGTTTTCCTCCAGTTTTCATCTAAATAGGCATAAGTAAACTCTGAGTGGGCTAAGTGAAATCTAACAGTGATCTGTGATTCTTTGTTTCTATACCATTGACATTCAATTCCTTAATGAATCCTGCTGACTCTGTCTCTAAATTATATCCAAATTTGTCAACCATTTCTACCGCCACTACTAGCATCCTAGTTCAAATTCCATCGTCCTTTGTTTGGACAACACAATAGTTCATAGTTGCTTTCCAATTAGATGATCTCCTCACAGCAGCCAACATAAACTATTGAATCATAACTAAGACCATATCAGCCTCTGTACTTCAAACACATGGCTTCCAATTATATCAAGGCAAAACAAAATTCTGACTCATAAAGCTGTACCTGTTCCATCTCCTATCTACCTTGTCATTTTTAATCTCATGTTTTCCTCCTTGAGGCATTGAACAAAGATGATATTGATAAAAGATTAAAATGGCAAAAAAGGTAGGAGGCAGATCATGTGCAGATGTCTCAAACACATTGACCTACTTTTGGTTCATTTCAGTTGCCAAAACTACTGCTGACTTGGGGCCTTTGCACAAGTATTTTTCCTACATGCATAGCCCTTCCATAATCTTCTCACAGGTAGTTGCTTCTGTTCATTCAGATCTCAGTTTAAGGATGCATCCATTGAGGTATGTTTCATGAAGATCATGAAGTTGTCTTCCTGGTGCTGTTTAATATATTGCACCATTTTAATTCTCTACATAAATATTTAAATTATTTTGCTAAAGCATAATGCACATATATATAAAAGGGCAAATTTTGTATATATATATATATGTGTATGTGTGTGTGTGTATAATATGAGTGTATGTTGCTTACATTTTGCATCTTTTCTTAAAAATACAAGTGTATGAAAACCAGGGGGATATTCTCTCCAAGATCAGCACCTTTGCCATTTATTACATGTCTTCTAGTATGTAAAGAAAATGATACCTCAGCTATTTTTGTAAATAAATTTTTCTTGGAACACAGCTGCATGAAGCAGTTTATATATTGACTATTGCTGTTTCCATGCTACAGTATCAGTTTTTAAGTAGTTGCAGTAGAGACTGTGTCCCACAAACCTAAAATATTTACTGTTTTTTGGCTTATTAAAACAAGTTTGCCAACTCTTGAAATAGAAGATGGTTAAGAAGCTTATTTGGTGAATTAATAAGATGTAATGGAGGAAACCTAGACAGCATATTAAAAAGCAGAGACATTACTTTGGCAACAAAGGTCCATCTAGTCAAGGCTATGGTTTTTCCAGTATGTATGGATGTGAGAATTGGACTATAAAGAAAGCTGAGCACCGAAGAATTGATGCTTTTGAGCTGTGGTGTTGGAGAAGACTCTTGAGAATCCCTTGGACTGCAAGGAGATCCAATCAGTCCATCCTAAAGGAAATCAGTCCTGAATATTCATCAGAAGGACTGATGCTGAAGCTGAAACTCCAATACTTTGGTGACCTGATGCGAAGAACTGACTCTTTGGAAAAGACCCTGATGCTAACTGAGGGCAGGAGGAGAAGGGGACGACAGAGGGTGAGATGGTTGGACGGCATCACTGACTCAGTGGACATAAGCTTGAGTAAGCTCTGGCAGTTGGCGATGGACAGGGAAGCCTGGCGTGCTGCAGGGTCATAAAGAGTCAGACACAACTGAGTGACTGAACTGAATCTGACTGAATAGAGGAAAAGTGTATATTAGATATTTTAGCTTTTTAATTTTTGTATAGAAAACATGGGAAGATAAAGACATAAGCTTGTGGTTCTAATTCTAATAATAGTATGAACTATGATATAGGTTTTATAATGAATGCCACATTTTACAATGACCTCATTTTGTATTTAAACTTGGATAGAAGAATGCTTTAAAGGAATATGTCTCACAGACATAGAGAATAGACTTATGGACCTGGGGAGAGGGGAGGAGAGGGTGAGATGTATGGAGAGAGTAACATGGAAATTTACATCATCATATGTAAAATAGATAGCCAAAGGGAAATTGTTCTATGTCTCAGGAAACTCAAACAGGGACTCTGTATCAACCTAGAGGGGTGGGATGGGGAGGGAGATGTGAGAGAGTTTTAAAAGGGAGAGGATACATGTATACCTATGCCTGATTCATACTGAGGTTCTACAGAAAACAACAAAATTCTGTAAAGCAAATATCCTTCAATTAAAAAATAAATTAATTAAAAAAAGAATATGCTTCAAATTTTAATTCAACAGCTTTATCAACCACAACAAGAGTGCAGTGAGTATTTTTTAAAAGGCAATTTGAGTCCTTTAATGATCTTTTCAGCTAATATCAATGTTAAATATTGAAAAAACCATGATGTCACAGAAAAAGTTTAGATAAAATTGCTTGTCCAGACCTCTGCCCATCTCTCAGGTAAAAATTCAACAGTAAAAATGAATTGTCCTTGAAGTCTTAGTACAGACTAGTAAAAGTCTTAAAACTAGGTCAAATAAATTAACATGATAAATTTAAATTTGCAATTTAATCTAAATGCTATCTTAGAAAACTAGCAAGTTAAGTATTATTTTAGATAAATTGATCTATTAAGAGTGTCTCTATTTTAAAAGATCCCTAAAAACTAGCAGCTTCTTGGTTTGTTAAAGAGACATCAAGGAACAGAGGATCAGGTGCTGTATTCAATTACATGGAAACATAAAATTGCAGACTGCTAATAGAGACAGATTCAGTCAAATGTAGAAGCAGGAATTTAAGCTTCAGATTATTTTTCATTTTACTTAACATTTATTTTATTTTTAACAAGTTGTATGTACTTTAGTTATATAGAATGATGCTTTGATTACTTATACCTTGTGAAAAGATTACTACAGTTAAACTAATTATCAAATCCATCTCCTCACATAGTTATGTTTTTTGATGGGGTGGTGATAACAACTAAGATTTACTTTCTTAGCAAATCTGATGAGACGGTTGGATAGCATCATCAACTCAATGGACATGAGTCTGAGCATGCTCTGAGAGATAGTGTAGGACAGGGAAGCCTGGCATGTGGCAGTCCATGGGATCACAAAAAGGTGGACATGAGTTAGTAACTAACAAAACAAAATATTAAGTCACCATGCTATACTTTATGTCACTAGATTTATTCATCCTACATAGCTGAAACTTTGCACTCTTTGATGAATCTCTCCTCATATCCCCCACTTTCTCACCTTTGATAACCAGCCTACAGGATTCTATTATGATTTTAACTTTTTATATTCCACATATAAATGAGATCATGTGGTATTTTTATTCTGTGTCTGGCTTACTTGACTTAGCATAAACTCCTCCAGATTCATCCAAGTTGAACCCAGTGCTATGTTGGTGGAAATGTAAATTGGTATAGGCATTATAAAAGCTAGTGTGGTGGTTTCTTAAAACAAAATGAAACAAAACAACAAACTACTGTATGGTCCAGAAATCCCTCTGCTGAGTATATATTCAAGGGAAACAAAGTCAGTACTCTAAGGTGATATCTGCATTTCCTCGTTTATCACAACATTATTCAGAAGAGCCAAGATATGGAAATGACCTAAGTGTTTGTCAATGGGTGAATAGATAAATGCTATTCTTTTCCTGGTATTATAACCAGAGAGTTTGAGACAGAAATTTGCTTGTTCTTTTGATGCTGTTGTGTTTTGCTGTATCAAATATGTCACTACATAGACTACTAATTCTACTTTTAGCAAAGTTATCATTTTTCACAGACCAGATGTCCTCAATTGCACACTACAACAAACCACATACACCTTAATTTGTGGTCCGGCCTCTCTCCAGTTGGTATTCCCTCATTTTTCCTTTCTGACATTTGAAGTCTTCTCAATCTAATCAGCTAACTGTAATTCCAGAGCCCATGCACAAAGCATGATGACAGAGCTTACCAGTGCCCGTCACTTGTTTACTCTGTAAAACTGAGATTCCATGAGTAAAAGGCCTTCATGAGAAGGTTTTCATTTCCAATGATTCTCTTTAAATTAAATAACGTAAAATTTTATTGACAGCAGAAATGTATAGCTAGCTTTCATTCTACAACTGTAAAACTGTAATGCAACCTCAGTTTGACCATCTAACTTTGTAAAAGAGCAGAAAGTATTTTGCAATAAGTTCAATGTGTATCCATTTAAGTTTTTTCATGAAACTGACTTATGACCTCATCCATAATCTGAAAGATTTGGATTTTAAGCCATTGTGTATATTACATAAAACTTCAATTTTCTGTGATACTCATGATTATTAAAGCAATATGAAAGAGTAAAGCAGAGTTAACTTTCTTACTTAATCCTCATGGCATAATGGGTAAGGAATCAAATATCTCAGAGAAATCTGTGCATAACTGTATCATTAGCCTTGTCCCTTATTGTCTATGTGTTACATCCATATACCACAGTGGTTGGGAAACAAAAGCCACTGAATAAATAATGGTAGAACTAAGAAGGAGCAAAAATCTATATGAATAGTAATAAACAAATCAGTGGGGAGGTAGTAGATGATTCAGGATAAGATGTGACTTAATAATTGATTTCAAATGTGAGAAATCACTAAATTTACAGATTTCGAGATAGCAGCAGGTTAAATTCCACTTATGCAAAACTGGGAAGTAAATTTGTCTTTTTTACCTTCCTCCAAGTCAGTGTGTCCATGGAAACAACCACTAGTGAATAGATTTGGTTGGTAATTGATTTCTCTGTTATCCTACTTGGGCTTGTTCTTTCAAAGCAATATCCAGGATTCCAGAGATATTTTATTTGCTTCTATTCGTACCTAAAAATTCGGACATGGTAGTCCTAGATTTTAATCCCAGGTCTAATTTTTGTGGGCTTATATAACTTCAGACCGATTAACTCTTCTAAAACCTCATCTATCTAACAGTGGTACCTATTTTATAGGTAGTCTGAGGGTCAACCAAGTTGATGTATTCAGATCCTACTGTCTGAGCATAGAAAGTATATATGTTCTAAAAATAAACACACACATATAAACTTCAGTTCAGTTCGGTAACTCAGTCGTGTCTGACTCTTTGCAATGCCATGGACTGCAGCAACCAGGCCTCCCTGTCCATCACGAACTCCCAGTTTACTCAAATTCACGTCCATCGAGTCAGTGATGCCATCCAACTATCTCATCCTCTGTCGTTCCCTTCTCCTCCCGCCTTCAATCTTTCCCAGCATCAGTGTCTTTTCAAAGGAGCCAGTTCTTCACATCAGGTAGACAAAGTATTGGAGTTTCAGCTTCAACATCAGTCCTTCCAATGAATATTCAGGACTGATCTCCTTTAGGATGGACTGGTTGGATCTCCTTGCAGTCCAAGGGACTCTCAAGAGTCTTCTCCAACACCACAGTTCAAAAGCATCAATTCTTTGGCACTCAGCTTTCTTTAAAGGCCAAATCACACACCCATACATGACCACTGGAAAAACCATAGCTTTGACAGACAGAACTTTGTTGGCAAAGTAATGTCTCTGCTTTCTAATATGCTGTCTAGGTTGGTCATAGCTTTTCTTTCAAGGAGCAAGCGTCTTTCAATTCCATGGTTTCAGTTACCATCTGCTGTGATTTTGGAGCCCCCTCAAAATAAAGTCTACCACTGTTTCCCCATCTATTTACCATGAAGTGATGGGACCAGATGCCATGATCTCAGTTTTCTGAATGTTAAGTTTTAACCCAGCTTTTTCACTCTACTCTTTCACCTTCATCAAGAGGCTCTTTAGTTCTTCACTTTCTGCCATAAGGGTGATTTCATGAGTGTATCTGAGGTTATTGATATTTCTCCCAACAATCCTGATTCCAGCTTGTGCTTCATCCAGCCCAGGGTTTCACATGATGTACTCTGCATATAAGTTAAATAATCAGGGTGATAATGTACAGCCTTGATGTTCTCCTTTCCCAGTTTGGAACCAGTCTGTTTTTCCATGTCCAGTTTCAACTGTTCTTTCCTGACCTGCATACAGATTTCTCAGGAGATAGGTCGGGTGGGTGGTCTGGTATTCCTCTCTCTTTTTGAATTTTCCACAATTTGTTGTGATCCACAACAAAGGCTGTGATCCCAGTCAAAGGCTTTGGCATAGTCAATAAAGTAGAAATAGATGTTTTTCTGGAACTCTCCAGAAATTGTTGGCAATTTGATCTCTGATTCCTCTGCCTTTTCTAAAACCAGCTTGAACATCTGGAAGTTCATGGTTCACATACTGTTGAAGCCTGGCTTGAAGGATTTTGAGCATTACTTTGCTAGCATGTTAGATGAGTGCAATTGTGTGGTAGTTTGAGCATTCTTTGGGATTGCCTTTCTTAGGGATTAGAATGAAAACTGACCTTTTCCAGTCCTGTGTCCACTGCTGAGTTTTCCAAATTTGCTGGCATATTGAGTGCAGCACTTTCACAGCATCATCTTTCAGGATTTGAAACAGATCAACTCGAATTCCACCAGCTCTTCTAGCTTTGTTTGTAGTGATGCTTCTTAAGGCCCACTTGTCTTTGCATTCCAGGATATCTGGCTCTAGGTAAATGATCACACCATCATGTTTATCTGAGTCATGAAGATCTTTTTGCATAGTTCTTCTGTGTATTCTTTCCACCTCTTCTTAATATCTTCTGCTTCTGTTATGCCCATAGCATTTCAGTCCTTTATTGTGCACATCTTTGCATGAAATATTCCCTTGGTATCTCTTATTTTCCTGAAGAGACCTCTAGTGTTTCCCATTCTATTGTTTTCCTCTATTTCTTAACACTGATCACTGAGGAAGGCTTTGTTATCTCTCCTTGCTCTTCTTTGAAACTCTGTATTCAAAATGGTATATCTTTCCTTTTCTCCTTTGGCTTTAGCATCTCTTCTTTTCTCAGCTATTTGTAAGACCGCCTGAAACAACCCTTTTGCTTTTTTGCATTTTTGTTTCTTGGGGATGGCCTTGATCACTGCCTTCTGTACAATGTCATGAAAATCCATCCACAGTTCTTCAGGCACTCTGTCTATCACATCTATTTCCTTAAATCTATTTGTCAGTTCCACTGTATAATCGTAAAGTGTTTGATTTAGGTTACACCTGAGTGGTTTGGTGGGTTTCCCCACTTTCTTCAAATTAAGTCTGAATTTGGCAATAAGGAGTTCATGATCTGAGCCACAGTCCACTCCCAGTCTTGTTTTCTCTGACTGTATAGAGTTTCTCCATCTTTGGCTGCAAAGAATATAATCAGTCTGATTTTGGTATTGACCATCTGGTGATGCCTGTGTATAGAGTCCTCTGTTGTGTTTTTGGAAGAGGGTGTTTGCTATGACCAGTGCGTTATCTTGGCAAAATTTTTTTAGCCTTTGTCCTGCTTCATTCTGTACTCCAAGGCCAAATTTGCCTGTTATTCCATGTATCTCTTGACTTCCTACTTTTGCATTCCAGGAGATGGAAAGAATGAACATCAACATGTTAGGAGTCAGTGAACTAAAATGGACTGTAATGGGTGAATTTAACTCAGATAATCATTATACCTACTTCTGTGGACAAGAGTCCCTTAGAAGAAATGGAGTAGCCATCATAGTCAACAAAAGAGTCTGAAATGCAGTACTTGGATGCAGTCTCAAAAATGCCAGGATGACCTCTGTTCATTTCCAAGGCAAACAGTATAAACTTAGGATACCTATTAAAACATAACTATCTTGATTCCTCTCTATTTGGGGGTTTCTATACAATTTCTGAAAAGTAGGATACTTCTGTTGTCAATGTGTCAGTCTAGGTGTTGGGACAAAGTTGTTACCTGTCCTAGAGTTGTTCATACTTTAAAAGCAGATAGCACCTAACTCCAAAATGTGATTTTTAAAATTAATTTTACACACAGATGGAGATTTTTAAGAAATATATTGAGCAAGATGAGTTGTTTGTTCAGCTACCCCTGAAATCATATATGTGCATAGATGCTCAGTAAAGACTCAGTAATGAGGACTCTCATCCTATTATGGACAGAATAAATCATGTTTTATAACTCACCACCTAGAACACGCTAGAGAAACATATTGTTTGAAGAAGAAACATAGAAAAGAGAACGTTATTATTTTAACTTCATAGTGGAGCTCTTTTTTTCAAGACTTTAGAAAGACTCTTGAGCTTCTTCTACCTTGCCTAGAATAAGGGAAGGTTGTGTGTGTGTGTGTGGTGTGTTTAGGAGAAACAGAGCCTGAATGTACTCAGTGAGGAAGGAGTAAAATGTCTTTCTGAGGAAGTGAAACCAGTTGGAGAACTTGGGCAACTCTTACTCCTCTCACAAACTGTAGAGGTAGGGTGGGAATGGTGAGAGCGAATGTGAAGTAGGATGAGGAGGTATGTGGATTTCTAGTAATGCCATTTCTACTAGACGGGCCACAGATTCCACGGGACAGATTCTTACACAATAGTAAGTCAGTCACAGTCTGAGAATTCCCTCATTGTTCTCTCTTTAAGAAAAACCTAAAGGTCCCTTTATTCCCAAAGTTAAAACAAAGGTGATGCAGAAACTGTATTGCTGTATAAAAGGCAAAATGAATTAAAAATATCTATAATACCAGTCAAAGCTATTGAATAGATTATTATATTTTAAAATTAGCATTTCCATGGCAAACCAACAAGCTATATAAATAGTGTTTGCTTTGCCTAAGTTTTTTATAAAACTTCTTTCATCAAATCACAGTTTATCATTATACATGTCATAATTCAGCAATGCATCTTTATGTTAATGGCTAACCTAACATTTCATAAATGTATGAGAACATTTCTATACCAGCAGACAGTGTAGTGACTAAAAATTAGTTCAATTTTGCAATCCCATGTACATTCTTCCCTTCTAATTGAGTAATAATTTATAAGATCAAAATGCATTGTGAGCATATAAACAAATTACGAACACAATGGCACATTATTGTACTTGTCAAACTAGTCCTGAATTATTCAATTTTTCTTTCATTCAATGAAACAAAAACGGGGAAAACTTCTGACATATTTATTATTATGCCAGTTAATGTCTAGAACTCTGACTTGAGAATAGTCCTGAATTTTGGGGCTTTTATTTTAAGTGAATATATATGGAAACCAATGTCATTGGACAAATAAATATTTGCCTATGATATTAAGAGTCTGATATCTTCATAATATTTAGATTAAAAATGCTAAAACAATTCTAAATCAAGAAATTATACACACTAATTGATCAACATTAGTATCTTAAATACTAATAATATATATACTCATATTTCATATTTATATTAATATATGTGGTCTTACATTCATATATGAATACATAACTTACATGTATCCAGAATTTTAAAATGTTTAGATTTTAAAACTCTTTATGTATAATTGTACATTTAAGAAACCACATTAATAGTTTTTTGCTTCATCTTTTTTAACCTCACAATACGACAAAAGGCAGTCAATGTGACACTTTTCTACACCTTAGTAGTTTTTTGTCAAGTGGATCATATTCATGTTTAAAGCTTTCTTTATTCAGTCAATGTACAGTCATCTCTCAGTATTCATGGAGAGCTGTTTCCAGGACACCCCTTGGAAATCAAAATCTTTGAATGCTCAAGTCCATCACATAAAATTGTGTAGTGTTTGCATATAACCTATGCACATTAGGTAATATACTTTAAAGGATCTCTAGATTATTTGTAATATGTAATGCAATGTAAATACTATGTAAATAGTTGTCAATGAGTGGGAAATTCAAGTTTTGCTTTTTGGAAATTTCTGGAAATTTTTTTTTTGGAATATTTTCTATCTGGATTTGGTTGAATAAGCAAATGAAGAACCTGCAGGTCTGAAAGGTCAACTTTAATTACCACTCAGTTGAACACATGATTCAAAGCTTAAGAAAGTTCCCTGATTGGTTGTGTAAAAATTATAATAAAAGTAAATTAGATTAAAAGCACACTGTAAATAAAATTCACAGAAAATGAACTTTTTAAGTGTTTTCATAGAAAAGGAAACCCTAACAAGAACAGAAGCCCAAGAACCTGAAAAAACTGGAAAAGAAAATAAACTGAAAATCATTTTCCTATAGAAAACAGTAAGATCATTTCTGATACTCTTTTGCCATTGGTAAAGTTCACAGCTTTTATTTTTATCTTTTATAATGCAAGTCTTATCTGATGAAACCACTTAAACTATATTTCCCTGTTATTCTTTGTCTCAACCAATTTTTGTTTCTTTCATTTCTTTCATCTCAATTTAATAATTTTATGTACTGCACTTAATTTTTATTTCATCTACCACTTGATTACAAACATTTTGAAAAAGGGCCAGTTATAGGATAGGATGTTCATCTTTGCCTAATCAGTACACAACAAAAATGTGGACCACAATTGGCTCTTGAAATACATTGGGTTTTCTAGGTGGCACAGTGGTAAATAATCTGCCTGACAACTCAGGAGGCACAAGAGACATTCAATCCGAGTTGGCAAATGTACGCAGTAGGAAATGGCAACCCAGTCTAGTGTTCTTGCCTGGAAAATTCCATAGACAGAGAAAATTCCTGGCAGGCTACAGTCCATAGGGCTGCAAAGAGTTGGACATGACTAGCACACACACACACACACACACACACACACACACTTGCTGAATTAAAGATAGAAAAATTTTAAACATATATAGTGATACTTTGGCCAACTGATGTGAAGAACTGACTCATTGAAAAAGACCCTGTTGCTGGGAAAGATTGAAGGCAGGAGGAGAAGGGGACGACAGAAGAAGAGATGGTTGGTTGGCATCACCAACTCAATGGACATGAGTTTGGGTAAACTCTGGGAGATGGTGATGGACAGGGAGGCCTGGCGTGCTGCGGTTCATGGGGTCACAAAGAATTGGACATGACTGAGCAACTGAACTGACCTAAACTGATAGTGATACCTGGAACATGATTAATGCTCCCCTCCAAGTCTCTTCCTTTCCCTGTTTTGTAATTATATATATATATGTATGTACATATATATATACATTTTAAAATGTGAAGCTGTTCTTTTCATATGGTATTTACCATTTTGCCCACTTTGAAAGTGAGAAAACTGAGCATACAAATAATAATTTGGTAAAACAGACAAGCAATGGATGTTGGAACAAATATTTCAACCAAGAAATTAGATTCGAGGAGATACAATTTAATCAGTATATTTAATGTTAATAAACATATTTGTTTACGGTGAAACGAGTTTTTGAATTTATGTGGAGTCACCTGTGTTAGACAGTAGAGAGATCCATTTCCAGTAGTTTGAACATTGCTTGCTATTATCTGTATACCACTCAAAGATCCCATAGGAAAAAAACTTATAGAAATTGATGGGGGTCATGCTTTAAGAATTTTCCTTCATCATTTACTGAGGGTGTGGGAAGAATGTTCAGGGATAGTACATATTACTTATTAAAACAATCCACATTTGCACAATCGTTCTATACTGAAATATGTTGCATAACTTTTTTTGCATAAGTAGAAATCTGTATTGCTAAAGCATTTTAAACACTAAAGGAATTTCTGAATGATAAATAGGCAGACGTTTCATTTGTAGTCATTTGCTGTGTTACATAAGGTAAAACTATAACCTGCAATCACAACTATTTGCCTTAGCCTAGTTTGTTCTCTTTCAAAATTTATTTTGATATGGCAGCTTCCTTACAAAATATCTATTTATCACATTAAAAATATAATGTGTCTTAATACAATCTTCATAAATAATATTAACTTCAGAGTGCTAGAAAGTGGTAGAAACCATTTATTTAAACTAGCATCCTTGGATTTTCCTGGTGGTTAAGAATCCACCTACCAGTGCAGGGGACACAGGTTCAATCCTTGGTCCAGGAAGATCCCACATGCTATGGAGCCCTTGTACTATAACTACTGAAGCCCATGCACCCTAGAACCCATGCTCAACAAGAAAAATTACTGCAATGAGGAGCTTGCGCACCAAAAATAGAGAGTAAATTCAGCTCATCTCACTTAGAGAGAACCCCCACACAGCAACAAAGACTTAGAACAGCCAAAAATAAATAAACTAATTACAAATAATTATAAAAAAGGAACACCCGCACTATTGGGTGTTGCAAATATACACATCTTACATTTACTCAAGCACCCATAGTTTGGTACTTAATCTGCATTAGAATCATTGTGCCTTCCTTCTGTGTCTTAAAATATAATTTTTGATATTGAGGATACATTCACCAGGCTAAGAAGCACATTTTAAAACAGTGCTACTCACCCAGATCGATAATAAATAGTGCCTAAACATTGCTGATGCGACTTAGCAGCAGCAGCAGCAGCAAACATTGCTCATTTGTCATTGTGGATTTTAAAGACACAGAAACATTTACAAGCTTGTCCATGCATAAATTTTATTCTACATATTTTTCTCTATTGAATAAAATAGTTCATTCTTTTAACAAATGTTTGTTGAGCAATTTGTGCAAAGTTATAGAAATACTACCAATGGTTCAGACCCCCCATATGTAAGGGAGATCTGATAATACCATCAGGTAGCTATAGAGATTTGCAGAGATGGGAGCTGAAATGAGGATAAATTAGAAGGGAGTTGGGATAAGGGGATAAGGGTATGATGAGTATCATTTGTGGTCCTGAAACCAAACACAAAGATGGGAGTAGTTCTTTTCATAAACCCACTCTTAGAAGTTTCCTATCAGACATGCAGATACTCAACTCAAACCCTTTCACAAGAGAGAACTTGATGTCCAGCTTCAGAGAACATAGTTAGCTTTTGTATCTTTCCAAGTACACATTGGGTTTTAAGCCAAAGTCATCTTCTCAGGGTAGATTCCAGCCAATGGATGCAAATAGGATAACATAGCCATTTCTGCCTTCTTTGGTGTTCCTCTAGTAGGAAATCTTTTCCGTGGAAATCTTCCTTCATATTGTAAGATTTTGTCAAGTACCTATAACAGTCTGACAGCAACCTCTGCCCAATCATATGCTATTCTTATTGTTCTCAGGTATTATCCTTCAGTAAAACTTTTGGCATCCTAAATCCATCTCAGCATCTGCTTCTGAGAGTCCAACAGATAGAGGCAATTATTTTATTCAATACTGATCCTACACATAAAAAGGATCCACCTTTTAATGAAAATTCCTTCAAACAATATAACGAAGTTAAGATTTTATATAGTCACTAAAAATCACATTTTTTCCAATGGAAAATACATAATAAAGTAGATAATTTTCTTACTTTTTAAAAGTCTCAGTTCAGTTCAGTTGCTCAGTCATGTCTGACTCTTTGCGACTCCATGGACGGCATCATGTCAGGCTTCCCTGTCCATCACCAACTACCGGAGCTTACTGAAACTCATTTCCTTTAAGTTGGTGATACCATCCAATCATCTCATCCTCTGTCATCCCCTTCTCCTCACACCTTCAATATTTCCTAGAATATTCAAATGAGTCATTTCTTCACATCAAGTGGCCAAAATACTGGAGTTTCAGCTTCAGCGTCAGTCCTTGCAATGAATATTCAGGGCTGATTTCCTTTAGGATGAACTGGTTGGATCTCCTTGCACCCAAGAGACGTTCAAGAGTCTTCTCCACCACCACAGTTCAAAAGCATCAATTCTTCGGCACTCAGCATTCTTTATAGTCTGACTATCACATCCATATGTAACTGCTGGAAATAGCATGGCTTTGACTAGATGGACCTTTGCTGGCAAAGTAATGCCTCTGCTTTTTAATATACTGACTAGGTTGATCATAACTTTTCTTCCAAGAAGCAAGCGTCTTTTAATTTCATGGCTGCAGTCACCATTTGCAGTGATTTTGGTGCCCCAAAATATGAAGTCTGTCACTGTTTCCACTGTTTCCCCACCTAATTGTCACGAAGTGATGGGACCAGATGCCATGATCTTAGTTTTCGGCATATTGATTTTAAGCCAACTTTTTCTATCTCCTCTTTCAATTTCATCAAGAAGCTCTTTAGTTCTTCTTCATTTTCTTGCCATAAGGATGGTGTTATCTGCATGCCTGAGATTACTGGTATTTCCCAGCAATTTTGATTACAGCTTGTGCTTCCAGTCCAGCATTTCTCATGATGTTCTCTGCATATAAGTTAAATAAGCAGGGTGACAATAAACAGCCTTGATGTACTCCTTTCCAATTTGGAACCAGTCTGTTGTTCCATGTCCAGTTCTAACTATTGCTTCTTGACCTGCATACAGATTTCTCAGGAGGCAGTTCAGGTGGTTGGTATTCCCAGCTCTTTCAGAATTTTCCACAGTTTGTTGTGATTCACACAGTCAAAGGTTTTTTTTTTTAATTTATTTATTTATTTTTTTAATTTTTCAGTGGGTTTTGTCATACATTGATATGAATCAGCCATAGAGTTACATGTATTCCCCATCCCAGTCCCCCATCCCACCTCCCTCTCCACCCAATTCCTCTGGGTCTTCCCAGCCCACCAGGCCCGAGCACTTGACTCATGCGTCCCACCTGGGCTGGTGGTCTGTTTCACCATAGATAATATACATGCTGTTCTTTCGAAACATCCCACCCTCACCTTCTCCCACAGAGTTCAAAAGTCTGTTCTGTACTTCTGCGTCTCTTCTTCTGCCCTGCATATAGGGCCATCGTTACCATCTTTCTAAATTCCGTATATATGTGTTAGTATACTGTAATGTTCTTTATCTTTCTGGCTTACTTCACTCTGTATAATGGGCTCCAGTTTCATCCATCTCATTAGAACTGATTCAAACGAATTCTTTTTAACGGCTGAGTAATATTCCATGGCGTATATGTACCACAGCTTCCTTATCCATTCATCTGCTGATGGGCATCTAGGTTGCTTCCATGTCCTGGCTATTATAAACAGTGCTGCACATTGGGGTGCACGTGCCTCTTTCAGATCTGGATTCCTCAGTGTGTATGCCCAGAAGTGGTATTGCTGGGTCATATGGTAGTTCTATTTACAGTTTTTTAAGAAATCTCCACACTGCTTTCCATAGTGGCTGTACTAGTTTGCATTCCCACCAACAGTGTAAGAGGGTTCCCTTTTCTCCACACCCTCCCCAGCATTTATTGCTTGTAGACTTTTGGATAGCAGCCATCCTGACTGGCGTGTAATGGTACCTCATTGTGGTTTTGATTTGCATTTCTCTGATAATGAGTGATGTTGAGCATCTTTTCATGTGTTTGCTAGCCATCTGTACGTCTTCTTTGGAGAAATGTCTGTTTAGTTCTTTGGCCCATTTTTTGATTGGATCATTTATTTTTCTGGAATTGAGCTTAAGGAGTTGCTTGTATATTTTTGAGATTAATCCTTTGCCTGTTTCCTCATTTGCTATTATTTTCTCCCAATCTGAGGGCATCTTTTCACCTTACTTATAGTTTCCTTTGTTGTGCAAAAGCTTTTAATTTTCATTAGGTCCCATTTGTTTATTTTTGCTTTTATTTCCAGTATTCTGGGAGGTGGGTCATAGAAGATCTTGCTGTGATTTATGTCGGAGAGTGTTTTGCCTATGTTCTCCTCTAGGAGTTTTATAGTTTCTGGTCTTACATTTAGATCTTTAATCCATTTTGAGTTTATTTTTGTGTATGGTGTTAGAAAGTGTTCTAGTTTCATTCTTTTACAAGTGGTTGACCAGTTTTCCCAGTACCACTTGTTAAAGAGATTGTCTTTTTTCCACTGTATATCCTTGCCTCCTTTGTCAAAGATAAGGTGTCCATAGGTTCGTGGATTTATCTCTGGGCTTTCTATTCTGTTCCATTGATCTATATTTCTGTCTTTGTGCCAGTACCATACTGTCTTGATGACTGTGGCTTTGTAGTAGAGTCTGAAGTCAGGCAGGTGATTCTTCCAGTTCCATTCTTCTTTCTCAAGATTACTTTGGCTATTCGAGGGTTTTTGTATTTCCATACAAATTGTGAAATTATTTGTTCTAGTTCTGTGAAAAATACCGTTGGTAACTTGATAGGGATTGCATTGAATCTATAGATTGCTTTGGGTAGAATAGCCATTTTGACAATATTGATTCTTCCAATCCATGAACACGGTATGTTTCTCCATCTGTTTGTGTCCTCTTTGATTTCTTTCATCAATGTTTTATAGTTTTCTGTGTATAAGTCTTTTGTTTCTTTAGGTAGATATACTCCTAAGTATTTTATTCTTTTTGTTGCAAAGGTGAATGGTATTGTTTCCTTAATTTCTCTTTCTGTTTTTCCATTGTTAATATATAGGAATGCAAGGGATTTCTGTGTGTTAATTTTATATCCTGCAACTTTTCTATATTCATTGATTAGCTCTAGTAATTTTCTGGAAGAGTCTTTAGGGTTTTCTATGTAGAGGATCATGTCATCTGCAAACAGCGAGAGTTTCACTTCTTCTTTTCCTATCTGGATTCCTTTTACTTCTTTTTCTGCTCTGATTGCTGTGGCCAAAACTTCCAACACTATGTTGAATAGTAGTGGTGAGAGAGGGCATCCTTGTCTTGTTCCTGATTTCTATGTCTCCTTTCTATTCTTTGGAACTCTGCATTCAAATGGGTATATCTTTCCTTTTCTCCTTTGCCCTTAGCTTCTCTTCCTTTCTCAGCTATTTGAAAGGCCTTCTCAGACAACTATTTTGTCTTTTTGCATTTCTTTTTCTTGGGATGGTCTTGATCACTGTCTCCTATACAATGTCATGAACCTCCATCCACAGTTCTTCAGGCACTCAGTCTATCAGATCTCTCTATTCCCTGAATCTATTTGTCACTTGCACTGTATAATCATAGGGGATTTGATTTAGGTAATACCTGAATTATCTAGTGGTTTTCCGTGCTTTCTTTAATTTCAATCTGAATTTGGCAATAAGAAGTTCATGATCTGAGTCACAGTCAACTCCTGGTCTGTTTTCCTGACTGTATAGAGCTTCTCCATTTTTGTCTGCAAAGAATATAACCAATCTAATTTTGGTGTTGACCATCTGGTTATGTCCATGTGTAGTCTTCTCTTGTGTTGTTGGAAGAGGGTGTTTGCTATGACCCGTGCATTCTCTTGGCAAAACTCTGATAGCCTTTGCTCTGCTTCATTCTGTACTCCAAGGCCAAACTTGCCCGTTACTCCAGCTATTTCTTGACTTCCTACTTTTGCATTCCAGTCCCCTGTAATGAAAGGACACCTTTTGGGTGTTAGTTCTAGAAGGTCTTGTAGGTCTTCATAGAACTGTTCAACTTCAACTTCTTCAGGATTACTACTTGGGGCATAGACTTAGATTACTGTGATATTGAATGGGTTGCCTTAGAAACCAATAGAGATCATTCTGTCATTTTTGAGATTGCATCCAAGTACTTCATTTTGGACTCTTTTATTCACTATGATGGCTACTCCATTTCTTCTAAGGGATTCTTGCCCACAGTAGTAAATGCAATGGTCATCTGAGTTAAACTCACCCATTCCCATCCATTTTAGTTTGTTGATTCCTAAAATTTTGACATTCACTCTTGTCAAATCCTGATTGACCTCTTCTAATTTACCTTGATTCATAGACCTAATATTTCAGGTTCCTATGCAATATTTCTCTTTACTGCATCAGACTTTTTTAAAATCTAGTTTGGTACAAAACCAACTGCATTTGCTTCTCTCAAATTCATAGATTTACACACACATATAGAAAAGTAATTCTTCCCTCAGGCAGAGGGCTAAAATTCCTATAGTTTATATCTGAATACTCTGTAATAGAATAAAGGGTCAGTAGATAAAACTCTGAGCTTGATATCCAGAACACTTTTAACAAATGTTTAGTATAATACAGTGATGAGAATATGGTTTCACTGAAAAATAAAAAATAAAAATAAAAAAAAGAATATGGCTTAAACAGAACAAATTAAGAAATTCAATCTTTGTGTTATGACTCCATAATACTCTAGTGTATGATGGGAAGAATTCCCAAACTTTCTTCCCTAGCTTATTTATAAGCTACTATATCTCAAACTCCCAGAGAAACTGTAGAGTTTAGAAAAGTAGCAGGGAGGGGGGACTTAGGATTTTTTTCTTTCTCTTTATATGCCTTTGTCTCTACTCCATTTCCTTGTAGAGAGCATTTGAATTTATCCCCCCAAGGCGTACTGAAGTTATGAGGGTGCAGGCTTAGAAGATACACCTTCTCCTTCTCCTCACATTTTCTTGGCTGGAAACTGTCCCTGATGGAGTGCACACAGATTATACATGCCCTCCTTTCTCCCTGTCCTTAAACGGTGGCTGACAGAAGGGACACAAAGGCCATGGGTTTGTAAGTCATCATGTAAGTATTATGCCTGTAGTACATGGAGAATTCAGGAAGCAGATAACTTGTACTAATATGACAACTTGAACTCAAAGAATATAAAAATGTCCAGAGGTAATTTTAATTTCCTCTAAGTGTGTCTTTTAAACCAATTTTTTGTCAGTCTTGAGGAAGGAAGATCTTCCTTCAGTGGTAAGAATATAAGTGAACTGACAAGGCCACACAAATAGAAGGAATATCAGGAGTGCCTGCTCCAAAAAATCCTTTATTTGAACCTATTTACCTTGAAACAAGACCCAGTCAAGTTACAACTATGATTGTAGGGCAGAGGAACTGAGAATACCATGTCCTAAGAGTTTCTATTTTTAACTCCACATCATAGGCTTTGAAAAAGAAAAGTAGTCCTGGCCAACCTGATTATTATAGAAAATAAAATGAAATGTTACTAGTGCTATGAATTCAGTGGGTTTTTTGTTTGCTTGCTTATTTGTTTCTTTAATATTTTTAGTACTTTACAAATCATTCCATTTACATGGACAGTATTCTTTAACCATCAGTAGAGTTTGACTCACTTATTTGAGACAGTCATTTATGTGTTTGTCCCGCTACAAGGATATTTAAATCATGAAGTATTTTATCAAAATCTTAATGTCAGGACTCAATGTAATATGGCATAATGTAATATAAAGCTGATGTAACCCATTGTCTAGAAGGCATGATGAACAGTGAGATTTTTTAAAAATTGCAATTGAAGCTCAAATATCTCTTATTGATTTAATTCTTGAAACGGAATGGGTCATTCAACAAGAAAGAAAGATCACAAGTTCTCTCACAAAATACTCCTTGGGTGTACAATTATTTTTCAGAGGGATATAGAAAAATTGAGCATGGCTTCTTTCTGAAGATTGTGTATCATGCACTGAGTATTATGTTGCAGTGTTTCCACTAGATAACTAAAATGCATGTGAATTTGTATGTCAAAGTGTCAAAGTGTTAGTTGCTGAGTCGTGTCTGACTCTTTGAGACTCCTTGGACTGTAGCCCACCAGGCTCCTCTGTCCATTGGATTTCCTAGACAAGAGTACTGGAGTGGGGTGCCATTCCCTGCAATCCCAGTGCCAGAAAGGCCACAGAGCCAAGTCTTTATAATTCATTTTTTCTGGGTGATTAAAAGACTTTGGGTCACACTCTAACTATCAGGACTAAGTTTACACTTTTAATAGAATTTGGTTTTTGTATGAAGAATGAGCAAATTTCTTGGAAGCCATCATCCAAACAATAATGTTACATTACAGAGATATACACTGAGATGTGTTGGATGGCTCAAATCTGGTCAGTTCCTATGGGAAACAGTCAACTGTGCCCCAGTGTAAATCAGGCACCCAGAGATCCAGCTGCAACTCTTCCACTCTGACTCAAGATGCCTAGACCAATCAGAATTTTGTTGTTCTACTTGGTCAGGTTTCCCCACAATCTGAGACCCCAAAACTGCAATTCTCTTTTGGGTTAAAAAAAAGATAATAAGAATAATGAAGCTTGCTATTACAGGTTTTGGAAGGTTATATTTCAAAATAAGTTATGAAATATGTCACATAAATATGGAGGAAAAATTAGTAATAGGTATGATTAATTAGAGATTCAGGAACAAAACTGTATCTGCACTGCTATGGTAATATTTTACAGTGCAAAACAAGAAGATTTTCAACTGTACTAAAATCATGACTACCCCTAATCTATTATGGGATTTTTTAGCAATTCAGCTTAAGACTACTGACATTTTTTCATTACAAATTCTATTAAAATATCTGATTGACTTTAGTGGATCAATAGATCTAACATTAGACTTCTGTGCTGGGAATAAATAGTGATTAGTCAATTTTAATGTTGAATAAAAGTGATTACATCTATCAATTTAATTAAGTCCAACAACAGTATTTTCAGTACCTTGTGAGGGCTAAAATCTCTGAAGTTATGAACCTTCCAACCACTGACTAATGAAAAACTGGTTCATCCCAGAAAGAGCATATAGAAATAGGAGTAAAACCTAAATGGTCCTGGTTTTCAACTATGACATGTACGGAAACCATTTTAATCTGCATTAAATTAAAATGAAACAATTTTGTCTGGAATCTTTTCTACAATATTACATGAAGGAGAGTATATAAATTTTAGGTGAAATTAAACTTACTCATGAAAAAAGTAGTAAGCTAGCTAACACTTGTCTCCAAATGGTAGTGATCAACCTGCACATGCTTGGAAGACTTGGCCCCTTGTCATCATCTGGTTGAGTATTACTATTTCACTAGTGGTATGTTGTTGTCAAGCCAGATGGGCACCAAATCCTTTTCAATTGTATTTTGAAAGACAGACAATGAAAGTTTTTGTGGTTTTTCTTTTTAATGTTTCAAAGCAGTATTTTTCAATGAGTGTGTCTTAAAGTCTTTGAAAGGATAATTTTTTTATCATCACATGCACATGGTGTGATGTTTCACAGCCCTGTTATCTACCCATTAATTGGTAGTTGGTTTTCAGTTTTTAAGAAAAAAAAAAAAAGAAATGCCATCAAACAATTCCAAATGCCCCTGGGAGGATTGAGAATTTCTTTACCAAGGGTTGTGCCCATCTGTTCCCAATGAGTGAAAAATTTGCGGAGTGAAATGAGCCATGTGACCCTGAGAACTCAGACTCAGAGAACCCAGTCTCGCAGTTAACATGTTTTGGCCATTTTTCTATCTGAATATTTTTTGCTCATCTGGGAAAATTTGGGCTTGAAAAAATTATAATTGAAAGAAGTGAACAGAAGGCATAGGTCATTCAATTCCCAAAGAATGAGGAAGAAATGTTGTGAGGAGCAGCTCTTTGCCACACTTTATAACTTGTCATACAACATGTAGTACTTCACTGGAGACAATAGGGAAGCAGCCTTGCCATATCTGGGACTAGAACAGGCAATCGTATTTGGGAATCACCACCACCACCATCAGAGGCTTCGCAGGTAGATCAGTGTTAAAGAATCCACCTGCCAATATGGGAGATGCAGGAGACATGTGTTCAATCCCTGGCATGGGAAGATCCCCTGGGGAAGGAAATGGCAACCCACTCCAGTATTTCTGCCTGTTAAATTCCATGGACAGAGGAGCCTGGCGGACTATAGTCCACGGGGCCACAGAATGTCGGACATGACTGAGCACACACATACCACCACTGTCAACAGCTTCACAGCTAAAGAAAGAGGCAGATCACCTCCTATGCCCTGAGTAAGTGTTGAATTTTTTTTTTCTTTAAAATATTAGGTGCTAAGTATCTTAGTCTTTGTGGGGATAAACCTTTCCTTTGACAATTATTCAACTGTCATTGTAGAGTAAAGCAGCTATGGGTGGTATATAAGTGATCATATGGTTGGTTTCCAATAAAAAAATTATTTATGGACATTTATACTTGAATTTTAGGTATTTTTAACATGTCACAGAATATTATTCTTTAATTTTTAAATGATTTTAAAAGGAGAGATAACATTCTTTAATCTCTGACATGATTTTACAAAAATAGACAACCAGCCAGGTATGTTCCTTGAGTCAGTTTGGTGACATCTTACTGTCAATAAAAAATGAGAATTTAAACTTTGTGGGCAAAGCAATCTGTGTTTTGATGCTAGTAATCCTAAATTAATATGCTTACAAAAATATCCACCTGTTAGAATACCCAGGGAAAAAAAAGAGATGTCTCATCAGTGTTTTGTCTAAAAATTCAGGTACACATGGTGTCAAGGGTTAATTTCAAGCTAAATGCTATGTTGTATTTGCTAAGACCATGATTGATGGAAAAAGCTTCTCTTGAAAGTGTTTAGCTTTTTCAATTTAATTTTTAAAATATTTTTTACTTCTTCTTAGAGAATAACATTATTTTATAATGACATTGTATTACTTAAAAAGTCTACTTCAAAACTATAAGAATTATGACAAGAAAACTAACTCTCAAGAGGTTAAGAAAATAGACAAGAGAAAGAGTGATAAAGAAAGAGACAGAGACATGATAGATATCCAGACATGCATAAACATGTACACACACATAGGCACAAACCTAAAGAGAGGGAGACAGAGAGAAAAACACCCAAATGTGGCAAAATATACCAGAAAAAAGTGATGAATCGGGTCACATGAGAACTCTCTCTACTAATCTTACTGCTTTTCCATAAATTTGAAATGTTTTTAGCATAAAAAAATTTGTGAAAATAACTGTATGGTCATTTTGGCTAGTTTTCCTCTAATTCTTTTCAATAGTCAGTCATTAGATGTTGTCAATTTGGGACTAACATGTCCATCATTATTTCACAAATTATTCCAATTACTAGGAATTTCTGATTTTTTACCTCATTTTCATCTCTTCTTTTAACTTCTACATGTCAGATGAATTCTCTATAAAACACTGCATCCAGGTTAAGATGCCAGTTTGAATCTCTAGGTCTTCACACACACTAACCCCTGCCAACCACACTTAACTTCCTGCTCGGAAATGTATCATATAATTTCCCTTCATTTCTCTCATGGTTTCCTTTCTCCTACATATGTTCTTCCTAATATCCTTTTGACCTAAATGCTCCTTACCTATGTAATCAAGCTTAGCTTGAATTCTAACACCTCAGTGAAGCCTATCATTAAATTCAAAGATAATTTTTAAAAGGAAAGATTATGACTCTCATTCAAAGGTACAGTGACCACAGAACAAAAGACTTCTTATATTTATTATGTGATGTTAGAACCAGTGAGATGCACAACTATTTAAAGTAGAATTTAAAGAGCAAATCTATAAACACAACAGATATGCTAAAATGAATTTGTTAATACAAATTCACAAAGTGAAATTGAAAGTGTTAGTTGCTCAGTCATGTCCGATTCTTTGCAACCCCATGGGCTGTAACCTGCCAGGCTCCTCTATTCATGGAATTCTAAAGGCAAGAATACTGGAGTGGGTGGCCATTTCCTTCTTCAGGAGATCTTCTTGACTCAGGGATTGAACCTGGGTCTCCTGCAGATTCCTTACCATCTACCACAGGCAGATTCCTTACCTTCTGAGCCACAGGGAACAAGGCAAAGTCAATATTCTTCATCAGGAGGTATTTTGCATTGTTGGCAATTATCTATGACTTGTAGTTTTGTAATGGATCTCAAAGACAGTGAATATAATATACCCTGTGGAATCAGATAATGCAGATGATTAAGCTAAACAGAGTATCCAGTAATCTAGTACTATATGTGTTTATTTTGAAGTCTTACCATTTCTCCCAACTCTGATGACTTACTTCTGACTTCCTTCTCCTTTAATGGTACCTGCAGCATTTAAAGTACTGGTGGTAGATTCCCTCAAGACCTCATGGATGCTCAAAGGCCAGCACAGAAGCAGTATAGCATCATTTGGGAGATTGCTAGAAACACACAATCTCAGGCATTATCCTAGTCCTCCCGAATCAAACCCTGTATTTAAACAAGATTCACAGGTGATTTATATGCACACTAAAGTCTCCAAAGGACTGGTCCATAATAACATAAATGAATACAAGTATAAATGGTGGTTCAGCTGGCAAAGAACCTGCCTGCCGATGCAGGAGATGCAACGGACTCAGGTTCAATCCCTGGGTCTGGAAGATCTCCTGGAGAAGGAAATGGCAACCCACTCCAGTATTCTTGCCTGGGAAATTCCATGGACAGAAAAGCCTGGCTGGCTATAGTACATGAGGTCACAAAGAGTGAGACCCGACTTAGCGTCCATGCACGCACGAATAAACTGTCTTATATCATTCACTACTTTGGTACTGTCTTAATAAGTTTCTTTACTTCCAGACTCTTAGGATACCCTTTAAATAAACTAAGGAACTGAGTAAAAAAAAAAAAAATTCTCAAAGTGCAAAAGCTGTTGTCACTTTTTTTCGTTATTAGAGATCCTTAAATGTCTTTAGAAGCTACGTAAGCTGATGCTTGCAGAGATAGGAAAATCAGAGTTGAGCTCATATTGTACTGGGAAAAACATCAGAACTATTGAAATTTTTTTATACATTTTAAGTTTTAACAAATATGCTTCAGTACAATTTTATAGCCAAATAAAACATTAATATCAGATATTAAGGGAAGACTGATCGAACAGGTAATTTGCTACTTAAAGTTCTTAGAAGTATGTGTTTACTTTATTATGTGATATTCTCAACAGTAGTGTACTCCTGCAGATATTAAGCAGAGTTTTGATATCCCAGCCTTAGTAATTGTGAATTGAGTCAATTTAACACATGAGCAAATGTAGTCTAACAAGAAATCAACAAAGCAAAATGAAATTCCCAGACTCGCCTGTTTTTTTCAGTTTCTTATTAGGCTTAGGCATAATATTATTAAGTTAATTATATGAAAAACTGTATTGTAGGGATAAAAATGCAATATTTTCCATAAAGTAACATATTATGTGGTGTTTTTCTTGAAAAATTAAATAAATCTTACTATGAAAAATTGTAAGATTAAATATATTTTAGTGTATCAAAGTTTCTCCTAAACTTTCCTTTTTATGTCATTTGCCAATAAATTTTAAAGCTATTTTAAGTTTCATGTCTTTTTAAAAAACTTCTCATAATTTCTTTCTATTAGAACTTTATTTTTAAGTAGCAGTTCACAAGTTTTGTTTAGCTAGATCTATGGGAACGGCATTTTTTAAAGTTTAAATTTTAAAATATAAGGTTCTATTCTACTTCTCCCTTTTTGCTAAAGGGAAAGGTATCCAGTGATTAAATGGATTAAACACAAGAACAAAGTTCTCTCTCCATTTCTAGAGAGGCTGCTTTTCCAACACTTATTTAAGATGGAGGGACATATAGTGCTTAACATACATATATAAAATTTGTACGTAATCTTAAATCTTTAATGAATAAATGAAAAACATCTTTCAGTATATAAATAACGGTGGAAACTTAGATCTAAATCCCTGATTCCCTGATATAGGCAGATTTCTGTAAAGTCTTTGAATTCCAACTAACATAAAATATGTAAATAAGAGGCTTCCAGTTTTCAAACTTTTAGTATTGGCTTTGCCAAAGAGTTCATTCGGATTTTTTTTTTTTTTTTTTTTTAAGATGTTAGGTTAGGGAAAAAACTGGAATGAACTTTTTAGGTAACTCAATACTTATTTCTCACCTGCATTGTTTCGGATCCTACCCTTAGGGAAGCTGTTTTCCCATTGTTGTCTTAGTTAAAATGCAGGTTTCTGCTAGTTTTGGTTTGCTATTGAGCAAGGGACCATCTCTCTTGTCCATTCTTGGTGTCTCATTTTGTGTTTGACAGTTTAATTAGCCTAGCTTTCTGTTTTATAATATTCTGACTCGCCAGGAGAAGAGAATGAATATCAAATCTTATGTCTCAAAATGTTACTGTAAAACTGTACATTTCAAAAAATTTAGTTTAACTTTAAACATATTTAATCTCTTAACCTACAATTGTGCAAATCAGTTCTTCCTTAGACTAGACTAAAAGGAATATCTGATGATAGTGATGCCGCTGCTCCTGAGTTTTACCCATGGTATTTAAGACACAGCTGAAATACATAGGACCACTTGTGAAAGTACTCAAGAAAATTTTGGAATTTTAGTTATCACAACTTTTTGTTATTTATAAATCTTACAGAGGAAAATAATTTCCAAGTTGAAATCACAATCTATTTTCCACATTTATCTCTGCCAATCTTGTCTCTCCAATCAGTTTTCCTGGTTCAATAATTTGTGCCTATCTCTCCATGCACTAAAAAAGATATATCCAAATAAAGACAGTGTATTAAACATTGGGAGATACAGTGCATTCACCCTAGGGAGAAAAAGCAAATTTAAAATTTACGTAATTTATAGTGTGTTTTCACTTAATTCATTTGACAAAGCAGTTCTCTCTCTCTGTGTCCCTCCCTCACTCCAAGCCCTTCCCTTTGATTTTTTCCTCTCCATAATGAGAGAACGTTAAGTATCCCTAGGTCAGTACCCACTGTAATTTTTAACATTAAGTTTAAGTCTGTAATTCTTCAACTGCATTATTCTGTACCCTTCTTCTTCCCAAATGGAAAGGAGGGGGATATAGTAAAAAGGATATAAACACATGAAATTTATATGGTAAGTTTATCTTTTAGATTTAACTTCAGACACAATGGTTTTCTTGATAATGGAAAGAGAAGAATCACATTTATTATGAACAATATAAACACTTGAAAGGTGAATGATAAAAAGTAAGATGATCCTGGAGTACGGTGCTCTGTAACAACATCATTAACCTCAAGAAGATGCAGGGCTGGGGAAACAATTGCACAGAAAAAATAGATACTCTGAAATGCTAAATAGAAAGTATAAATTATTAAAACAAAGCAAGTCTCTTTATTGTATCATAAAAGAAAGAGTTCTACTCCTGAGTACCATTATGACTTAAGCACAGAAATAGACTTGACTTCTACACTTGAATCTCACCTTTTCTCTGCTTTCTGAACTTATAATTAGATACATGTGTTGTTTTCAGGTCATCAGGACTAAACATTTCTTTTCCTGGTAAACATGATATTTGTTACAGAAAAGGAAATTTGGAAAGAAATTCTCAATCTGCACTCAGAGAAATTAAGTTCCCATAAGAGTGTGCACACAAGTTTTGGCCCTTATATTTTATAATCTGTTTTATATTTCTTCTTGTCTCTTGAGGATCCATCTATTAACTTCCAGAACTGTAGATGGACTAAACGCTATCGGCTAACACTATCAGCTAAACACTATCACCGTTTATGTGCTTGAGCCATGAATATATTTGATTCAAGCCCTGCAAATGGATAAAGTGAATTCAGTGGTGACACAAATAAATTGCAAGCTAAAAGATTTGAAAAGTTGCTATGTCCCACTCCAAAACTTTATTTGATTTTATTAACATTAAAGTCTATAGAAAAAGAACATGACAACTCTAAATACGTTTGTTAATGGATTTTTTCCTGGATATCTTTTCTTACTATGGTTCAGAAAATATCTTGTTTCTGTCCCTTTGACAGACTTGAGCTTAAGTTTGCAAATGTATGAGACAGAGAACAGTTTTAAATGGTGAATCTTTATACTTTGTACATGCTTGCATTTTTGTCATCAGTTACCCTCTAGGCTTATAAAAATTATTTTGTTAAGTAATTAAGGTATTTTCCTGTTTGTAAGTATTATTATACAGAATAGAGGATGTGCATAATACAAAGTTGGTTCATGGAATAAGTCCATTTAAAATAGTTTAGAGTTGCCGAATATATTGATTTTAGAAACATTCTCTTCAAAAATCAAAACTAAAGTTGATGAATTTAGATGTTCTTTCTCCATCCTTCCATACATTAGCTATTGAAAGATATTTACTGAGTTTCTGATCAGTAACTACTCTCTTGGATTCAATAACACTAGAGTATGAAGTATAATGAGAAATAGAGGATCCAAAATTAAATATAATAACAGCAAATTAGGATTAAATATAATAATTTTTGTTAAGAAATACCTCATGTGTGTTTAGCACCTGCAAAAAGGTAAACTTTAGAGATGCAAGCAAATTGTCTTGAAATTTTCTGTCACAACAGTCAAAACATTATATATAAAAAGCAAAATTTAGTTAACTTCACTAAATCATTTAGTTCTTAAAACAATCATTTAAAGTGGTTTGTAATGATGTAATTTTATAAAAGAGGGAAGGTGGATGAAAGAAGATAAGAAGAAGCACTCAACATTCAAACCCAGATCTTCCTGACTTAAATTCCACTTATATTTTCACACATGGAATTTATCTGATAGATATAGTTATTTGCTAGATCTATCTGTTTATCTGTCTATCTTCTGTCTATTTATTTATCTATCATGGTATCCCAAGTCATAGAGAAATGACTTTTCATCAAAAAGTGGAAGGAACACAATCATGATGAAACCATTTGAATGACATCTTGAAGGATCTATGGTATCACAAAGAGATAAGGAAAGTATGCATTCTAGAAGAAAGAGCGCACAACCTAAGCAAGGGATAAGTTAGTAGAAGCCAAAAGCAACATCAGCTACTTGCTCCTCACAATAATCCAAACTTCCTGCTTTGCAAGAGGTTCACTGAATCTTGGGATGCAAGTGTCCTTCAACATTTTCTATTTGAGAATTCACGGGTCTTTTGCAAGTTCCTGGACCCCCCACCAAAATTGGCCTTCCCATATTTTTGTACATACAATTTTATTAATACAGAGCACACCCATGTGTTTAATTATTATAACTGGCTATTTTTTCTGCTACCAAAATAGAATTGAATAGTTGCAACAGAGCATCTTTGTCCCCCAAATTATAAACTATTTAGAAACTGGCCTTTTACACAAAAAGCTTGTGACCCCTGGTATTGATGATTTCAGTTCTCATCAACAGCTTGGTTTGCCCCCGCACCGAGAACTAACATTTACTGAGTACAGTCCCTTTTTTAGTCACTATATGTTAAGTAATTCAATCTTTGGTTCATTCAACAAAGAGTTATGGAATTCAAAGCATTATTGTAGGGCTGCATAATGGAAAACACACACACACGTATACACAATTAAAACACCTTGTATAGTAGAGCTTTATTCAAATGGAAATAGAAGGAAAATAATGAATAAATACATAATCAGAAAATATCAGCAACCTATCTACAATGTTAAGTTAGAAATAATCTCTACAGAGGAAACATAACTAAAGTTATGAAAGAGGATGTGAAATGTGAAAAGTGATTGAAGGTTTACTATGACAGTATTTGAAGAAGGAAATGGCAACCCACTCCAGTATTCTTGCCTGGAAAATTCCATAGGAAGAGGAACCTGACAGGCTACAGCTCATGGAGTCACAAAGAGTCTGACATGACTGAGCGAATAACACTCATGACAGTATTGCAGATGGCTGCTCACATCCTGTTGACATGATCAGTTCCCTCCCAACAGCAGTTTCTTCCAGCTACCACAGGAGTTAGTGATAAGTGGTGGGAATTTATATCCTTGCCATAAGACTGCCCTTGGCTAACAGGAGCACTCCAACCTCATAGGCCTGGGGTCATGAACTTCTCTTTCTCAGTTCAGTTCAGTTCAGTGGCTCAGTTGTGTCCAACTCTTTGCGACCTCATGAAACGCAGCACGCCAGGCCTCCCTGTCCATCACCAACTCCCGGAGTTCACCCAAACTCATGTCCGTTGTCAGTAACACCATCCAACCATCTCATCCTCTGTCATCCCCTTCTCCTCTTGCCATTACTCTTTCCAGCATCAGGGTCTTTTCAAATGAGTCAGCTCTTCGCATCAGATGGCCAAAGTATTGGAGATTCAGCTTCAGTGTCAGTCCTTCCAAAGAACACCCAGGACTCATCTCATTTAGGATGAACTAAAGGTTCATGGTTGGATCTCCTTGCAGTCCAAGAGACTCTCAGGAGTCTTCTCCAACACCACAGTTCAAAAGCATCAATTCTTCAGCGCTCAGCCTTCTTCACAGTCCAACTCTCACATCCATACATGACTACTGGAAAAACCACAGCCTTCACTAGACGGACCTTTGTTGGTAAAGTAATCTCTCTACTTTTTAGTATGCTATCTATGTTGGTCGTAAATTTCCTTCTAAGGAGTTAGCATCTTTTAATTTCAGGGCTGCAATCACCATCTGCAGTGATTTTGGAGCCCAGAAAAATAAAGTCTGACACTGTTTCCACTATCTCTCATGAGGTGATGGGACCAGATGCCATGATCTTAGTTTTCTGAATGTTGAGCTTTAAGCCAACTTTTGCACTCTCCTCTTTCACTTTCATCAAGAGGCTCTTTAGTTCTTCTTCACTTTCTGCCATAAGGCTGGTGTCATCTGCATATGTGAGGTTATTAATATTTTTCCCAGCAATCTTGATTCCAACTTGTGCTTCCTCCAGCCCAGCGTTTCTCATAATGTACTCTGCATATAAGTTAAATAATCAGCGTGACAATATATAGCCTTGACGTACTCCTTTTCCTATTTGGAACCAGTCTATTGTTCCATGTCCAGTTCTAACTGTTGCTTCCTGACCTGCATACAGGTTTCTCAAAAGGCAGGTCAGGTGGTCTGGTATTCCCATCTCTAACAGAATTTTCCACAGTTTATTGTGATCCACACAGTCAAAGGCTTTGGCCTAGTCAATAAAGCAGAAATAGATGTTTTTCTGGAACTCTCTTGCTTTGTCGATGATTCAGCAGATTTTGGCAATTTGATCTTTGGTTCCTCTGCCTTTTCTAAAACCAGCTTGAACATCTGGAGGCTCATGGTTCATGTATTGCTGAAGCCTGGCTTGGAGAATTTTGAGCATTACTTTACTAGTGTGTGAGATGAGTGAAATTGTGCTGCAGTTTGAGCATTCTTTGGCATTGCCTTTCTTTGAGATTGGAATAAAAACTGACCTTTTCCAGTCCTGTGGCCACTGTTGAGTTTTCCAAATTTGCTGACATATTGAGTGCAGCACTTTCATAGCATTATCTTCCTCAATCACTGATAAATGATGAGATAATGAACTTTGCCTTAGGACAACCTCTGAAGTATCATTTGCATTCCAGGGACCCTGTGTGGTCCAACTGTGGCTAGACTACTCCAACATCCCATTTTTGCCTGATTTTCTTCTCTGTACTGTTGGGTTTCCTTACCACTTTCTCCTGAATGCATTCTGCTGACATATAACTGCCACAAGAATTAATGTTTCAGCCTCTGGCCTATGAAGTTTTATGTAAGATAGGTGAAAAGAAAAAGCATGACTAAGAAGATGAACAGTTAGAGGGTGTTTCCATGATACAGTAGGAAATAATGTGACATGGAAAATGGTGCTGGCAATAGAGAAGTGAGGTTTCAAAAGAATTGAAAGCATTCTAGATTTATTTTTAAATTTGAGCCAAAAGGATTTACTAATGATGTCATGCGGAAAAAACAAACAAGCAAGAATTAGGATATAAATCCTTCATTTTAGCTTCAACAAATGACAGAACGGGGCTTCTCTGGTGGCTCAGATGGTAAAGAATCTGCCTGCAGTGCAGGAGACTGGGGTTCAATCCCTGGGTCGGGAAGATCCCCTGGAGAGAAATATGACAACTCACTCCAGAAAAGCCAGACACACTGAACAACTAAAAATGGCAGAATAGAAGCTATTAACTCATAACCAGAAACAATTAAAAGGAAACTGCTTTTGAGGAGAGAGCAGCCTTAAAATATTATGGCTGTGTAACAAATTACCTTAAAATTAGTAGTTTCAAACAAAACAAATAAAAAATGCTCACAAAACTGCAATTCCAGCAGGATATAGTAGAAATTGCTTTTATCTATTAGACTTGGTGTCATCTGACACCAAGGGGTTGGAATGACTTGAAGACTCACTCATACCTAGGAATTGTTGCTAACTATTGAGTAAGACTTTAGCTGGAATTGCCAGATTATACACCTGTATTCGGAGACTCCATATGGCTTCTGTTTCCTTTCAATGTATCAGTGAGGTCTCAAAGTTTATTGTGCCAAGAAAAGACATGCAGGAGCATGTTACCTTTTATAATCTAGTCTTGACTTAGACTATAATCTAGCTTTGTCACTTTTGCCACAGTTTACCATTTTGGCTTTCACAAAGCCCTACAGAGATTCGAGTGGAACAATAAATACACCTAGTCCCCATCTTGATGACAGGAAGTAGGTATTACTTTAAGAGTGTGTGAAATGATCCTATACATCTGTATGAAATGGGTTATGTACATAAGTATTCTCAAATCTCAAAGCAGATTTGAGAAATACAACATGTAGTGTTCAAGAAATCAGGAGGTTTGGACATGATAAGTTTGAGATGACCATTATACATCTAATCTGAGATTTCAAGAGAACAGAGCATATATGACTGATTTTAGAGAAAATATAAGCCACATCAAAAAATTTAGAAAACATCACAATTATGTTTGCAATCCTTAGTTAAACATACTCAGAATGTGTTTTCACAAATGTTCTCTGATATTTGATTATTAAAATCTACTTCTCTAATTCTGGATTTGCATTCCAAAGAAGGGTAGTGAAACCAAGTGAGATGTGTGGCATGAGGAAAATTCTGTATTGTTATTACAAGGGCAGACAGCTGCCTCTGGCCAGGAAAGATCAACTTCTTTAGACTAGAAGGGGAGATGATGGCTTAAGCTAGAATTTGAAATGGAAAGCACTTCAAAATACATCAAGATTCTAAGACCTCAGTTCTGAGTGCTGCCACATTTCATGGTCAAGAACTAGCTATTTTCTATCAATGACAAAGTTTTCAAGACTTCATAAGGAAAAAAAAAAAAAAATCACTACATTTTAATTCTCTATTTCTCACATCAGAATTGGTTTCTGGAACTATTAGTCTTACAATTAAATGAGGGAGTTTATTTCATCAAAGTCACTGAAAAGCCTAGAGCTTTAAATTTTTACTTTGAGGTGAGATTTAGGCGATTAGTCTATATTTTGTCCTGCCTTAATTATATAATGCCTTCAAAACAAGTCATTCTTCCTTGTGGCCTGAGTTTTTATGACAGAGCTTTGTAACTGTATACAGCCATGCCCACAAGAAGTACCTTTTTTCCTAGGACCACAAGCAACACCTCAATTTGTTCCTTTATCAATAGGTAACAAGGTTTCTAGGTTCTAGTTCCAGTAAGTGAGCAATGAATTGTATTGCCTTCTGGTTCTTCTTTCCTAGATATCACAATTACACAAAATTTCTTATTAAATTTCTTTCAGATCTGCTATTTATAAACAAGTTTTGAAACCAATTATTGTATAAGTTTTGTTCTTTGCAACTCCTAGATTTCCTTTAACTAACTCAAAGAAAAGGGATATATATGGGAAATACAGGATCTATAGTGAAGAAGAGAACGTTGGTTCAGAAAACATATAAACCACATAGGTTCACAATTCCTTTTTGGAGACAAATTCTCAAGAGTTTCATTCCATTGTTGCCATTTACTGAATATGTGTGTGTGTGTACACACATATTTTTACTCTTGTCTGTTTATCACTAGGTTTATTGTTCAGATACCATGGAGGAAAGAGTACTTTGATTATCAGACCCACCAGATGGTATGCAAAGAGAGTTACATAATACCACATATGAAAATGAAACACCACCAGCAAAAGAAGACAACAAAAGAAACAAACAACTTATAAAGCCACTAAAATCCAACAGTTCCTCTGTCTCCTGCAAAAGCTCTTGATTTCCAGAATAAGACTCATTTTAGACAGCTCAGCTTAAAATGGATTCAAATTTTTATCCTCCTTTTGGGCACATCTCAATTATTTGACATCATATATGTAAACTTTGATGTACAAACACCACATTTTTTTGTTTATATTCTTAAATTTCATAACATTGAATCTTACAACTTAAAATCTGGAACCAACCCAATGTTCTTGTTATTTTTACAAAAGTTCAGTTCAGTAGAACCAGGGAAGGCATTGCATAACTAATAATCTATATTTGGATCAAATAACTAGCCTTCAAACAAAGATAAACAACCACTAGCCTGAAGTATAATTTGCTTTTCTGATTAATTCAAAAATATCTTCATGGCCCCCCTTCTTTCATAAACATATGTGTATAGTGTAGGGGAGATTCAATAGGTACACTCTATTATATATATATATATCCCTAGGGATATATATATATATCCCAAAATATATAGAGAGATATATAGATATAGCCTAAATAGTCAGTATTTATCTTGGGTTTTGGTTTAGGATTGTGACAACTGTTTGAAAGTTAAATGTTACCTAAATTCAGAAAATGTTTTTAGGTTAGCTTAAACTAAATAAACTGAAACTAGCTGTTTAACTGAGCTTATTTTATTAAAAAGCATACTTACTTCTGTACTAGAAAGCTTAAAATACTGATACAGAAAAGAAAATTCAGAACTTCATGATTCCCAGTTGAAATATGATCAGAAACATCCCCTCTATTTTTTACAAATTCCAGATGCTCATCAGAGAAAATACACATATCTCTTAGAGACATTTCCCTTATAAAGAATTTGACAGTGACTTTCAACTCAGATATTGTCATAATGTTCCTTTTCTCTAACATATTCCAGAACTTAGGTATAAAATAGCCTAACAGCTCACAACTGTTATTTTCTGAAGCCACACAAGTTGGCATGAGTTCAGTCAAGAGAAAGTGCTTGCCCCTTCTACCACCATCCTACCGGGGCTTCTTGAATCCCAGATTGTTTCAGAGGTTGGTTAAAAAGCGCAATTTGTTTCTGAAACTCAGTGAAGAATGTGTTACTTTGCTCTATCCCTCCTGAAGGGTGCATTCCTTGCAAATCCTCCCTGAGTTGCTTTCTTGGGCATTCAATCTTGAAGGGAACCCTAGCTAAATTGTTCTAGATAGCTATGTGTCCTCCCATTCGCCAGGGACTTGTAATGTATTTGGACCACGTGGTGCCAATCCAAGGTTGTCAAGTACTGCATAGGCTTACTAATTCTCCAGAAATCTTGGGATAAGCTTCATCAGTCATACTTCTCAAATCTGTACACTTGATCACTGAGCACAGGCATGACTTCACAGAGGTGCTTCAGCACTTCTCTCACCACCTTTCTCTCTCTAAACCTTTCCACCACAAGCTTCAGAATTTCCATTCTGTAGTAAACACAACCTGTTTAGGCACAATTCCCTATTTCAGCAAGTGGGCTTACTGAAGCCAGTCTCTTCCCAATATACCTATAGATTAGGAGATAGAACCTCTGTTCTGCTTACTGAATACTGATGCCTCCAGAAATTTCCCCAGCAACTATAATTTTATTTGGGCTCACAAATATACATTTTTCCTTTTTTGCACTCTTATTTTTTTAAGTACAAGAATTGATAGAATATTTTGTCATCTTAAACTATTCTTTAGGGTTTTTTTAGCTTTTATTTTGGGGTATAGTCAATTAACAAACAATGGTGTGATACTTTCAGGTGAACAATGAAGGGACTCAGCCATCAGTATACATGTGTTTGTTCTCCCCCAAACTCCCCTCCCTTCCAGGTTGCCACATAATATTGAGCAGAATTCCATGTGCTAAATGGTAGATCCTTTTTGGTAAATCACTTGAAATACAGCAGTGTATACACGTCTGTTTTTCCTGGCAGCTCAGAGCTAGAGAATCTGCCTGCAATGTAGGAGACCTGAGTTTGGTCCCTGAGTCAGGAAGATCCCCTGGAGAAGGAAATGGCAATCCATTCCAGTATTCTTGCCTGAGATATCCCATGGACAGAGGAGACTGGCAGGCTACAGTCTATGGTATTGCCGCCTGTAGACATGACTTGGAGACTAACAACAGCAAAATACCTGTCCATCCCAAACTCCCTAACTATCCTTCCCTCCATCCTTCTCCCTGGCAACCATAAGTTCGTTCTCTAAATCTGTGAGTCTGTTTCTAAGTTCTTTTATATCATTTATTTTTAGATTCCACATATAAGGGATGTCATACAATATTTCTCCTTCTCTGTCTGACTTCCTTCACTCAGTATGACAATCTCTAGGTCAATTCATGTTGCTGCAAATGGTATTATTTCATTCTTTCTAATGGCTAATATTCCACTGTATATACATGTACCACATCTTCCTTAATCGTTTGCTTGTTGATGGACATTTAGGTTGCTTCCATGTCTTGACTATTCATTCTCAAACACCATTCACAAAAATAAGGTCAAGATGGATTAAAGACCTAAACATGAGACCAGACACTGTAAAACTCCCGGAGGAAAACAGGCAGAACACTCTCTGACATAAACTGCAGCAATATCTTTTTTGATCCATCTCCCAGAATAACAGAAATAAAAACAAAAATAAACAAATGGGACCGACGTAACCTGAAAAACTTTTGCAGAGCAAAGGAAACAATAAACAAAATGAAAAGACAACCCACAGATTGGGAGAAAATATTTGCAAATGATATGACCGACAAGAGATTAATCTCCAAAATTTACAACTTCTCCAGGGGTTCTTCCCCACCCAGGGACTGAACCCAGGTCTCTGGCATTGTAGGCAGATCCTTCACCATCTGAGCTACCAGGGAAGCCCCCCAGCCAGAACAGCTATCATCAAAAAATCCACAGACAGTAAATGCAGGGAGAAGGGTATCTGCCTTCACTGTTGGTGGGCTGTAAACTGGTTTAAACACTTTGGAGAACTGAATGGAGGTTCCATGAAAAACTAAAAATGAGAGTTAGCATATGATGCTGCAATCCCGCTCCTGGGCATATATTTGGAGAAAAACATTATCCAAAAGCATACATGTACCCCAGTGTTCACTGCAGGACTGTTTACAATGGCCACTCTTTTTCTTCATTCCTGGAAATATTTTGTTTGATTTTCCTTTTAGCAAGGCAGAGAATCTTTGCTTGGATGATATCTTCTCCCCTTTCTACATTCTCCTGCAGATTTTGAGTTTTTAAACATAACTCTTCTAAGAAGCAATTTCTTTTTTATTCTCTGTTTTATACACAGCCAATGAGCAAAGAATTGCCTTAGAATTTGAACAATGGCAATAATCTAAAAAGAAGGGGATATATTTTTTAATTCCATTTTTGTTGCCATGAAGATGCATGTAAATAGAAGAGATAAAGTATTTTAAAAAACAGAAGGAGAAAGAAAGGAAAAAGAAAAATGAATCTAGTCAGGGAAAATTTTATTAATACAGCAAAATTTAACTAAAGTGGCTAGTATGGGATAAAGGGCACAGAAAGGGGTATTGTGAGGTCTATGGTTAGCTACCCTGTTTCCTCATGGTTCTCTGTTTTACCTACAGTATAGTAGTCTATTGTAATTAATGACTCCAAAATTAATAATACATTTCAAATCCTCCCTTCAATTTCCTTGAGTTAGTTTGTTTTCAACTGAACATTGCTGCACTTCATACTGCTGATCATCTTCTCATTCTAACAATTCTTTTTTGCCACATTGCACTCTTGATTTCTTCTCACATTCCAGAAACTCTTTCAGGTGGGTCCCATTCATTTCTTTCCCTTTTCTGCAGTTTGGGTGGGAATTCCCAAGCTCTATTCCTTATTCCCGCTGTCTCTTTCCTTAACTTTTAACTGTAACACTATTCACTCCATTGCAGAGTGGTTGAAAGCATAACCTTTGGAGTGAGATAGACATGCTTTTGTTTGTTGTTTGTTTTTTAAATGGGAGTATAATTGCTTTGGAGAAGGAAATGGCAACCCACTCTAGTATTCTTGCCTGGAGAATCCCATGGACAGAAGAGCCTGGCAGGCTACAGCCCATGGGGTCACAAGGGTCGGATATGACTTAGCGACTAAACCATCACAATAATTGCTCTGTAATGTTGTGTTCATTTCTGCTCTACAACATCATGAATCAGCTGTATGTATACAAATACCCCCTCTTTTTTGAGCTTTCCTCTCGCCCCCGTCTAACCTCTCTAGGTCATTACAGAGCACTGGGCTGAGCTTCCTGTGCTATTCAATGACTTGGTCAGTCGAACAGTATAGAAAGACCAGTGATAAACCCATACACCTATGGCACCCTATCTTTGACAAAGGAGATAAGAATATACAATGGAGAAAAGACAGCCTTTTCAGTAAGTGGTGCTGGAAAAACTGGACAGCTACATGTAAAAGAATCAAGTCAGAATACCTCATTACACCACACGCAAAAATAAAGTCAAAATGGATTAAAGACCTAAACGTAAGGCTAGACACTCTAAACTCTCAGAGGAAAACATAGAACACTCTTTGACATCAATTGCAGCAAGATCCTTTTTGACCTACCTCCTACAGTAATGAAAACCAAAGGAAACAAATGGAACCTAATTAAATTTAAAAGCTTTTGCACAATAAAAGAAACTGTAAACAAGACAACCCTCAGAACGATAGAAAAATATTTGCAAAGGAAGCAATTGACAAAGGATTCATCTCCAAAATATACAAGTGATTCATGAAGCTCAGTATCGAACAAACAATTCAGTCCAAAAGTGGGCAGAAGACCTAAACAGACATTTCCCCAAAGAGGACAATCTTGCTGAGCTGCTCAGTCATGTCCAGCTCTGCCTGTCACCCCATGACCACCAGGCTCCTCTGTCCATAGGATGTTTTCAGGCAAGAATACTGGAGTGGGTTGCCATTTCCTACTGATGACCAACAATCACAAGAAAAGATGCCCAATATCACTCATTATAAGCAAATCAAAATGAGATATTACCTCACACTGGTCAGAATGGTCATCATCAAGTACTCTATAAATAATAAATGCTGGAGACAGATTTGGTTTTAATTATAAACTTTTAGGGTTAATATTTTTGTAACTTTGGGAAAGTGAACTAACCACTGGGAGGGGAGGGTCTTATTCTGTGTTAGTTAAATGGAGCTAAGCATCTCCAGGTTAATACTGACATTGGTACATCAAAACTAATATAAGTAAAATCAAACCTATAACCTATTAACATACATTTTTCTCCTTCTAGTTCTATTTCAGTTATTAATCTTCCAAATGTTGTAGATTATAAAATTCAGTTCAGTCTTGTTTGAACTATTTCAGTATCTATCTAATTAGTTTTCATACTGTTTTCTTTGTTTTTATGTACTGTTTTTCTTTGCGTGGTCATGCACACCTATTATTTCTTTCCCATTCCTTTTACAAAGTTACTTAAAGCTCATTAATTTAATTGTATAAACTTCTTAATGATATTTACCCAAGTTGAAGAACTTGTTTCTCTCCAAAAATTACCTTGTGAATCTTATGATTAGTCTCTCTTTAATGGCATTTTTATTAAATTAAATGACTTTATATTTTTAACAGAGTAAGAAAAAACCTGCTGGAACATAAGTAAAGTATGATAGCACTTGTACAAACACACAGACATTCTAAACATTCTCTGGAAATTTTCTTTAACAATTCACAATGTAACTAACATTTTTTAAAAGTTAATGGAAGATTGATTTTAGAAAATACATTCCTTTACAATATTTGCATATTAAATCATTTATTAATAAGATAAATACAAACTTTTGTTAAAATATTACGTTTTTATTTACCTTTGAAATTATTAACAGGAAAGCTGCCTTTCAATATATTAAATATAAATATAATTTATTCAGATGCATTGGTCTATAATAACAGATAATTATTCACAAATATGAAAATTCAGCATACTATAGAAATGGTAACTAGAGGGGATTTTTTTTTTCTTCTAGGGAAAAAAAAGCAAGCAGTTACTGATAAAGCTCATCAGAAATGTTTTTATTGGTTCTCTGAAGATATGTGACTACAAAGTCAACAATTAAATTTTGATTTTCATAAATCTTCATTGGCTATTTTAGAAAAATAAAGTGACCAAAAATAGCATGCAAAAACTTGGGACATCATATAAACATAGAAACATCAGAAAAATATTATTTCCCTATATAAACAATATATAACCTCATTTTTCTAGATTTAATAATGACAACATAAATAATATGCATAAAATGAGTGGGAAAACTCATAAAAATTTGTAATTAGCAGTGAAAAGCTTATCCACATGTATTTTAATTTTTAAAGAGTGACAGACTATGTTTATATGCTAAAAGCTAATATTTTTTGTTGATATGGAATGAACTGGAATGTCTAGATTTGGGTAATAATACTGGTCTCTGTCTCAAATGCAAATTCTTTCTCATTTTTGTGAGAAATTTTATAACATATTTTTATTAATCCAATTAGTTTTCCTGAATATTGTTTTTTTTTAACTAAAACACATGTTTACAGTTACAATGACCTATTTTCCTGAGACTTTTAGCCAGCATTTTTTACAGTCATGCTCCTGAGAAATCGCTTGATGATCAAGTCTGGACTACAGATAACTCAGTCCCCATGATATTAATGGGGATCCAGACGCAAAGCTTCATATGCCCACATGCATTTTCACACAGGAAGTACTTATTTCTGAATTTGCATGGGTGAAAGTCATTATAATGAATGTCTATTAAAGGAACGTATTATTTAATTAAATGCATCCATTCATTTTTTACTGATTTTATTATTTTTAGATAGAGCATACAACAGCCAGAAAATACAATAAAAACTCTACTAAAATACATAGGGCATATCAAACACATTGCCTCAAACAGATGGAATATATCCCCCCAAAATAGTCATGTATTTGTTCCCTAACCCATTGAGCTTCTGTTGTGCTACCACAAGACATTTAGGGTCCTTACTTTTACAAGGCTCGTAATTTAATTGCTGAGACTTGTGACAGAAATGTATGTGGTGCTGTGATAGCTGCAATGGATGTTGATTTTTACAAGCAGATAAAAACACACAGGGGAGCTCCTAGGTGAACTTGGTGGGAAGTGGCAAAGGGTTCTAGAAAAAGGAGAGAGATAAAGTATTTAAAAAGAAATAGTACAATGGGGATGGCCTTTTCCAACCAGTTAACAGTATTGGGAGAAAAATATTGTAAACCCAGGGACACCATAAGCAAAAGCAATGAGGTGAGAAAGTCCATAAGGTACAGAGAAATGTAAGCAGTTAGCATCGAGGAATACAATATGAATTAAAGAAATGGGGAGGTAGGCAGGAATCAAATCAGAGAAAGCTTTTCATATATTATTAACTCATTAACAATGAACTTATAGTCAACAGCTCTATAACTGATGATGCCTGAATACAAATATATTCTCTATAATGTGCAAATATAGAATAAATGAAAAGTGACAATAATGACTACTCTCTCTCTCTCTTTATACACACACACACACACACACACACACACACATCTTCCCCAGTGGCTCAGATGGTAAAGAATCTGCTTGCAGTACAGAAGATCCTAGTTCAGTCTCTGGGTCAAGAAGATCCTCTAGAGAAAGTCAGACATACCTGAGCGACTAACACATACACACATATATACAAACACAAATGTGAAATTCCTTACAAAAGATAAAATTAGATGTAATTCATGTATTAAAGACTTTAGGAAAATATGTTAGTATCATAAAACTTCTCTTGACTTAAACTATTATTTATGATGTTGGTATTTTTTGCACTCTAAAATCTTTCCTTGAATCCCCATCATCACTTTCCAATAACATTGTTCCATGACTAATTTCATTAAAATAAATTAAAAAACAGTAAAGTCTTTAAATGCAAATGATACAATCAATATGCAAAAAAACATTTGCTTTGCAGTTCTAGACCATATAAAATGTGCATGAAAGATGGAAGGAGCTGGATTCCATTACTTTAGCAGAGAAACATTTCAAGCTGCCCCATTGTTTTTAATATTGGTACATTAAGAAAAGTTGTGGGATCCAGGAGAGAAATACAAAAATAGAAATATTTATTTTAAAAGGAAGTAAAATACTTTATGTTTGCATCAATTTACAAATAAGAAAAATTAAACTGTAGAATGTAACTAGCCAAGCACTTAGGAGATACCACCCATGCATCTGAGGACCATATGGAAATATGAAAAAGGAACTATTTCCTATGTCCTTCTAAATTAAAATTAGTCAATAACCAACCAAATTAAATCCCATCGAAACTGCAATTGCAGATGCCAAATTGTATTTTTCTAATTGATTCAAGATTTTCTGGCATGTGACCATGAATAAACAATAAAGAAGGATACATGAATGCTTTTATGTTTCTGTGCAACTATCTGTATCTCTCGTGGGTCTACATCTGTATATGTGTAGACATGAAACTTAGCAATCAGGGATAGTTTAACACTATCTCTATTTCTTGTCATTTAGACTAAAACCAAACTGAAGTTGCCCCAATTCTCCCTTGAGTTACAGATTTCATCACTGACATGTGAAAAACAGAACTCATGATTTCCCACCAATAAAATCCCCAAACTTTCTCCCAAGTCCTAATCTCCCTCACATAAGAAATTCACATGAACCAGGTTGTTCAAGCCAAAAAACTAGGAGTCATTTTTTTATTCCTCTCTTTACTTTACCACCCACATCCAACTATCATCAAATCTTCTCAATTCTAACTTTACAACATCTCTCCCTATTTTCACCTCCACCAACTTATTTCCAGCTGTTTTTTTTTTTTCATTCTAAATTATTTCAATAGTATCCTCCATTGGTATCCCAGCTTCTACATTTGCCTCTATAAAATCAGTTCTCTGGAAAGAATTTTTAAAATGTGAATCATTACTTGCTGCTTGATACCCTACATTTACTTTCCATTTATAAACTAAATCGTTAAAAAGTTTACAAGCTTTTACATAATCTGACCCTTGCCTATTTCCAACATCATGTGATACCAACTCCTCCACTCTTTCCTCTTAGGCTATACTCTTCTTGGTATTATTTTATTTTAACTCCCCAAACACTGAACTCAACACCACCCTGGGGCCTAGATTCTGCCCACTTTGTAAAGTCTGATAACTCCAGATCTTCTTACTTTCTATGTTCTTTGTTTTCCTAACTCAGAGCTATTTTAAATGACACCCATTATCTATTTTAAAATTCCCTTTTCTTTTCTATAGTCATTAGAGTGCAAATTCCAGAAGAGCAGTGAATTATTTGTCCTCTACTATACTCCTGGGTAGCTCAATGGTAAAGAACCTACCTACAATGCAGGAGAACTGGGTTCAATCCCTGAGCTGGGAAGATCCCCTAGAGAAGAGCATGGTAACCCACTCCAGCATTCTTACCTAGAGAATTCCAAGGACAGAGGAGTCTGATGGGCACCAGTCCATGGAGTTGTAAAGAGTTGGATACAACTTAGCGACTTTCACTTTTCAACTTTCATACTCAAGGATGTAGACTAGTCCCTGGAATCTAGGAAACTTTCACTGAATATGTGTTGAATTCATATCAAATGGTTGTTATAGATGTTCTATAAAGTTACATTATAGAACATGTCACATTTAATATCAGTTATAAATAATTAAGGCACATAGAAATATTATACAGGGAAGTAATGGTGGCATGCTGTATACAGATACCATTATCTGTTCATTTGTTTATTTAAGCACTCACAGTTCTTCAGTTTTGGAAGAGTTGTAAGTAATGTTTGTGATATCTCTTTTTAATAAATGATATTAGGAGTAATAACTTTGCTGAAAACTTATGGTATAAAACATTAATATTCTCAAAAGAGCTCTTATTGTGAATAGCTCACAGAGAATTTGTTAGTCAAGGCCTGGGGAATAAATTTACACCAAATTTAGACACACACATATTTGTGTGTATGTGTATGTACTAAGTTGTATTAGACACTTTGAGACACCATGAACTGCAGTCCACGAGGATCCTCTGTCTTTGGGATTTCCCAGGCACTAATACTGGAGTGGGCTGCCATTTCCTTCTCCAAGGTTCTTCATGACCCAGGGATTGACATTATATCTCCTGCATTGGCAGGCTGATTCTTTACTACTGAGCCCTGAGGGAAGCCCACACATATTTTCAGTGTTATATAAAAGTTCAAAGTAATCTTAAAGGCATTTTTTATACCTCTGAGATATTATTAATACAGGAGTAGAAAATAGGCTACAAATGCAAAGGAATACAAATCAAATGTACGTAATAGGAGAACAAAACTGTACACCTTCTTAAAATCAACTATATGGGGTGGGGATGGGGAAAAAACAAAAGAGAGCTTATACCAGTAAATAGAATGCTTCAGTAAGTTTCAGAAATTTGATAACTATGGATGTAGCATCATTGTGAAGAAGCCACACCCCTCTTAATACATTTGGAGAAATCCAAAAAAAAGATAGAAACTGATCTATTAATTGGTATAGGAGATGATCTGCCTCTTTGACAAAAGGCATCATCAAGGACAGAGCTAAAACCTGAAGTTCAAAAGGTGGAGTTGTTTACAAGCTTTGGTTTGCAAAAGCATAGTCATAAATTTTAAAACATGGTAATTGTTTCAAGCACATTAAGCCACCAACCAGGAAAATATGTTGTCAAATCATATACCTGTTAAAAGATTATATCCTATGCAGAACTCTCAAATTAATTACTTTGAGTGAAAGAATCCCAATCCAAAAAAGGAAAAAAGAAAAACAAATTAAAAACAGTGATTCCAATATATGTAAAATTGTAGAAAACCCAAATTAATATCTAGTGATAGAAACAAGTCCTTGGTTGCTTGGTAGGGAGGAGCAGAAATGATTATACAAGCTGTCATACGGTAATTTTTGCAGAAAACTTTTAGGAGCGAGGAATACATTCAGTATCTTGATTGTGGTGTGTTTACATGTGCAAAAACTTACCAAAAAGCATATATTAACTTTAAATATGTGCCACATGTGCTGTGTACTGTGCTAAGTCACTTCAGCCCTGTCCAATTCTTTGCAGCCCTATGAACTGTAGCCCTTGAAGCTTCCCTGTACATGGGGTTCTCCAGGCAGGAATACTGGAGTCATTGCCACGTCCTCCTTCAGGGTGTCTTCCCAACCCAAGGATCGAATCTGCACATCTCCAGTCTCCTACATTGGCAGGCAGTTCTTTACCACTAGCACCATCTGGGAAGCCACGTGCCACATATGATGTATCAATAATACCTCATTGAAATGTTTAAAAAGAAAACAAAGTGAAAAGTAAAAATGAAATAAAACTTTGGTTGGTCAATTCCAGTCTATTCATGCCAGAAAAGCTATCAGCTATAATCTACTCCCAAGACAGACTTCATATTTTTCTCTTTTGAGAATATATACCCAGTATTCAGATAAATTATTTTCTTCCAGATGATTCTGCTATAGATTAAAACAGAAGACCTCACTGCCAGATTTTTCTCTCTTCTGTTCCCCAAAAGCCTGTAGTCAAATTTCCCACTTATAAAATAATCCTCCCTTTTAGTAAATGAAACCCAGCTACAGATATTACCTGACTTACACTATCTATTATGTGTCCCAAGTCAATAAAGGACCACCAAGCATTTACAGGGAGCAAGCAACATGGGAAAAAAATAACCAAACTGGGAAAAGAAAAAAAAAATTTAAGAGCCAGGAGGATAGCAAGCTAATTGTAATATGTTTAACAAAACAAGATTAAAAAAAAAAAACAATTATAATTAATATATCAAGAGGAATTTATGAAGAACTTTATCTAGAAAACAAAGAAAATGCTACAGAAATGGAATAATCAGACTAAACTCTTAAATGGTAGAGCATTAAATATATTGAAATATAATAACAGCAAAACAAAATGGAAATCATACAATGAAAAACACTTTCTAAGATTATGGAACAAAAAGATAAATAGAAAAAAATGAGAGAAAAGATGTAAAGAAAAATTGAAGAAGTCTAAGATTTATGTAATACAAGTCCAAAAGGGAGGTAAAAATGTGGAATAGAGAAAATAATGAAAGAAATAAGGTTGGTAATTTTTCTAGAATGGGAGAAAAATGGAATCTTCTTAAAATGACTCAGTGACAATAACTGATGAAAAATGACCTACCCAGAGGTATAACTACTTGAAAACTTCCAGAGATAGAAACAAATGCAAAAGAATAACAATTAGGCCAACATTGGACTTGATGTTGGCAATCAGAAGAAAGAGACAATTCAGTACCTCCTTGGATCTTCTGAAGAGGATGATTTAGAGCAAAGCAGATTGCAGTGAATGTTACTCTGTGCCTGCAGAATAAAGACTGCTCAGATAAGCATGGTTCAGAATGTTTACCTCCCATAGAATTCTCTTAAGAATTTTCTTTGCACATCAGGAAAGTGAGGAAGAGAAGCCAAGCCAGGAGATCTAGGATAGTTCTTACCAAATCCAGAGGAGTAACAAATGGAGATCCAGCCTTTGAGGGAAGGATCTTTTCATGAAGGAAAGAGACTTGGTAGAAAAGAGAGTATAAATGGAAGCATGGGAGATCCAGCCTTTGAGGGAAGGATCTTTCCATGAAGGAAAGAGACTTGGTAGAAAAGAGAGTATAAATGGAAGCATGGGGAAAGGAGAAAGTAGGTTATAATAAGACTTCCCCAGTGGTGCAGCAGTAAAGAATCCGTTGCAATGCAGGAGCAGCAGGAGACATGGGTTTGATCCCTGGGTTGAGGATCTCCTTGAGGAGGGCATGGCAGCCCACTCCAGTATTCTTGCCTGGAGAGGCCATGGACAGAGGAGCCTGGTGGGTTATAGCCCATGGGGTTGCAAAGAGGGCAAAGAGTTGGACAGGACTGGAATGACTTAGCATGCAAGCAGGATATAATAGAACAAATGACATCAGAAAATGCAGAGGAAAAAACAAATAAGAAAGGTATGATTAAGCTAAGAAGTGAATGAAAATATGTCAGTATTTAAAGTGAGTGGATGTAGGAGAAAGAATTAAACTTTAGTGCTTACTATAAACCAAGAGATCTTATATTCGACTTACAAAGAAGGAAATTAGTAATATGACACAAAATTTAGCTCAGTATTAAAAAATATATTTATATGGTAATGATAAACCAAAGACAGTTTAATATTTTTTTAACTTTTAAATCAAATTATAAACAAAGTGTAAAAGATTTTGTTGTGTCATAGACTATAACTATTAATAATGTAACTAAATGTCAATAACTGTGAAATCAAAGATAGAGCTTAGAGGAGGAAGGGCATGGAGCAGGGGAAAAATGAAAAATATTGAGAGGTTACTATCCTCATCTTACATTTTGGGGACTAAAGAGATGGAAAACTTAAGAGGTTCACATATAGTAGGTCAATTTAGAAAAGCAGACAATGAAAGACCTAAAAACAATATATATACCAGATTCTGGGAAAGGAGACTTGGAAGAGAAGGTGGTAAAATCTAGTTAAATTTTTACATGTCTTAGGGGTAATGAAACATAGTCTATATTTGTTAATCCAAAAATAGAACCATAAACATGATGTCCAGAATATTAAAGCTACATATTAAAAAAAATCAAGAAATAAAAATATTGAAAAAAAAATAACATCTGAGAGAGGGATTAAGGATGGAGAAGAAAGAAACGGGACATAACATAAAAGGTTCAATATAAGGAGTTCTAAGTTTTTGATTCTAAGTTTTCATTCCTTACTCTGATAAGAATAACAAGGTTTAAAAATCAAGTAATGATAGATATTCTACTTTTAAACTTCAACCAATGATGGGTGAACATTTCATTGTTATATTTATATCCTAACCAGCCATGGTGCTTTATATAATTCTGCTTGATTTATTTTTTTCCTATTCTAGAGTGTCTAGTCATTACGAAGAGCCTAGAATACCAGCTAATTTCTACAGTTAACAGTCAAGCCTTCATAGAAGTCACTAAATCACATACAATCCTCCCCCTGCCAGTCTTCACTCACCATTTCCACCCACTCCGTGATTGTGAAACTCTCTTTCCAAAGTTCTTTCCAGAACTAACAGAGTTCACTGGCAGTTAGTATTTGGATCTTCAATCCTCGGAGGCCAAAGCAGTAGCAAAAACTATAATGGTTACAAAATCCCTACTGTTTTAAAGAAAGTCATAGTAATATTTAATCTACTTATTTGCGCTGGGTTCTATATTTTTCCCAAACAAATTCCAAAACTATGTTTTACATCTTCCAATAGTATTCAGCAAAACAGGATTTTTATAGCAAAACAGATGTACTGGGGAGCATATACATACAAAAGTAATTTAACTATTTTTTTAAATCTTTCTCAATGTGGGAAACCTCAGATAATGAATGTTTCTAAACAGTAGCTCTAACTTATTTGTGTTTCCTTGTTACTGACTAATATCATGTGTCTTCTGGGAACTTAAAAAGTCAGGAGTTCAAAAAAGACCACAACCCTGAAATACGACCACAGCTTCTTGTTGAAATACAAATGCCAAATGCTGGTATTCAATTTCTTACATCTACCAACCTCACTGCAGTTATGTGACCTCAACTTATTTTTATTTATCTTAATTTCATTTTGTTCAGCAGGTGTTTATTTATATCCTAGTTTAAATTCATTCTTCTCATGGCTATTAACTGAGTGGTTTGTTCATGAGTAAACATGAAATAGATTATTTTCCATTGGTTAGACTCACAGGAATACTCAAAATGTTTTCTTTGCCAATCAAGGAGACTCCATGCATCCTACCTACCTTAAGTAGACCTAAATTAGCTCCCTAGGTAATGCTGAAACATGAAAGAATAGAACCTTTAAAAGTAGCCTCTCTCCTCTCCATGAGAGACTGCTCATTACCACAAATGTTAAAGAAAGATTCAGAAGATAATCTTACAAGGAAATGTTTAATATTTATTTTTGTTCCATATCACTGTCAAAGATGCATACATGATTTTTACTAAGTAATTTGTAAATACATATATAACTCTTAGATAATTTGTTATGTTGCTTTTAAAAATACATATGTGTGGGTTTACACACACACATATATATATTCAAGTGAAAGAAAGAACTCATCTCTCTCACTTTAAATCAAAAGTTAGAAAGAATAAATCTTAGTGAGGAAGGCACGTCAAAAACCAAGGTAGGACAAAAGCAAGGCTTCTTGAACAAAACTGTTAGCCAAGCTGTGAATGTAAAATAAAGGTTTTGAAATTAAAAGTGTTACTTCAGTGAGCTCACAAATATTAAGAAAGCAAAAAAAAAACAAAAAAACAAAAAAAAGAAAAGAAAGCAAAACAGCTTTATTGCTGATATGGAGAAAGTTTTAGCAGTCTGGATAGATCAAACCAGCCACTACCTTCCCTTAAGCCAAAGCCTTATTCAGAGCAAGGTCCTAACTCTCTTCAGTTCTATGAAGGTTGAGAGAGGTAAGGAAGGTGCAGAAGAAAAGTTTGAAGCTAGCAGAGAATAGGTCATGAGGTTTATGGAGAGAAGCCATCGCTGTAACATAAAAATGCAAAGTGAAGCAGCAAATGCTGATGTAGAAGGTACAGCAAATTATCTAGAAGATCTAGCAAAGATAATTAAAGAAAGTGGTTCCACAAAGTAACAGATTTTCAATGTAAGCAAAAGGATGTGTCTTATTGAAAGAAGATGTCATCTAAGACTTTCATACTTAGAGAGGAGAAGTCAATATCTGGCTTCAAAGAACAGGCTAGCTCTGTTGTTAGGGGCTAATGCAGTTGGTGACTTGAAGCTGAAGCTAGTGCTTATATAGAAAATCCATTAACAAATATGCTAAATCTATTATTCTGACCTTGCTCTATAAATGAGACAACATAGCCTTAATGACAGTACATTTTGTTTACAAGGAATTTTTAAAACCTTTACTGACTATTTTAAGCCCACTGTTGAGATCTACTTCTCAGGTAAAAAAAAAAATTCCTTTCATAATTTTATTGCTCATTGACAATACACCTGGTAACCTAAGACCTCTGACAGAAATGTTCAAGATTGATGTGTTCATGCCTGCTAACACAGCATCAATTCTGTAGCCCATGGATCAGGGTAATATCAAGTCTTATTCAGGAAATACATTTGTATAGCTAACCATGCCATAAATAAAGATTCCTTTGATGAAGCTGAGCAAAGTCAACTGAAAACCCTTTGAAAAGGATTCACCACTCTAGATGCCACTAAGCACATTCCTAATTCATAAGAAGAGGTCAAAATATCAATATTAACAGGAGTTTGGAAGACATTTACTCCAATTTTCATGGGTGACTTTGAAGGGTTCAAGAGTTCAGGAGAGGAGGTAACTGTAAATGTGATAAAAATAGCAAGGGATCTAGAAGTGGAGCCTAAAGACGTGAGTGTACTGCAACAATCTCATGATAAAACTTTCACAGATGAGGTGTTGCTTCTTGTGGGTGAGCAATAAAAATGATTTCTTGAAGCAGAACTATTCATGGTGAAGATGCTGTGAAGACTGTCAAAATTAAAACAAACGAATTACAATATTACATAAACTTAGTTGTTAAAGCGTCAGCAGGGTTTGAGAGGACTGACTTCACTTTTGAAGGAAGTTCTACTGTGGGTAAAATGCTATCAAACAGTATGGCATGCTATAGAGAAATCTGTCATGAGAGGAAGATTCAATTGATACAGCAAACATAGTTTTCTTATTATAAGAAATAGCCACAGCTACCCCAATCTTCAGCAACCAACACTCTGATCAATCAGCAGCCATCAGCATCAAGGCCAGACCCTCCACCAATAAATAGATTACAATTCACTAAAGGTTTCAGATAATTGCTAGCATTTTTTTTAATCAATAAAGCATTTTTAATTAAGACAATGTGCATTTCTTTTTTAGATATGATTCTGTGGCACACTTATAGTGTAAACATGACTTTTACATGTACTAGGAAACCAAAACTTTTGTGTGACTCATATTCTTATAATATTCACTTTATTGTGGTGGTATATAACCAAACCAACAATATCTCCAAAGTATGCAAGAAAACATTAAATAATATAAAATAATTAAATAATATGTTAAACAATAAAATATTAAATAATAGTAGATAAGAATTTCTTAAACTTCTTCCCACTTATGGTCTTTCAACTTTTTCTCAGCTTGGAGTTGTCTATATCTACAATTTTTTTTGCACAATACCTCCTGTAAAACTAGTAATGGAGAATTTCTTAAAATAGTCTCAGATTTCACCCAAGCCACACCCTCCAGTTCTCCAAATCTTGATGCCATTACATTACTGACATTGCTAGAAAGTTTAAACAGGTTTTCACAGGACAACCAGGCTCCTATTATTTCCTCAAGTATCCATAAACAGTTTTGTTGAGTGAAACATTGAGGAGTTGTGTTCATTCCATGAGGCCACTTGGGATTCTACCAGTCTGTACAGCCATGTCAAGATGGCTGCTGCCCAGTAGCACTGGAAAAATGCCATTAATCTTAAGACCCCTTACATTTCAGAATTGCTATAATGTAACAAAATGCTTGTTTTAGAAAAAAGGCATATGGTTAAACAAATAGCAGATCTGTTGAACCCCAGACAGTATATGCAGAACCAAGAGACATGCAAATTCAGCTGGTTATTGCTCAACCAGTTAAGCAATATAAATTTGAGATTCAAATTTAGATCATAGGCTTCAATTTCACAATTACGTCTTTAGATGGTGAAAATACTTTTGAAAAAATTAAAAAGTAACATTATTTTACATGGATCATCAACTTCCTCACAGTTCTATACTTATTTATGTTGTTCATATATAATATTTCCCTATTATTTTCTAATATTAAAACTCTTTTAATGTGAAAAAAATAAAGCCACAAATCTATTCATGAAGTGAGTTGGTTTCACTTCATGCATATTTCAAATGTAGAAGCTTAACAACAAAATGTTAGTTCACTAATATTCTTAGGTGAGTTTTTTCTCCATTTAACACCTAAATTATATTTAACACAAATATCTGAAGTATAAGATGGTATTTACTGATTGCTGTATACTGAATTATCCTGAATTATAGCATCCTAAAATAGCAAACTTTTATTATTTCCCAATTTCTGTGAATTAGGAACCCAGCTGCAGCTTAACTGAATATTTCTAGTTCAAGTTTTTTCATAAAGTTGCATTACAACCTCAGCCAGACCCTTGTTCTCACCTCAAGGCCCAGTTTGTATGGTCATTGACCTGACTTGCCATGCAAGTTGCATGTCCATAGGCTACTTCAGAATATGGCAGCTGGTTTCCCTAAGATCAGGTGATCCCAAAGAGGGCAAATGACAGCACCTAAGGCGGTAATCCCAGAGAAGGCAAGAGCACTGCACTCCAGTACCCTTGCCTGGAAAATCCCACGGACGGAGGAGCCTGCTGGGCTGCAGTCCATGGGGTTGCTACCAGTCGGACAGACTGAGCGACTTCACTTTCACTTTTCACTTTCATGCATTGGAGAAGGCAATGGCACCCCACTCCAGTACTCTTGCCTGGAAAATCCCATGGATGGAGGAGCCTGATGGGCTGCAGTCCATGGGGTCACTAAGAGTCAGACACGACTGAGTGACTTCACTTTCACTTTCATGGATTGGAGAAGGAAATGGCAACCCACTCCAGTGTTCTTGCCTGGAGAATCCCAGGGACAGCGGAGCCTGGTGGGCTGCCATCTATGGGGTCGCATACGTGTCCTATGGGGTCGGACACGACTGAAGCGACTTAGCAGCAGCAGCAGCAGCAGCAGCAGCAAGGCAATAATCCAAGTCATTCTCAAACCTAATCTTGGAAGTGATATTGTCATTTCTGCCATATTCTATTCACAAACATCACAAAGTGGGGATGTCATTGGAGCCAAATTAGAGGGTGCCCCCAACATACAGCTATATACAACACCTGAGTTAAATATGGATGTTTCATCATCTATCCTTCTATTTGTTTACTCTATAAATATTTATAAATATGTATTGAGTTGCTTCTAAAAAAAAAGTCATTATGTTTGTTCCAGAGATTGCAGAGCTTAATCAAAAAGAATGATAACTGGAAGTCAATGTAGGGGGGAAATAAAGAATATTTTGAAAGATGAGTATCTGTTAATAAGCAGGAAACCTCTCTGGACTGACAGAATAATAGCAAAGGCATGAAAGAATAAAACAGTGTGACTAATGTTAGCAAATGTAAATAGTTGGTACTACCTGGGTAGAAATGTGATATGGATAGTCATTGGACATAACCTTGAAAAGTAAAGAAGAATTCATAAACGATCTTGTGTAATAACTAGAGGATTTGTCGATTACCATTTCAGCTGTGGGAAAGTAGGATAAGGGAGAGTAAAGTGACCACAGTAATATTCCAGAAAAACTTTATGATCACAATGCCAAGGATTAATTTTGAAGGGCAATGCTATAGGCAGGCAAATTATTTATATAAGGCTCCCAGTCAAAGTAGGGTGTCAGTAAATTATTAGTAGAAATGGACTCTAAAAAAAAAAAACAGATTCAAGTATCATTATGAGGTATAATTAATGGGATATAATCCTCAGTTAATTTGGTGAAGAGACAGGGCACAATCAACACTGAAACGCATTCAAGGTTACTAATAGCTTTGGTAAAAAGTGGCATCATCTAAACGTATAAGAAACATATTGGAAGAAACATGTTTCATGACTATTTAAGTAATATAATTATGAAATATTTAACTTGAGGTACCTGTAGCAGTAAACTATAATAGTTGAAAGTTCAAAGTCTTTCTTCAAAGAAAGAAACAAATATATGCAATAAAATGCACTGGAGTCTATAATATAAATCTGACAAGGTTTTTAACTTCTTAAAGTAGATATACAAATCTTTGTCTGCAGGCTTGGAGGAAAGGAGTTTCTTGGACACATAAATCTTATAAAACTTTGCTTCAATAGCTAAAAAAGATAAATTGTTACAAAGGAATTCACTATACACTTTGCCAGGGTTATTTAGTGAGAGAATCACTTTGAATCTCCCCATATTCTCTTAAGCTTACCTGGTGGCTCATATGGTAAAGAGTCTGCTTGCAGTGTGGGAAACTTGGGTTCGATTCCTGGGTCAAGAAGATCCCCTGAAGAAGGAAATGGCAAACCACTCCAGTATCCTTGCCTGGAAAATCCCATGGATGGAGGAGCCTGGAAGTCTAAAGCCCATGGGATCCCAAGGAGTCAGACATGACTGAGCGACTTCACTTTCACTTTTATATTCTCTTAGGAGATCCTTGAGCCAGCCCAAACCCTAAGTAGGGTATTACAAAATCTCTTCCACCCCATTTATGTCATGGTGCATTTACCATGAGCAAGTCTTACCACTTCAATCCAAGTTTTGGGTTAAAATTCCTTCCTTTGTGTTATCAGGTTTGATTTACTGCATTGGTCTCATGTTTATAAGAAGACTAAGTATCATGCATGCACAGATCTAATTTAAATATAAACTATAAAATTATAATCTGTATGTGGGTATGTGGTTATAAGACCTAGGACAAATGGAGCCTGGAAGGGTTGTTCAGGGATTGTTTTAATGTATTCCAACCACTGTTTGTGGACTTCAGTGGAGTTTTCCTGTTTCCATTGTACCTTGTTAAAAAAACATGCTACTGCTAACTTAATAACTATTTCAAAGTACATTATCCTATTTTCAGAAAGCAAAGAGTGTGTTTTCATCTTTAAACCCCAGTTAGAACTGTTTTTGAGCTGCCTCCAATTCCAATTGCCCTGTTTTAAGGAGCTGAAACTAAAAGACCACTGCACTGTGAAAGTACATATTTTTCCCCCAAACCCTGACTGATTAATGATCACAAAAATATGATATATTTCACAGAGTGCACAAATCCTTCAAACTTCAGTAAATAACTTGAAGAACAAGGGGATTAATATTATAATTTAAAAATTCTATCAACTTCCTATTGAAGAGTTTTCTGATTTCTTGTAATGATACTAACCAATAAATTCTATGGTGGTGAAAATATTAGAAACCAGACTTCGCACTTTTCATTCTCTTATTTCCAGAGAGCTTGGGCATAATATTTTTCAGACATATTACCCGACATATAATATGGCTCCCAGCTGGCTCAGTAGCCAGTTTCTGACGAACTACTGAGATAAATCCTGTGGAAGAACTGAGGGCAGAGTAAGTGTCACTGCTGACATCCCTTCTCTGATAAAAGGAGATATTTTAGGAACCTATTATCATATCGCCAATATTCAGTACTATCACTTTAGTAGGGGAAATTACTGGTATTTAAGTTGCATTATGGTATTAGCATGGATATTCAGGGCATCTGTAGATGAGACAACTTCTAATCTATGACCTATCCTGTGGTTAACTGCTGTAGTGAGGATATTCTGCTTGTAATCCAGGGAGTGTGTGTGCAATAAACACCCTGCTGATTCCTACAGCATCATGGACATCACTGAAGAAACATTAAATATACATTCTTCCTCTTCTAGATGATTGGCCTGCTGACTCTTAGCTAGATATATAGTGAGGATAGATATGAGGATCTACTACATGTTTCAGTGCTGTTAGGTAAATGAGAAGTCTAAGATTCATTTCTTACTTTTGCCTAGCCCCTCATGACTTTGGATGTAAAATTATTTCTTTGGTCACTGGTAGTCATTTGGGTTACTGGTCATTTTATATATTACTTATACAAATTTTACTTACGGGAATTATAATGGGCTTGACAGAATGCTCCATCAAAAAGTGACTCATTTATGAATTTGTACTGTGAAGCCAGGGGCTTTAGACAGAAATAGAATAAGACTCCTAACCTGTAAAGGACACAGTTATCAAGGGGCAGTTTTCTACCTGCGTTTTGGAATTCCAGTATAGTGTAAACCTAACTTTTATGTGCACTGGGAAACCAAAAACTGTGTGTGACTCACTTTATTGCACTATTTGTTTAGTTTGCAGTAGTCTGGAACTGAACTTGTAATACCTATAAGGTATCCTTTGTGTGTAGTTCTGGCTTCTATATGAGATCATGTTCCCTCATGTGTGTTTCAGTGGCCTCTAGGATACAATAAGATGTAAATAGTTGTGCTGTTTTTCTTCAAATATTCTATATCACTGGTGAATTTAAGAGAATATGGATTAGAATCAAGAGGCTGCTGTTGGCTCCCTTAATTAAAGTCTGCACAGGCTCTCTTCAATTTGGATGGGACTAGCTAGCACAATAATATTTTCAGTTCAGTATTAGGTTGGTCAGAAAGTTCTTTCAGGTTTTTCTGTAAGATGTTATGGAAAAATCTAAACAACCTTTGGCCAACCCACTATTCCAATGCCCAGCCTTCTCTAGTGCACTCTACGATTTTGACTTTCTGTATTTCCTTGGTGGAATTTAAAATAACTTTATAGAGGTTCAACAGGAATATCCCAATATGAAGAATATGAGCTCTATTATGGACTGATGGAATGTTTGATTCCTTTATGTCATGCCGATAAGGTGATTTCAACAACTTTTAGTAAGTTCAGTAAATATATTTTACCATTTTTGAGTAGACTCTGAATTTTCTCTATATTGATTTCCCAGAGCTTGCTTCTTGGATTTAATTTTTCTATCACAATGTTGCAGAAATGGGTCCTTCAAAATTCAGCACTATTCCTTCTTCAGAAAACCCCATGTTGTAGACTAAAATTTGCTGTATTTCCTCGCCTTTAGTGACACCCACAGTAGAATGTCATCATTGCAAAGAAGTATGGTAGGGCATAAGGCACTGTGGCATTCTCTTAATACCTCTCTCACCCAACACACACCACACAATTTCACAAAATACTTAGGCAATTTGAGGCACTCGTGGAGACATATAGTGAGGTATATTGGGATCTTTCTCTGTCTGTGCAAATTGTTCCTGCAATTTGCAAATTGTTCCTGCAAATTTACCAAGAGAATGCTGATTCTCTAGCTTAGTTATTCCTTACAGTTCACAAGAGGTTGGGAACTTTTTATTGCCATTGTTAGTCAGATCTAGAGCTGAATTGATGATGGGAGCAAATACTTTAATGGTAATAATTCATCATGTGTCATCAAGAGATTATTATATGAAGATTTATTGTAGGGCATTGCATACATTTATTTAGGTAAAACCTGAAGTCTGTTTAACACACATCTAGTATATGATACTGCTTGAAACTATTTGTCAGAACTTGGCAGCTCCAGGAGACTCCACTGGGTCTTTCTCAAAGGTAGGGACATGTTTCCCTGGTAACTGGCCTCCCTTTTGTGGAAAAACATTTATTCTTAACACACGTTCACAAACACACATGCAGAGACTGATCAGCCAACACTGTCTGGAAGCCAATGAAGGGCTCCAATTATAAATATTTGAGCCTTGACTTGCACTCCTGTCATGACTCATTCAAAATTATGATGTTGCCATGGATGCTACGCTATGTTGTTCAGACGTCTGCTGAGAACTGAAGGGAACTGCCTCAGCTTAAGAGAGTTATTTCACCAGTGGCATGTCCCCTACCTAGGAGGGCTCACATCTGATAATGGACCACTATTACTAGATCATTATTATAAAGCTCCCAAGCCCCATTTGCCTCTCTTTGACTTAGGACAACTCTGAAGAGCCATGCCAACTTCACAGCTGTCCATGTGATCAGTTGAATCCTTATGGTAACCTTGACATAGCCCAGTATTTCCCTCTTCCCAAATTTGCTTTCTTCCCAATAAAATCCCTACATTCTAATCTCCAGTTGGAGTCTTCTTCCTAGAGAACACAGTTTGTCACAGATGTTTCTAGGAATATTTTTTGCTTCATCCATTTGGGATTTTTTCACCAGAAAATTAGTTAATACTAAATAATATCATCATTTTTTCCTAGTATCTAGTAAACCTCTAAGCTTTGTTCACCTTTTCATTTTGTAATGAAACAGTCTCACCAACATATGACATCAGCTATTTCTTCCCCATACTTTCTAAGTATGTCTATAGCCATCATAGAAAGTATGTCAATTTAGGCATTATTGACCTATCTTTAGAGCCATACTAAAATTTCTCTCCTTGCAACCAAATTGCCTCACTGCCCCAGGCAGCAATCTTTAATGTGATGCTAACTCATTCTGTCACAATGGCTGCAGTTTCCATATGATGTCTACCAAGAATTTCCAATGAGAAATTGGAATAATTTCCTCTACCAATACCAATACCAATAATAAATCCTCATTAAGTTAACTGATCACTTCTAAAAATATCTAGGGCCAGAAAATATAACTCTACCCCCAAGAGATGGCACCCTGTCTAGCAGCAAATCCATTTGGATTACATATTTTCTCAGGCATCATTACTTAATGATGATTGCTGCTTGCCTGGGATTCTTACGCTTCACAGCAAGGGGAGAGGGTATTTCCTTATTCAGCCATATTTTGTAACCCCCCAGGTGCCATCCCCATATGCTGAGGGTGAATCCTGCCAGAGATACAATCTGGTGAAATTCAACTTCACTTGGTCAAATCAGTTGTGACCCATCATTCCTTAGCTTTGATAATATTCTCCTTAATTGCTGTCATTCTAGAGCAGGGGCCCCCAAACTCCAGAACACAGGCTGGTACCTACAGTCAGATCAGTGGTGGCATTAGTTTAGAAATGTACACAATAAATGCACATATAAATGTGCACAAATAAAAATGCACAGTGAATGTAATGTGCTTGAATCATCCCCAAACCATCCTCCCCCTTCCTCATCCATGGAAAAATTGTCTTCCACAAAACCACTCTGTGATGCCAAAAATGTTGCAGACCATAGATACACCTCCAGTGAATAGAGGTTTTTGAAGATGTACTACCTCATGGTCATTCGTATTCAACACACATCTTTTTTCTTCACTACTAGTCATGCTTCAATTAGGAACAGTAGTGTATCATCCAAGTACCAAGGAACATGGACTTTATAGCCAGTCTGGGTTCAAGTCCTGCATCTACTACTCTCCAGATGTATGCAATTCTCAAAAATATAGATCAAAACAGTATCCACCCTAAACATGGGGCTCTAGTGTTAGCATGCATTTTAGAATAGTGTCTGGTGCAGAGTAAGTACCATGCAATGTGAACAGTCACTTATGCTTATCTGGGTAAACACAGTCACCAGGCGTCTCCTATTGATGTAACTCCTTGCCCCACCTGCTGGTAGTTACAAGGGAAGAAGTAAAGCAGGCTCTGGTACCACCACCGCAGTCAGTATTTTCACAGAAAAATAGGCATTTCCTCCCTAAGGGACACTGCTCGCCAGATTCTCTCTCACCCATCCAGCTTTGTTCTTTCTCAATAGCATACATTTCATCTAACAGGAGAACTTGTGCATGCTTGGAGTCTGCCTGTGGGCTCCAATCTCTCTACACTTGAGTAGTAATTAAATCAATCAAGTCTTCCTCTGCTAGGATTCCAAGTGCTTTCAGAATGTGCAAGCTGCCTCAGGCAGCTTCTCTCCTTCTGCTTTCAATTAAGCTATCTCTGCCCCCACCTGTCCAGTGAATTGAAATAAAAGGTAGCATATTTCTTCCAAGAAACCTCCTTCATTCTTGTGTCTTGTACTTCTTGGCTGGTGCAAGCTATGCCCTAGACCGGCTCTGCATCAGACTGCAGAAGTGGGGACTCTCACGGGATCCCATACTTGGCTGCAGACAGGAGTAATAGATTACCAGACATTGTGTATAGAAAAGGCTTGTTCCCTGTTAGCCTTTTAAGACGTTAAGTCAGGAGGTCATTTTTTACTAATACATATGTTCTGGGCCTAATAAAGTAGAACACAGGGACTGAGGCAGATGAAAAATGAGCCCTCTGTGTTTTTGGTGTGGATTTTTTTTTTCCCCCACAATGAGCTTAAAGGAAGCAATGTCAGGGCAGAATGTGCCAGGTTGTGAGTGAACAGTCAGCAAACCCCAGGACTCACTCTTGCTGGAAGCACAGGTATTGGGTGCTGACGGTTTTAGTCGTGTCCAGGGGAGTCCTGCCAAGCTGCAGGGAGCTCCGAGCATACCCCTGAGAAGTGCCAACCCTGTCACTGCAAAATTCCAACATAATTACTTCTATGAATGTAAAAACTATCTTTTCAGCAAGCCATTTCACCTGGACCTAACATCTGGGTTCTGCTTAGTTTTTAAGGTCACATCGTGTCTCGCTCTCTGCAGAAAATGCGTTGTGACTAGGCAGCGCACATGTATTCGCATTACAGCTGCGTGAACACGGTTAGTACGCGCTCAGTATACGCACAGGTCAAATGACCCAGAAGGACCAGCCTTTTGGCTCTCTGTCTCTTAGTGGTGGAGAGTTGTTAAACGGGTAATTTTCTCTACCACTAAATATGGATAATATTACAAATATGCTAAGATACTTGAGGTGATTAATTATTATGTAACCTGAAGTGATTTGTGTTACTGTTATTACCATCGTTACTGTGGTTGTTACTTTGCTTCTCAGCATGTAAGATTTATGTGTCTTTACCTAATAGTGATAATAGTTGGCATACATTAAGCGTATACTGTGTAAATTTCTGTGCTACCTGCTATAAGGGTCTTTTTTATCAAATGTTGCAATAGCTGATAAAGTGGTTTTTATTCATAATGCCATTTTCAGGTTAGTAAACTGAAGGACGGTAAGTAACTTAGCAAGTTCACTCCCCCACAAAAAATATTTACATCTTGCTATTTCCTTCCTCCTACCTCCCTTCCTTTTTAACACGTCTTGGAGTTTTATTTTAAGTGAATTGTGTATTTTTCACAATAAGGAAACTCATCCTGACTTCCTTTCCCTGACCTCCGGTACCAAGTGCAACTTTGCGCATGCTCAGCAAACATCGAGGGACCATGCTTGTGGTCAATAGAACATGTGGGCTGTGGGAGTCAGCCAGGTTCAGGCAGATCAGAAGGTACCTGGCGCTGTGTGTGAACTGGTTGAGGTGGTTGAGCATCTCAGGACTTCTGTCATGCTTCTGCATTCATTAAATTGTCTTTGTTGGTTTTCAGATACCATTAAATATTGTTGATGGTGGTGGCTAGCATTTAAGAACTGTTAAACAAATACTTACTCAATACCTCCCAAATAATTTGCTACATATATATATATATATATATATATATATATATACATGTATATATATATATGTATATGTATATATGTTATTGGGCTTTGAATATTTTATATTATTAAACCTCACTAAAATGTAACTTAAGTCTTATGTCTATACTGTAATGGCTCCATTTGGATGTAGATATTAGGCTTTTTAGTTTTTCTCAGTTACAGCATTGGATGGGTTTATTTAGTTTCATACTCCAAAGTAGAATCAGGGTGTATTTATTTCCAAAAAAAAAAAAGAAACTTTCCAATCCTGCAAAGGTTAATGAATTATTTTTTGGAGTGGGGTGCAGGGGTGATTTGGTTTTAAAACATCTTAGTCTTTCAAATAAGAAGTAGGTTTTTCCTATATTTGAGATAACAGAAACAACTTGAAGCTGTGATAGGTATCATGATAAATACTAGGAATTCAGCCTGGTGTAAGGGCTGTTCATAATTAAAATTAGCACAAGGAATGTACAGTGTTTCAGTGTAAGAACTGTTCAAATAAGTGGTCTCTGAGGTAGTGCTGGCAAATGAGGTGAGAAGCAGCCTCTAAAATCTTGCTTTAAGCAGCATTTTCTTGCTTATTAATTTGACAGCTTTCTCTGCTGCTCTCAAGCTAACTACAGCAATTTTAATCAGAGAAGGAACATGTTGTCAAATTGCTGTGAATCCAAGCCCATCAAAGTTGTGGAATGCCTTCCGGATTTAAAAGAACCTTGAGGGGTCAAAGCTCTTACTCGCTATTTACTATGTCTAATACCATCAATTTCGGTGAACATAACCAAGGAATTAAAAGGCTAACAATGCCTGTCTTCTGTTTTCCATCATCTACTTCACATATTCTGTAGAGTTGTGCCAAAATTATGTCTTCACTCACTGGAGATATCTTATTATTTAAGTGCTGCAAATTTTGGTGGTGTCATATATAGAGTGGGCTTCCCTGGCAGCTCAGCAGTAAAGAATCCACCTGCAATGCAAGAGAAGAGGGTTCGATCCCTGGGTCGGGAAGATCCCCTGGGGGAGGGCATGCAACCCACTCCAGTATCCTTGCCTGGAGAATCTCATGGACAGAGGAGCCTGACGGGCTACAGTCCATCAGGTTGCAAAGTGTCAGACATGACTAAAGTGATAGAGAACAGCACAGTATATGTAGAATACGCTGTGTTCAAATAACAGAGTGAGTGAGAGAATAACAAGCATTAACCATACTATTGCTTGAGTCTTTTTTCTATTACTTTTCCTGTTAATATTTTCCTATCTAATGAGTCCTAAAATGACACAGATTATGTAAGAAGTCTTTGCTTTGCACTTCCCAGTGTTTAATTGAAATACAAGCATATCAGAATCAAACCATCACTTTGCATAAGTTCATGGTAACCAAATGGTAGGAAATACCTCTGAAATTCCAGACCCGGGTTTCTTTCTTGTATGTATAGAGTTAAATTAAGAAAATACTGTTGGGTATCAGAACTACTTTGACTTTTTTATTTTAAGAAATTACAATCAATTTTTCTTATTCTTTGATCTGTCATCTTTGAATAGCATCTCCTTCTCTTCCTCATTCCTCACCTATTGTCAACAGTTCTGTTGATCTGAAGAGCTGCTAAACTGCCAGATGTCAAGTGGTCCATTATGACAAGTCAATATGAAAGCACAGTCAAGCCTTTAATCACTTATTGTGAAACGTCAGCAGGATAAACAGGAGAAAGCACAGCTCCCTCAGTGTTCCATTTTTCCTTAGGGAACAGCACTGGGTGAGGGTCTGCTGGATCAGCTGCAGATGTGGGTGTTTTCTTACTGCTGAAAGAGCACCAGACAAAAGGTTCTTGCCATTTCGCTGACTCTGGGGCCCAGGAAAGGGCGGGGGTAGTGGGGGAAGGCTCAGGAGTGCAAAAATACCGAGTCTGAGTCAGACTGGAGAAAAGTTTCTCCAAGGCCAACCCTTAAAGATGGGTCTTGGAAGAGGTGCTTAAGAGAGGCCCCCAGACAGGGGTGTCTTGGTTGGAATTAACAAATTAACATATGCATGAGAGCATAGCCAACCAGGGGTTCAATGCACCGCCTGTCAACCAGGACTGGTATGAAACTGCCAGGTAGAGCTTGTGTCTGGCCTGAAAGATCAACCTAGAATCTGGCCTGGAGTCGGACTCCTCACTAATGTTCTTTGTGGTTGAAAGGTAATAAAGACTTGTAGAATAACTCATGTTGTTAAGATATCTCTATGGAGTGGGTAAGAAGTATCACTAATGTTCACTAACCCTGAAAAACTGGTTTATTATTATTCACATGTGACCAATAATTTTGTACCATAGGAAAAGGAATCTCTTGAGCATCTGAGCATTTTCTGTGTGGAAAAACATACTACCAGAAATAAGTTGTGGGCAATTGAAATTTGCTTAACATTTCTAAAATATACAAGTTAAACTATAGGATCTTTAAAAATATGAACCATGCTATTTATGTGTGCCATGGAAGTACATAAGAACATAGGATGCCAAATAATCTTGGCATTTTCACTTTGTGTGGAAAATTGCAGTCAAATTTAAAGCTCAATGACAACAAAAGTAAATCCATCCTATATGAATGCATATAGTGTTTCCCTTTTCTTTCATTTATATAAATAGGAAATCTTTACATGGGAAGTATTTAAAATCAAAATCTTTCTTATTTATCTATATTTCATAAATACATAAGAAAAGAAGGGAGAAGAATGGAATATCATATAAATATATTTATATATAATGTGCATTTCATGAACAGATATTTGCATGTAAAAAAGGTATATTTATACATATTTATTCAGATCCAAAATTGAAAATTTTACATAAATTTTTACTGTCTTATTCTGTTCACTTTTTACTTGTAAAATTCCAATTCTGCTTTTTATAGATAGAATATTAAAAACAAAAATATTATGTCCATTTGCTTTGAAAATTGGTTGCCAAATATTTTTTCCAACACTAAAAGTCATATCACTAAGAAGCATACTCTCAAGTTCTTACAAACCTATGTCAGTCCAAGCATGTCAGCACCATTATTAGCCATAATTTAGAGATGAGTAAAATAAGAATTAGGGTATTTAAGCAACTCTTCTAAAGCAATAAATTTAGAAAGCAGAGGTTTCTAACCTCTTAATTGCACTTCTGTGGTCTTCATCATAATTTACTAGATGTTTGAAAGTGTTGAATAAAATGATACTATTAAATAATACAGTAAGTAATATGTAATTTTGAATGTGCATGCATATACATGTACACACACATCAATTCTTATTCTCCACTTAAGTGATACATTTCATAACATTAGCATGGGCTAGGTATGTAAAATAGAACTCTTTTGTTAATTTACAATTTCCCCAATATTCAGTTAGTGACCCTTTTAGTTGGACTTACTACTGATATACAATCGGGGTACTTCCACCATAGTTTGGCCTCAAGTCAGATAACAGGGAGGGAACACAGCCCCACCCATCAACAGAAAATTGGATTAAAGATTTACTGAGCATGGCCCCTCCCATCAGACCAAGACCCAGTTTCTTGCTCAGTCAGTCTCTCCCATCAGGAAGCTTCCATAAGCCTTTTATCCTTATCCATCAGGGGCAGACAGAAGGAAAACCACAATCAGAGAAAACTAACGATTCTGATCACATGGACTGTGGTCTTGTCTAACTCAATGAAACTATGAGCCATGCCATGTAGGGCCACCCAAAATGAATGGGTCATGGTGGAGAGTTCTGACAAAACGTGGTCCACTGGAGAAGGAAATGGCAAATCACTCCAGTATTCTTGCCTTGAGAACCCCATGAACAGCATAAAAAGGCAAAAAGATAGAACACTGAAAGATGAACTCCCCAGGTCAGTAGGTGCCCAATATGCTACTGGAGATCAGTAGAGAAATAACTCCAGAAAGAATGAAGAGACAGAGCCAAAGCAAAAACAACACCCAGTTGTGGATGTGACTGGTGATGGAAGCAAGGTCCGATGCTGTAAAGAGTGATATTGCATAGGAACCTGGAATGCTAGGTCTATGAATCAAGGCAAATTGGAAGTGGTCAAACAGGAGATGGCAAGAGTGAATATTGACATTTTAGGAATCAGTGAACTAAAATGGACTGGAATGGGTGAATTTAACTAAGATGACCATTATATCTACTACTGTGGACAAGATTCCCTTAGAAGAAATAGAACAGCCACCATAGGAAACAAGAGTCCAAAATGAAGTACTTGGATGCAATCTCAAAAATGCCAGAATGATCTCTGTTCATTTCCAAGGCAAACCATTCAATATCACAGTAAGTCAAGTCTATGCCCTAACCAGTAATGCTGAAGAAGTTGAAGTTGAACAGTTCTATGAATACCTACAAGACCTTCCAGAACTAACACCCAAAAAGATGTCCTTTTCATTACAGGGGACTGGAATGCAAAAGTAGGAAGTCAAGAGATACCTGGAGTAACAGACAAATTTGGTCTTGGAGTACAAAACGAAGCAAATCAAAGGCTAACAGAGTAATACTCCAATATTTTGGCCAGCTGATGCAAAGAACTGGCTTACTGGAAAAGACCTGGATGCTGGAAATGATTGAAGGTGGGAAGAGAAGGGGATGACAGTGGATAAGATGGTTAGATGGCATCACCAACTTGATGAACATGAATTTGAGTAAGCTCCAGGAGTTGGTGATGAACAGGGAATCCTGGCATGCTGCAGTCCATGGATTCACAAAGAACCAGACATGACTGAGCGACTGAGCTGAACTGAACTGAACTCATTCCATTGCTTTATATTGAGCCACATAATACTGTCCCACATAGTACTGCAGTACACAAAGTAACCTGTCAGTGTTAGTTTTGGAGAATAAAAAAGTTCTCTGAATAAAGTGAGTAAACAGAAGGCAAAGGTATTTGACCCAAGGTTAATACTTCCTGAGGGTAAGTCTTCATGGTTGTGTTGGATGTCATGGTAAACAAAACTCACTCTGTAAAGTACCTTGGAAAGTGCTGTTTACAGATACACAGCATATAGGTGTAGCTATGAAAATGGGCATCTGTTGCATGGGAAGAAGTTGACAGTGACAGAAATCACACGCACGGATTTTAAGCAGGCATTTTACTTAAGACAACATAGAGGAAATTGAACTGATGCCCTCCAGAAAAATTGTTAAGTCATTTGTAAAGTGGCCTCATTCATGATGAACATGGTGAAACAAAATATGTATGTCACTAGCTTGGATGACTTTTTTTTTTTCCCCATAAAATGTAGCAATAGAAAATAGCTCTATTTCTAAAAATAAAATACATTTTTCATAGGATAGTTAAAGCTGTATTATTGAATACTAAATTAAAATAAAAATGAAATTTGACCATATACTTTGAGTTTCTCCTGTAAAGGACATAAGGGATTTTTTAATATCCAGGATTGCTTTGTATATTTCCTGATATATGTCATGTTAAAATAAACTAAGCTTATCAATTTTACTCTCAGAAGGAGGTGTTCAATCACAAAAGCTATACCTACTTAAATTTTGTTCAGAGAAAGGGACCTTATTTTGTACAAGCTGATATTGACCAACTGATTCATTCATGCCCTTGTTCTTCTGGCTCAGGAATAAAAGATTGTTAACATTGTTTACACGAGTTTTGAAATAAAGAAGATAAAGGAATCCCTGTTCCTTTTTTTTCCCCCTAGTTCTCTATTTTTGGCTGAACCTCATGTAAATATATTAACCTTATGTAATGCTTTATACCAACAGATTTGAAGAGTCCTTTTACTTTTGATTACACAGGTAAGAGCTTTTTCAGGACATTTTGTTTTTACCCTTTTCCATATCTACTTGCATGCTTTTTCTTGGCACAGGATTTCCAGAGATGTCTGTTGTCTGGCCAGGAGGTCCGGCAGAATGACTAGCCTCTCAGGCAGCTGATGCTGTTGTAGCCACTTTCCCAATTGCCAGCAAATGATATAAATTGTAGGAGACTGAAAAGGTCACCTCTGCAACAGTCCTACTTATATCAGCTCAGTGACCACTAGCCTGCCTCTCCACAAAGAATCTCAGGCCCCAAACTCACAAGTGACCAAACCAGCTGGGGTAGAAGGCTGGGGTCTCAACCCCACCGTAGTATTTTTTCCTCCGGAAAACAAATTCAAACCATCAGTGCTGTTGAAATTCCCCTGATCTTTACCTAATTTACAATATAATTAAGTACTTTTTATCTCTTTAATAATTCTGTATAATACAGAAATGTATATGTGCCTGAAAGATGTTATATTTAAATGACATATGAACAATATATATAATTTTAATATATATACAGATATATTTGCATAAGTGTAGAATGTAATACAAATATAATGAGTCTATATCAGTCCACTATGGTTCCCTATAATTTTGTTCATCAAAATATGAGTGTAAAAGTAACACCTTCCCTTTTAACTTATTGTAGTACCTAGGATTACAAAATGTTTGGATGGCATCACTGACTCGATGGACATGAGTTTGAGCAAACTCCAGGAGATGGTGAAGGCCAGGGAAGCCTGGCTTGCTACAGCCCATGGGGTCCCAAAGAGTCAGAGATGACTTAGCGACTGAGCAGCAATACCTAGGGCTCTATATATAGTATTGCTTTACAGAGTTTAGTTCAAAGTCAACCTGCTTGGCTGTAAATTCCAGCTATTCTTGGCCAAATAGCATCATCACTCAGTACCTCAGTTTCCACACTGTAAAATGAGCATAATTAGAGGAACAATCAGGTCAGTCAGGCAGTATTTGGGCCAATTTTTACAGGGTCCTGTGGGCTTCCTTCTAGGCCAGCTCTTAATTCTTTATTTGCTAGAAGACAAAGAGATACAGGAAATTTCCTGGAAGAGGCTTATATGACCAGGGTAGAAGGAGAAAGTTGTCAACACAAAAACTATCTAAAGAATTTATCATCAGTTGTGAGGACGTTGAAGCATACTGGCTAAATTTGGTCTTTTTCATGAGTCTGAAATCAGTGAGTATGAATTATGCTTTAGATAGTGTTACATATATTAATATAAATTCTCAAAGATGGATGTTAGCTCTATATTCTCCAAATGTTACAATTTGAAGATTTAACAGGCTCTACATATATATTGTAAAACCAATATTGGCATGTTTGCTATTTCTAAACAATCCTTTAGTGTTCTACAAGACGTTGAAATGTTATCCAGTTAATTAAAACAGATTATAAAACAAAAATTCCTTTTAAAAATGTGTGCTGATGGAGACATGACCAACAAATAAAATTTCTAAAAAAGTTGCAGTAACTAAAATAAGACACACATAGACAAAACTTCCAAAATATATTGATTAAGTTTATGACAATGTCTTAACTAGTTATAGTTCAGATAAAGTCATTAATTTGATATTAAGAAGAGTAATACATGTTTTTGTTTTCAATTGTTTTTTTTTCAGAGATAAGAAACAGTACATTATAATAGGAAAAATGCTTTGAAGTTGTACTGTTTTGTATTTAAACCCTCACACATGCACTTAGGAAGCACAAGAAATAAGTTATAACTTAAGTTCTATGAGACTAAACACATACATACACAATTAAAACATGAGTCATACTGTTATTCACTACCTGAATTTTAGTACATTTGATTAAATGTATTAAATCATTTAATATGGAAATATGCTTGAACTTCTTAATTCCTTAGATGAAAATCTAGGAAGGATAATCAAAGTTTATAACACACCTGATAGCCATTAGAGAAGAACTGGAAGCTTTTGGCTGGTTATTACTAAAATATATTATATGCATATTTAACAATTATATTAATGAGGAATGGCAACTCACTCCAGTATTCTTGCCTGGAAAATCCCATGGACAGAGACTGGTAGGCTACAGTCTACGGAGTCACAAAGAGTCAGACAGGACTGAGCAACTTCACTTTCACTTTAATGAGAAATACAAAGAAATGCTGAAACAAGAACATAAACAGAATTCTAGAAAATAGTAAGTTGTTACAATAGAGGATGATGAGTGTTATGCTTGGGAAAACACAGAAGCCTAGAGATACCTAGAGATACATATCATGGACATAAATACAAATCAAGACCTGAGAAAACCAGGAAAACGAATCTGGCTAATTTTCTTCTTCTACACTTACTTTTCTGATCCAAAATGCATATAAATAGATCTCATTACAACCGAATCTGGGAGGTCAATTTTAAAGCATGATGAGACCACCTGATGATTTTTAAGCACCTAATCCCCCAAAATCAATACTTCTGTGCTTAAAAAACCTAGGGAGGTTTTTGTGTTTGTTTTTTTTTTTTTTCACTTGGAAAACTGACTGATATAGAAGACTTCCTAGAGTAAATGAATGTACCAAAGCAGAAAAAAAAGTAAATGTGTGTGTATATATATATATATAAATATTGATATTGATATTAATATATATTGATATATATACACAAAAGCCTTTGACTGTGTGGATCACAATAAACTGGAAAATTCTGAAAGAGATGGGAATACCAGACCACCTGACCTGCCTCTTGAGAAACCTCTATGCCGGTCAGGAAGCAACAGTTAGAACTGGACATGGAACAAGAGACTGGTTCCAAATAGGAAAAGGAGTACGTCAAGGCTGTATATTGTCACCCTGCTTATTTAACTTGTATGCAGAGTACAACATGAGAATCTATGGGCTGGAAGAAGCACAAGCTGGAATTAAGATTGCTGGGAGAAATATCAATAACCTCAGATATGCAGATGACACCACCCTTATGGCAGAAAGTGAAGAGGAACTAAAAAGCCTCTTGATGAAAGTGAAAGAGGAGAGTGAAAAAGTTGGCTTAAAGCTCAACATTCAGAAAACTAAGATCATGGCATCTGGTCCCATCACTTCATGGGAAATAGATGGGGAAACAGTGGGAACAGTGTCAGACTTTATTTTGGGGGGCTCCAAAATCACAGCAGATGGTGATTGCAGCCATGAAATTAAAAGACGCTTACTCCTTGGAAGGAAAGTTATGACCAACCTAGATAGCATGTTAAAAAGCAGAGACATTACTTTGCCAACAAAGGTCCATCTGTTCAAGGCTATGTTTTTTCCAGTGGTTATGTATGGATGTGAGAGTTGGACTGTGAAGAAAGCTGAGCACCGAAAAATTCATGCTTTTGAACTGCAGTGTTGGAGGAGACTCCTGAGAGTCCCTTGGACTGCAAGGGGATCGAACCAGTCCATCCTAAAGGAGATCAGTCCTGGGTGGTCATTGGAAGGACTGATGCTGAAGCTGAAACTCCAGTACTTTGGCCACCTGATGCAAAGAGTTGACTCATTGGAAAAGACCCTGATGCTGGGAAGGATTGCGGGCAGGAGGAGAAGGAGGAGAGGATGAGATGGCTGGATGGCATCACCAACTCAATGGGCATGAGTTTGAGTAAACTCCGGGAGCTGGTGATGGACAGGGAGGCCTGGCGTGTTGCGATTCATGGGGTCACAAGAGTCGGACACGACTGAGTGACTGAACTGAACTGAACTTATATATATATATTTAGTTATGTTCTCATGTGATTGGAAATAGCATTTTTCTGATAAAATTTCAGATTTTGCCTGAGAAGTTAATCTTGACCATTACATTTCAAGCAATTCTTTTAAGTTTAACATTCACTCTTTTGATGGGAACCACAACGTATGTATAATGTAGCTGATATTCCTTAATGGATGTATCAGTTTCCTTTGCTGTATAACAAAGTACCACAGATGTGACTGCTTATCACAACAAATGCAACCCACAGAATGGGAGGAAATGTTTGCAAATAATACAACCGACAAGAGATTAATCTCCAAAATATAAAAATAGCTCATACAGCTCAATATCAAACAAACAATCTAATCAGAATTTGGGTAGAATATCTAAATAGACATTTCTCCAAAGCAGACATCCAGGTGGCTAAAAAAGCACATGTAAAGATACTCAACATTGCTCATTATTAGAGAAATGGAGATAAAAGCTTACAATGATGTATTACCTCACACCATTTAGATTGGCCATCATTAAAAAGTCTACAAATAATAAATGCTAAAGAGGGTGTGGATAAAAGAGAACCCTCCTGCACTGTTGGTGGGAATGTAAATTGGTATAGCCATTATGAAAAACAGTATGAAGTTTCCTTAAAAATAATCTAAAAATAGAGTTGTCATATGATTCTGCAACTCCACTCCTGGACATATATGCAGAGAAAGCCATAATTCAAAAAGATACTTGCACCCCAGTGTTCATACCATCACTATTTGCAATGGCCAAGACATGAAACCTTCCTAAAGGTCCATTGACAGATAAATGGATAAAGAAGATGTGGTATATACATACACAGAGGGATATTAGTCATAACAAAAAATGAAATAATGCCATTTGTAGCAAGGTGGATGGATAAAGAGATTATGGATTTGGAGATTGTAGAATTTGACTCTCTGCCTTTGTAGCTGTAGGACTCAGGTTCCTGTTTGCTTGCTGGCTGTGAGCAGGATATCACTCTCACATCCTAGAGACTGCCTCAATCTTCTTGTCATGTGGCTACTTCAGCTCACAGGGCCAACAAGAGAATCTCTATCACATGAAGCCCCTCTGACTTATTTAAACTGTTTACTTCATTAGGCTGCGTTCATTCATTCTAATATCTCTTTATTAATTCAGTTAATTAGTTAGGGACATGAACTGTATCTGCAAAGTACCTTCACTTTTGCTTTCTAATGTTAACATCAGAGTGGCATCTCATTATATTTACATGTCCTACTCAAACTCAAGGAGCGGGTATTATACAAGATGAATAGAACACTAAAAGGCAGGAATCCCGGGGTCCACCTTAGAATTCTGCCCATCACAGTGGAGTTTAGGTGATCTGGAAACTGGTGATATTTTATGAATACAATTGCTAATAATTATTTGCTATCCTCATTCTCCAGATTCATGTTATTCAATGACTACTTAAATCAATATTCTACATGTAATAATATGTTCAAGTACTCTAACCCACATGCATACAAATTATTTCATGAAATGTATATATATATATGATTTTTAATAGTAATTACAATTGGAGTTCTATAGTGTTTTTTGTTCTGATTCTGCATAGCCGTATATTATAATCTAACAGAGACATTCTGGCTAGAAATTATAATCATAGAATTGTAGAAAAATAAGTGAGTTAGATATCATAGAGAAATACTAAAATTTATCATACCGATAGGAAAACCGGTACCCTTACAGAAAAAAATTAAAAGTCCTTGCAGAAGATCTATCTTATTAATAACAATCAGATTTGGCCCCTTTATCAACAGCAAAATAATCAAAAAGAGCAAAAACAAATGCTCTTGGGAAAAAAAAGACGTGTTTTCCTTTCTCTCTTTTTTTATATGTGGTTTGATGAAAAGTTTATTTCAGGCCTAAGGCAAAGTTTAATTTAGAAATTAATTTATTGGTATGAAAATTGTTCCATGTAATCTTGCAGCTTAATGTATTATGAACTACAGTCATTCATTTTAAAGAAAACTATTTAATAAAATAAATGAGTGTCCTATGATATTTTTAAAGACTAAAGCTGAATATACAGTAAGAACATTTAGTATTACTATATTCAAAATAAGGTTTTACTACCTGATAATTTATCAATGTTTCTAATTACTTTCTCTGCTATCATAGAATGGCAGCTTAAGGCAAAACAGAAACACTCTTCTTTGAAAATTGCATGGGTATGTTATTTGTATTGATATATTTTTGTGAATTTTGGAGGCGTTTATGATCTTTGGTCATATTAAAATTCTTCTATGGGTCTTAACTTTTCAAAGATAAGAAACATAGAGATTCCTTCTAGGGTAGAAAAAATAGCAACAAAAGTGATTTCTTCTAAGGGAAATTTGTATGAAATTGCTTAGTTAGCTGGCCAGTTACATGTTGGCATGGACTTTATATTTATGGAATTGCATTGATCAGATAGGATTAAGTGATGGGATGTTTCTGAGTGAATGCTGTAAAATACATAAATTTTGAAATAGTCATGTCTGTCATTTCATATACAGAAGTATAAATATGATTGGCATATATAGCATTTTAACTTACTGTAAATATGTATAATATGTTTCAATGTTCTACAGTTGGTTCATTATTCTAAGATTTTCAAATATCAAATCTGTATTTAGTCTATATTATATATTCCATCACTGTGGCATATTCAAAGAAAACTTTCCATTCTAGAGTCAGAACAGATTCAATTTAGGCTCTCTCAATAGCTAGCTGAACCTAAACTACTATATATTGTATATCCTTTGAGTTTTAGATTTCTCATATGATAAAAGGTAGTCTGATAACTAAGACAGGAATTAACCTAAGAGTCACTGGGCTATTTTTCACAGTTAATGAGGTAACTACCTGGAACCTGCCTCCTTTACCTCACCTCACTTCTCTGGCTGACTCCTATTAGTCATAATTCAGCTGTCAGTTCAGATATCAGCTCTTGTGGAAAAGCTTCCATGGCATTATCAAGATCCTATCCTTCTTCAGATGAAATTAATAGTTGTTCCTACTCATCAGCCTCCTAGTAACAGATCTTTCCTTCAATTACGGCACCCATCACTGTGTTTCTCTTTCTGTTCTGTTGCTAGTACCTCAAAGAGTACTAGGCACATTATATTTGTTCAATAAAATCTACTTAATGAAAATAAACATTAATAGAGACAGTGGGTTCATGTTTAATTTAATCCTAATAGAACAATCCAGTGAATTGATATGCATTGTTATCACAAATTTTGGAAACACAGGCCTAGTGAGATTAAATGATTTTTCTGGATTACTCATTTGGATAAGAATCCTATAAGCCCCTAGACTTTGTATATTTGTGCACTGTTAAATACATTTAGTATTTGAAAAATAAGGGAACTCAATAATTATTTTTGAAAAATCAATTAACAATAAATAACAATGATTATATAGTACCCGGCACATAATTATTTATAAATATTAATGTTTCCAAAAAGTCCTCTTCTCACAAGTCTGAAGGCTTAATTTTTTGGGGGGGTGGCGGTAATTGTCTTTGTACTTGAGTTAATTCTTTGTATTTAAAAGCACTTAGATGTAAGAAAGACTTAGATAAAAATACAGTGTTTTAATTAAATAAATAAATTACACGATAGTCTTCAAATAACAGGGATATTGATATAGGTGTACATAAATCAGAAATTGGAGGAGTTAAGTGAGCACTCTGACTTAAAAAGTCGAAACATAAACACACACATACACTTACAAAAAACACTGTAAAAGGAGATCTAAATTGCACAAAAGGATAGACTTAACAAAAATAAAATTATAAGACTAATAAAATAACTGCATATGTAAATATAAGCTAAATACATAGATAAACAAATAACAATAGAAACTATACTAACCTCAGTAACAATTAGATAAATCTATAGAGAGCTAAACTAGCAAAGACTGTTTCTAAAGATCTATAGAGTTCATATATTAAACATTACATAATTGTGGTTACTTGCAAGCTCTTCTTTGTAAAGTAGATTACTAAGAGAATCTGATTCCAATCTTATTGCTGATATTTCTAACAATTTTATCTAAGTTGCCTATATTAGAAATGAATACAATAAAGCAGACACATCAACATTTACCAAAGTTCCTTTCAGAATGATGCCATCTGTGTTTCTTTTCTTTTTTAGTTGTTGCTGTTGTTTGCTAAACTATATAAACCTTGTCTGTGGGAAATGTTTCTAAGTGTAACTCATGGGAAAACTCTTATTCTAGGATCCTCTATGGGAAACAATTGTTAACACACATAACATGAGAATGGCCTAGTTTCCAGGAGTTTCTAAAAATTCCAGTTAGATATATATATATATTGGATCTTAGCCTAAAATCCTTGGCAACCTTTATTGCTCACAGTTTACAGATATAGTTGCATGAGTGAATGAAATACTTTTCAGTAGTAATTATCATGAATGGAACAAATAAAGAGTTGGACAGAAATTTTATTCTGGTATGGAAAAGACTTTTCACCATACCTAAAAGCAGATAAACATTTTTAAAATGTATACTAATTTGGTACTAATGGCTTCATATTCACAATGATAGCTCCACTGCAAATTATTGATTTGTTTTGTCTTAGACTGTATTTTCTCCTATGGTAAATAAGAAAATACTTTTTGTTTGGTAATAGTCTATGGCTTTGATCTAAACTCTAATTTTGTCCTCTTTTCTCAAGTTGGTAAAAAAGGAGAACAGCATTGAGGAAAAAACTAGTTTTTCTACAAGCCTTCTGCAAATGACTTATTTAAAACTCTAAAAATAATAACAATTTTATAATAAGTATGATTTCTACAATACATATTTAAATCTCTTGTCTGGTTATAGGACATAAGTTACTCAGGAGATAAAAGGAATTTGAAACTCAACAAATATAAAAACAGTCAACTAAATAATATAAAGTATATGGTTATTTTAATGGCTTTCCATAAAATTCATGTTATATAACTTATATGTTGTACATTTTTATTCTACACTTTTTAATGATAAAATATTTGTAAAATACTTCCATGTACTTTTACTTCTAACTTTTGGGAATAAGTTAAGATACCACCAATTGGTCCACTGTAAAATTTTCAGTTCATAGAGAAATGTTTGATAAGATCAGGAGGAAGTTCTACTGACTTGATTGCCTTGCTTGATCTCAAGGTCATTAATTAGGTCAAAGGTCTGAATATAATTGGCTGTAATTTAGTCAACAGAACTTTATTTCATCACACCAAAGATTATTTAGTTGATGTCAAAGATCACTACCCAGAATTAGTCTGATGTGAATCTGAAGGGCGATACAATCAAAGAGCTTAGGATACAGAATAATTTTCTGAAATAGGTCAAACCTCTGAAATTCCCTAGCTTTAATGGAACAAGCTGTGCACAGCAGAAAGGAAATGGCATTTTAAGTACTATTTTTTTTTTTAAACTTAGCACAGTAGTGAATGCTTAGCAAGGAATTGGCAGATGGTCTCATTAGACAAAATGACTGTTAAGGAGTTTCATCACTAATAAAATGCAGTGAGCTACCCACATTCAAACTAGTGTACAAAAATGCAATTTTGTAATATTGCTGTTTTGGTGGTTGTGATGGTTTTAGTACAAATTCTGTTTGTCCTGCAAAGTCATTTCTTATATATAAATATCACATGATAAATTCTGAAGCAAACTTCTCCGTTACAAGAAAAAAAAAATATTCAAACTTCATTTACTCTTGACTGGGGAACAATATTTTATATTCAGTGGACAAAACATATGCAGCATAAACGAAGGAAGTTTTGGGCACGTAATCAAAATACTATGAAAGACAGTCCAGTTGTAGAATTCAGGCAGACAGTCACTTCTTCACTATATAAGGCCATTGCCCCTATACTGGGAATGCCCTTCATCTTTAATGGTATAGGGTTGTGTTTTAGAGACAGGCTACAGAATAAACAGGCTTTTTATATTTAAATGATCTCTTTTGACATTTCTGTATCCTTGCTGACTGAAGAATAAATAAAATTTCAAAAAGTCATCTTCTGATTTTATTTGGACAAACAGTGAAAGCCTGGTGGTATAGCTGCAGACGATAGATGACAGGATATCTAGAATGGTATCAGCTTAATTCCCCCTAGAAGTGTGCCTAAGCAAGGTTATTTCAGAGGAAGGGATAGAAGAGTTTTAATCCCACCTAGTATAAACTTGCTATCCGCAAGTAGAGTTATAGCCTGATAATTGGGGTTCCATTTACAAACTGGATGGATATCTGTGAACCAAGACCACTGTATGGTATATGGATGCCAGGACAATTGTGCTTTAGTAGCATTGCTTCAGCCAGACTCCACTGAAGTGAATATCAGTGTCTCATTAAGCATTACTTGTTTTTATGTGTGTGTATGTGTGTTTGTGCATGCATCTTCAAACCTCTTAGTAATCCACAAGGAAATTTCAGGAATACTGGAGTATTCTAGAGAAGAGAATAATCTTCTTTTCCAATTAACACCCCACTGGGTTCTATTTAAAGTTGTATATGCACCTCCTGAGGGCACGTTACCTAATATTTCTGTGGTGCAATTTATCTTAGTTGCAGAATAGGTTACTCATGATACTTACTCGGCACTGTTATTAGGATGAAACATGTTAATATTTCTAAAATGACTGAAACATGTTAATATTTCCAATATTAAGCATGTTAATATTTCTAAAACATGCTAATATTTCTAAAATCATTTCATTTGTAAAATGAAACATATTAATATTTCTAAAATTTCTAAATGCTGCATAACAAATTTCTAATATATTTCTATATATATTTCTGCATATAATAATATAACACATCCTTTTATTTTTATTTTATTTATTTATCTATTTTTGCCACACCACATGGCATGCTGGATCCTAGTTAGCCAACCAACACTCTCTGCAGTGGAAGCACAGAGTGCTAACCACTGGACTGCCACAGAAGTCATTTACATGCCCTTTTTTAAAAAAGGACTAAAATAAAGGGAAATACAGAGATGTTTTCAGAAGATTTAGGAAATTTGCTTATTTCCTAGAGAAGCAAGTGACCTGAATTTGCCTTGCTTTAAACTTTTGGTAGACTTTTTAAACTGTATTCTTAATCAGGTCAGAAATAAAAGAGTTAAATTACTTAATATTTGACAAATCCTCAAAATTAAAGAAAAAGTTGAAATACTCATAGATATTGATTAGAAGATGACTAACTCTTGCACTAGCAAAATACATAATTATCATGCAAAGTTTACATTCTATTTGTAAATTAGAATAACATGATTTCAGGAATAATTTAAGAAATTATGTTAGTAATAAACTCCTATTCTGTAGTATACTTGCACCTTATAAATAACATTTAAAATGGTTGTTTCTCTCCCTATGGAATATAATATCATTACTCCTTTCTAGGAAGTAATTGAATTATATAAAAGTTTGAAGGAAGTCTTAAGTACTAAAAGAAATAAAACTTAAATCTCAGTGAAGATGGATGTCAAAAATAAAAAGGGCATTGAAATTCATATGAATTAAAGTCAGTAAGACTCTTGAAAGTCCCTTGGACTGCAAGGAGGTCAAACTAGTCTATCCTAAAGGAAATTAGTCCTGAATCTTCATTGGAATGACTGATGCTGAAGCTACAGGTCCAATACTTTGGCCACCTGATGTGAAGAACTGACTCATTGGAAAAAACCCTGATGCTGGGAAAGATTGAAGGCAGGAGGACAAGGGGACGACATAGGATGAGATGGCTGGATGGCATCACCGATTCAATGGACATGGGTTTGAGTACACTCCGGGAGTTGGTGATGGACAGGGAGGCCTGGCGTGCTGCAGTCCATGGGATCGCAAAGAGTCGGGCACGACTGAGAGACTGAACTGAACTGAAAGTACATTTCATGTTGCCAAATTAGGTCATCTCTCCAAGAACTAAAAATTAAATTTAGGAACTAAATCGAGGAACTAAACATTAAAATGTTGAATGTTGAAATGCAATTCCTTATGATAAAAAAAAAAAAAATTTGTTCATATTCTTATATTCAGTTGGGATAAACATTAAAAGCCTTCACAGGTGGCGGCGCTAGTGATAAAACACCCGCTTGCCAATGCAGGAGACATAAGAGACATGGGTGGGTTCCATCCAGAGTGGGAAGGATCCCCTGGAGGAGGGGACTGCAAAGTACTTAAGTACTCTTGCCTGGAGAATCCCATGGACAGAGGAGCCTGCGGGGCTGTAGTCCAGAGGGTTGCAAAGAGCTGGACCTGACTGAAGCAACTGAGCATGCATGCACACAAACACTTTAAAATCTCTTTCTAATTATTTCTGGGCAGATCCAAAATCAAGATACATCTGATACACTATTGTATTTAAATCAGAATTTAAATGAAGCATCTCTCCATTTAAATTAATCACAATAATAATTTGGGAAGAAATTTCATTGTGCATTTTAAACAAATTTTATGATGTTTGAAATATATAACTTCACTTTTTTCAAATTTGTATGACTAGGGATATATTACATTGAAAAAAAAAAACTCAAAGCATAAAAATAAAGCAAAAACTCACTTTCCAGAGTAACATGGAATTAGAGTTATTTATTGGCTGCAGTGGTTTCACTTATTGTGAGCTACGTCTGCCTATCTCATGAGAACATCCAGGTGACAATGACATTTAAATGGGAGTCCATTCACATTCATTACTGTGTGTGAATGGAAAGGTTACACTCCTTAAAGCAAGCCTCTTTGCAGTCTGAGTAACTGAGGAACAATTTACACATCAAAGAGTCAGCTACCCAAATAGATTAGAGCTTTTCAATAAACCTTTATTAAGGAAGAAGTTATCCAATCCTCTAAACAGATGTGAACTCTAGTCTGAACTGGAAAATAAGCAAACTCTGCCTGAAAGAGTAAACTAATTTTATCATACTTTTTGAAAATAGTAAAAGAGGGATATAAATAGGGATACTTATGAGTGAGAATACGTATAATACTCTCACATACCTGAAAACAAAATAGATACTGGTTCTCGAGACATACACCTTCACATTGAGCCGATGACTTGATGTTCATAAAGTGAAAATCCTTCCCTAGCTCCCTTTTCACTTCCTCTGTAACAGTGGATATCTAAGATCTCTTAGTCATGCTATCAAGAAAGAATGAACAAAAACACCCCAGATCAGAACCCATTCCCTGGTGAAGTACAGGAGATAAGCGACTTTGTTTCTTGAAGTTCCTTCCCCTCTCAACACTTGAACTGCAGAAGAGAAGAGGAAAAATGATAGTTGCTGTGTTATTTGGGGTGAGGCTGTAGAGAAGGAAAAGTAGCCCTTTCTACTCTGCCCTTGAATTCTTATTCATCAGTAAAAATTTATGGACCAGAATTGGTGTGTATGTAATTATTGTTTTTCACGTTCTTCCTCTCAGGTTGCCTCACACAAAGAAAGGAAAATTAAAATTATAAGGGTCCCTCAGTTGAGATGCTTTAAGCATATATAACTGAGATGAAATAAAGCAGATAAAAGAACTTGTATGAAGCTGTAGGTTCAAGAATCAGTTGAACTCACAAGTTCTGTCAGCTTTCCAAGTTTCAATTTCTTCTTAAAGTAAGGCTATTAATATCTCTCCTATTTGACTCACAGCACTTTGTGAAAGTAAGAATAGGTGATATAGGTGAAAGCATTTGACATAGAGTACATGATCATGGATATTTTTCATGGCTACTATTCTTTGCTCTGTTTTTTGATTTTTGTTTTTTTCTTTCTAATAATGAGTTCTACAGAAAGAAAATTGATATAAATTCTTGAAGTGAATATATGTAAACTTTATTTAGCAAAAGTTGTAGAATATGAGATTGAATTGTAAACCTGGATTTGAACACTGATGTGGACACATTTATTGTATGATTTGGGGTAAATTAATCAATTACATGGAGACTCATTTTCCTCATTTGTAAAATGTGGTTGAGGTAACAAATACATCAATATATTTAAGATGCTTATTATTAAATTTTAACTTTCATTAAGTGTAACTTTAACTCTACCAGGTACACATCAGATGAGAAATTTGAGATCTCAGAAATATCTTTCCTAGAGGCAGAGTTAATGGGTGGTTGAAAGAGATTAAAACCAGAATTTCGCTTACATCAAAACCTACACTATTTTCATTTAAAACACTATATTATTTAAAGAGCATCTAAATTCAAACATAATAGCCTTATTATGGGAAAATTCTCACAACTTCTAAAGATCTAAAATAGCAGATATCATGTTTAGAGAAGTTACGATTATATTTTTTAAAATCTGGTATTGATTACAACTAGATTCTTGAGAATATTAAAAAATATTTTTATTGTTTTGGTTTTGATTAAAATGAAAGTTCAATAAAATATTTTATAAACAGATAAAATTAAGCAATTAAATAGCATGTGGCTTCAGGAACATATTTTATGGGTCATCAATGCATGTGCCTGTATGTGTGTGTTTAAAGGTGACAACATTCTTTGAATTATTTATATGTGTTGGTGAGGCTATGACAGAAGTTATTAAGCAAAAATAGGCTTTCTACACTATAAAATTTAAACATTCCTTATCTGGGGGCTGCAATTTTCTCTTAGAATCATTTTTTGCAAGATTTATGCTTTTCAGACTAAACATTTTTTTATGGAAAGTATTAGTGACTCATGGAGAAGTTGAGGGAACAGGTAAAATTTGTTGAGAAGAATTTTCCAGGAGTATGGTTTTCAAAGTTAGCAATAAATAGATAAAAAAATAGATAGAGCAAACATAGTAAATTCAAATTTCAGAGAAGAAACAGATGCTTATTTTAGTATAAGTATCCACCCAATATAATGTGGGCATACTTGCATTTTTAATTCACTTTTTCTGAAAATTAAGTTGAAATAGGTGTATCAATTGTCCATGGTACGTAGTAAATTATAACACATTTAGAATCTTACAAAACAGTTATTTATCATTCTGCAACTTCTTTAGGTCAAAGTTCCTATTGTGTTACATAATGAAAGCTCATCACATCACTACATTCTACTGGGGAGAAACAGCTCACAGGTTTGTCCCAAATTCAAAAGGAGGGGAATACAAAGGGAATTGTCTCCCTTGAGGTCACTCTATGGGTATCTCAGTTTAGTTCAGTTCAGTCTCATAGTCGTGTCCAGCTCTTTGCGACCCCATGGACATCTACCACACCAGATAGTAAGTGGTTTATTTGGCAACCCTATGGAGGAGAGCATGTGTCTTTTGACAATGTATGACCAACCGTATTTAGAGACAGCAATTTAGATACATTTCCTTAAGTGGTGTGTGTAGAGGAAAGCACAATAGTCAAGGATTTTAGGAGGTATATAACCTTCTACTAATTGTCTCTATGTTGCTGTTGTTCTCAAGGTTTATCATATTATGCCCAATTAACAGAGATTCACAAAAGTCAGCATTGGATCTATTCTGTATTTGCTTTAGAATTATGTGCGCATACTCAGTCATGTCCAACTTTGAAACCCCATGCACTGTAGACTGCCCCACTCTTGTGTCCATGGAATTTTCCAGGCAAGGACCTGGAGTGGGTTGACATCTCCTACTCCAGGGGATCTTCCCAACCCAGGGAAGGAACTTCATTTAATAAACGTTTATTGAGTTCCCACTATGAGGAAGAATTGTGTTATATCCCAGCAATAGAGAGGCAGGCAATATTCCACTCATCTCCTAAAAGAAAACATAGTCTAGAAAAAGAGACACATACATATTCAGATCAGAGTGAAAGTTGCTCAGTAGTGTGTGATTTTTGTGACCCCATGAACTATACAGTCCATGCAATTCTCCAGGCCAGAATACTGGAGTGGATAGCCATTCCCTTCTCCAGGGGATGGATTCTTTACCATCTGAGCCACAAGGGAAGCCCAACAATACTAGAGTGGGTAACCTGTCCCTTCTCTAGTGGATCTTCCTGACCCAGGAATTGAACTGGGGTCTACTGCGTTGCAGGTGGATTCTTTACCAACTGAGCTATCAGGGAAGCCCATTCAGATTAATGCAAATTCTAAATTATAAAACAGAAAGTGATTGATTGAAGCCCATTTCACTGAAATTTTAGTTTGTAAAAAATGCCAGAGAGGAGTTATGCAACCAAATAAGTTATGGACATGTCAAGATGTTGCATCCCATATATTCATTCCTTGGCAATACATAACACACATTAACACATGAAGTCTTTGAGGTACCCTATATAAAGTGCTTAAATGTGTACAACCTTTGTTTTCATAATAATTTCAGACTGTTGAAAGAGATTTTTTGTAACACATTGTAGCATCCTGTAGCTGTTATACTTCTTACAGCATTCTATCAGAGATTGTTTTGAAATGCAATTCAAAGCAGTTGCAGGCTGGCATTGGGAATGTAGAAGCTATTGTTACTGTCGGTTTGAAATAATATATTACAGTTGACCTGTGTCTACCTGTGGATTCACCATCTAAACATTTGCCCAAGCACCAAATCTTAAAGTTTTTTCTAACATCCTCCTTTTCCCTTGCTCCAGCTCTAGCTATATAGTTAACCCTGCCGTTTCTGCTTCCTAAATGTGTCAGTGAATCAAGGGTGTCCTCCTGGTCCTTGCAGCTACTTGGGGAAAGCAGTCAAAATGTTTTCAGGGGCAGAGATGTGTTGTCTGAATCTGCATGTGGATCTCAGCAAGGGGCAAAACAGAGAAGTGATGTCACCACAGGTATGTGAAAGGTTCTCTTCTCTTTATTTTCATTTTACTTTCAACAATTATACAACAATGGCATTTTATGTTCTGAAATCTCATGGCAGTACACCTGGACAAAAGAATGAATGAATGCTATTTACATATTTCAACAATTAACGGCACTAAATCTCACTAATTGTGCCTAATTACAATTTAGTGATTATACTAAACAAACTATAATTTACAATTTAAGTGATTACCCTGTAATTCATTGCTAAGCTTTGAGACTCAGCGAAAGATAATAATATCATTGGAGAGCTATCTTTCAAAAGATTCGATGTCAATATTTTCCTGTGAGCTTGGTTGAACACAAACTTCTTACTTGCACTGAAAGCCTTGGAGAATATTTACGAACTGTTTGTTAGTCTCCAGCTATGACCGCTGCCTGCAAGACCTGTCACTGTGCAGAGTTTTGCCTCTGCCTCAAGGACTACATGACATTTTTGCACAAATCGAGTTATGCCTATTCAGTAGCATTCGTGCTACTATAGTTGTTTTTTTTTTTTTAGTTTGTTTCTCCTTCCCTGCTGTCACTTCTCAGCCATCAGCAATGTTCCACAGTGCTTCAACTTGCCAAATAATGGGGTCTTGTGATGTTTCCTCTGCCTGACTTGTTTGTGATCACCCAGCTTTAGCTCATCAGTTGGTGTGTGGTTTGGCTTCCTGTCAGTCACCCTATCTTGCAGACGAGCCCCATAAAGCTGGATTGTAATCTGTGTGGCTCCCTTGCCACTGGGCTCTCAGTGGATCACAACCGAAGAATTGTTTAAGGATTTGATTTTAAGTAGAAAATATGAACTGGAAGACATGGGACAATATGCTGTCTGTTAGAGTGCCAAAGATGAGCTCGCTTGCCTCATTAGCCTCTCGGACCTCATTTTGGAGCACATCACTTAGTTGGCATTTTGCTCAACTAATATTCTTCCATGATCAGTTTTAGCTGAGAGTTTTCAGTTTCCCATCTTGATTGGTATGGGAACTTCCTCATAAGAGCTGGGGTCCCCAGTCTCCAAGACCTTGAACTGATACTTCCTCAGCTCAGCAGTGGCATTAGATTAGAAATAAAATGCACAATAAATGCAATGCCCTTACCTCATCCCATAACCATTCCCCAACCTCCCCAGACCATGGGGAAATTGTCTTCCATGAAATCGGTTCCTGGTGCCAAAATAGTTGGGGACCGCTGTGATAGAGGAGATTATATGACCTAGAATATCTTCAAGGCAGAGTGCTAACCTAAAGCATCCCTAAGGCTGTGCATTTACTAATGCCCATCGCTGCTCGATGATCTGTGAGGACGTGTCTTAGGAATGTGGCAACAACATAGGCAGCTGAAGGAGGTTTAAAAAGAACTGAAACATTACAAACTAGTCAAGAACATAGCAGGTGGCCCAGTCATCAGTAGTGACTAAGTTTTAAACGCTTTATATGGTAACCTGAAAATACAGACTTATGCGGGAGAAGGTAAATGAAGGCAGATAGTCAAGATAACAGGCATAGCTGGATGTCTCACCATTTATTCTCAAGTGATAAATACCATAAAACAAACAATAAAGAATATGATGACATTTATTGTCTAGATTCATCTGTTCTAACTTTATTGCTGTCTAACCTTGTTTAAGCACTTTGTATTTTTATAGTCCTGTTGTCTTTTTTCTTTAAATTAATTTTATAAAAACTTTTTTTCTACTTTATATGATTGGTAAAGTAAAAAATACATACTTAAAAAGAGGGGTAAAAGAGAATGCAAAAATTCAGAAGGTAAACTACTCAAAGGTTTCTTTCTGATAACCAGTATTGATATTTTAGGGTTTTATTCCAAATTTTATCTGCTATCTATTTGGGTGATTAAATAGAAAATGCTTCTGCTGTTGCTGTTTAGTTACTAAGTTGTGTCCGACTCTTTTGCAGCCCCGTGGGCTGTAGGCCACTAGGCTCCTCTGTCCATGAGATTTCCCAGGCAGGAATACTGGAGACTGCTGTTATTTTCTTCTTCAGGGGATCTTCCCAGTCCAGGGATTGAACCTGCATCTCCTGCTCGGCAGGCAGATTCTTTACCACTGAGCCATCTGGGAAAGTACATTTTTTTTATTTTAGCCATTATCTTTCATGATGATAACTGCTTTATTATTATTATTGGCAGAAAGACAATCTCATCATTTCTCTCTAAGCTTTCCCAAGTATCTTGCCTATGCTGTATGCCTCTCTTTTTTGAGAAAGTGTTTCATTGACTATAAATAACTCAGAAAACATTCTGTAGCACTGTCTTCTTAGACAGGTGTAGCTTGTCTTCTTAGAAAGAATAACATTTTTGGAAATACAATCAGCAACTAAACTAGAGGGATGTATGATGAGGTTTTTCATTGCACCGAGTTTCTCCCTTTTTGGCATATACATTGTAATCTTTGTTTGAAGGATCCACATGCTGGTAAGCATCCATATTACCATTCAGGAAATTTATCTTGCTATTTTCTTGTGACCCCATTAGAGTTAACCTGTGAATTTTTCAAAATGGTTCATTCCTATTTCCTACTTGAAAAGTGAGTTGACCTCAATATTTCAAATGGAAGTTTTAATAAAAGGCAAAAAAAAATCAAAATGAGATACTCATTACACAAAACAAAATGAGAGCTAAATTTAAAAGCCACCAAAGTCTTGCAATGACCAGAGATTTCATGTCATTTGCTGGATCTGAAGGTAGATTACTGGTATGTAGGTCATAATAAGATCAAACATTGACTCGTGAGGTTGTCACTGCTGCCAGAGTTAGGTCAGTTCTCTGCACTGGGCTCACACAACTTGGTGATTAGTATGACATGACTCCACTGTTCTAGATTCTGTTTTTGTTTAGCTTTTTTTTTTTTTGGGGGGGGGGGTCATGTCAAACGGCTTGGATCTCAGTTCCCTGACAAGGATCAAACCACCTGGTCGCAAGGCAGTGACAGTGTCAAATTCTAACCACTGGCCCACCAGGGACTCCCCTATTCTTTTTGATATACTTCCCTTTCCACAATGTTGCACTCCAGTCGTGATTACGACTGCATAACTCTGGGATTTCTGCATATTATTTTCTCCCTAAAAGTTCTGAAAATGCCAGAAGCTAGCTAACTAAGATTCAAGGAGCAAAACATTTAATGAACTAATAAATTTAGGGGAAAAAAAGACACTCTGTCATATTCAGCAAAGTTAAACAACTTTCTTAAATTCAGAACTTCTAAGAGTCTTTAATGTGCTAATGTGCTTTCCAAATTTCTATGATACAATGAAGGGTCTCCCATATATATTTGCCCATAAAAGTCTTATTTAGGCATTTTACAAAAAAAAATTTCTTTTTTGGAATGTTTATGTAGAATCCTGACTTAAATAATTAACTGTTGATCTTCCGGGTATCCTTCTTAATCTAGGCAGTGGTTTTAATTTTCTCTGGAAGACACAGGGATGTTTTAGATCAGCTCCTTCAGGGTATTGGGAGTTGGATTCAGAATTCTATTACTCTTTTCAGAGTGAAGTTATTTCAGCAAAACTCAGTTCTGCTTTGTCCTACACAGGAGGTATAATCTAGTACCAGATAGTGCAGTGTTTGAGTTTCCTCCTATATTCAGCCATGAGGCAAACTCCCTCTGAAAGACACTATTTGTCCATATCTTAAAGAGCTTCTTGGGGAAGGCAATGGCAACCCACTCCAGTACTCTTGCCTGGAAACTCCCATGTGCAGAGGAGCCTGGTAGGCTGCAGTCCATGGGGTCATAAAGAGCTGGACACAACTGAAGCGACTTAGCAGCAGCAGAAGAGCTTCTTATTGATTTTCATAAACTTTTGTTAGGCAGTTAAAAGATTTGGATAAGTTCACCATGTTAGCATCTGGTAAACTATGATATAGAAAATAAAGAACCCTGTTCTTATCCATTTAACACCACAGAATTCTGTTTCCTGCTTTTATAGATCTATTCAAGGATATTGCAATATTTAAGAGCTATTCTGACTCTTGAAGTAAATCGGTGACTCTAGGAAGCATCAACATGCCAACACTTAGCCTCCTGGTTGCTACACCTTGTTACTACTCCAGTTGGTTTCTTAAGAGGAAGAGGGAACCTGAAGAATGGTGTAGGGGATTTACACTGCTCTTCACTGTTCTGGGACTTCCCCAATGGCTCCGTGGTAAAGAATCTGCCATCAATGTGGAAGACATAAGAGACACATGTTCAATCCCTGGGTTGGGAAGATTCCCTGGAGGAGGAAATGGCAACCCACTCCAGCATTCTTTACCTGGGTAATCCATGGACAGAGGAACCTGGTGGGCCATAGTCCAGAGTCTCAGAGTTGACCACAACTCAACGACTGAGCACACACCCATATCATTCTGAGAGGGTTCTTTCTTTCTTCTGAGTGAAAACACAGAATGTGTAAGCTTAGTCTAGAATCGATGCACTACCTAAGCATGTCCTCTTGTGTATTCTTTTCTTTTTCATCTGATTTATCCTTTTGTCTATAAGTTCTTAAATAATGCATTTCTGCTGATAAAATTTATTAGTGTCTGTCCTAAATTCTTTTCTCACATTTGAAAGACTTTATTCTTCATTTAATCATGTCCCATGTTCAATTCTTATTTTGTAAAATATGGGGAATCCCTTTTAACGTACTCCTCTGCATGTGAAAGATACAGAAAAGGCTTCATTAGGAAACAAAAGTCAACTCTACTATCAGTTTCCAACAAAGAAACCAGTCACAATGAAAAGTACTTATAAATAAATCTGTGGACCACTAGGTAGTGTGACCGTATTCTATAATACACACTGCTTTAGTCAACAGACAGGGCAAGCTTCCATAAAATTACACGGAAGAAGTTGGTCTTCGATGCTCTGCTGTGTGTATCCTCAGTCACTTAAGTCATGTCAATTCTTTGCATTCCATGGACTATAGCCCACCAGGCTCCTTGATCCATGGGATTCTCCAGGCAAGAATACTGGAGTGGGTTGCCATGCCCTCCTCCAGGGCATCTTCCTGACCCAGGAATCAAACCCTGTCTCCTGTGTCTCCTTCACTGCAGGGAGATTCTTTTACCTATGAGCCACCAGGGAAGCCCTTTGATTATCTACATATATTGTCTCACTCTTGATTCTTATCCTCTTGTACCTTTTCACTTTTTAAAAATATCTTCATAAATTGTATTAGAAGTCAGATTCAAAGCAGTACTTATGGCCTTTTTACCATGAGAGTTGCCAACACTTTAATAGGGAAGGTAAAATACTGAGTGACTACACATCTAAGAAGAGAATAGTATCTCTTTATTCCATGGCTGTAGAGGTCAGCTGATATCAGTTCTAATTATTTATCAGTTCTAATATATGTGTATTGTGTGATTGTGAGAAAGTCATGCTCTCATTCTATGTTTCTCTTTCTTAATCAGAGAAATTGGATCTTATTATCTCAAAATTCTCCTCAGCTCAAAAAGCACATTATCAAATATCTTGTCATCACTTTCTCAAGTAAAAACCCTATTTTCTATTAGGTTTTCCTCATTTAATTCTCTAATTTTCTGACTAACAAAACAGTCTTAATGAGATATGATGTAATGGAACAATATTTGAATACAATGAACAAAGACTGAGTTTAGAAATCTGATTCAAATTCTAGGTCAACAGCTTGCTAGTTGTGTATCACCTGAAAATCATTTGCTATCAAAGCCTCAGTTTTCCCCTATGAAAAATGGCAATCGTTTTAGTATCTTCTTAAAAGATGGACTGATAGCAACTGTCCAATATTGCTGTGATTTAAAAAATAAATTTCTGAAGACTTTAGGGACTATGGAATATTATATCACACACAAAATGTGACCACTAGTTAAGACACACAAACTTATAGGTGTGGTCCACAGAAAAAGCAGACAAGGCAGTCATGGAATTGCAATAGCAATTGCAATAGCTGTCCCTAAGGGAAAAAAACAGATTTTACATGACTTTAGTGTTTGCAATAGGAAACTTACTTTAACCGGGCAATTTTTGTTTGAGAAATATATATAACCAAGGCAAGTATGATCTAAATACTTTTTGATATAAAAAGGATCATATAGATTTTATTCTCACTGAAGAGAAGAAATCTCATAGAGAAAATATTCCCAGGTACTATCCTTTGTTGCTTATTATTCAGTAGAAATAATTACAGCCAAATTATGATTATTGTTAAATACTTTCTCCTTAATATTGGAGAGCAGAAAAGTTACTGAGAATATAGAGCTTACTTATAACACTTTTCAACCTCCTGGAGCTAGGGTTCCTCCTGGAGCTAGGTACTGTTAGCACAGTTATAACAAAATTGTTATAACCAAATTATACATCTCCAAAAGTAAACTATCATAAATATTTTTACTGGAAATTCACAAGTGAATTTCCCTGAGATTGTAATAGCTATCTGAGTAGAGAAAGTAAAATAGTCTGGGATATATGGGAACCAGTAACTAAAATTGCTTAAAACACATTTATGCAATTTTGTTAATTATATGGTTTCTTCAATATTTGAAATATTTAACATATATATAAAACCGAGTATGTATCACCAGTAAATTATATTCTATCATATGATATGCTTATTTCTATACAAGAAAATATGTACTATGCTACTCCAAAGAGATTAAGATGTTTTTTAAATGTTGATTGTCCATGATTTCAAATACGCACTAGAAGACTCAATGTTGTCAGTTTAAGTATCTGTGCTGCCTGTAGATGGCTATAATAGAGGATTAATTTTTCAGAAAATTCATAAGAACATGTACTTTTATAGGTTTGTCATCAAAATTTCCAAAGCACAACCCACACTGAGCCTTCTGTTTTGACTTTTCTTCTGGCTTAGTGACAAAGTGGGAAAAAATGAAAACAGGAAAGAGGAGGAAGACAGGCTGACTCTGCTGTCCTCAGCCTTTCTCTCTGCTTAGCAAGCATTTGTTCTATTTTATAAGAGCAGCTCTGAAGCTACAGAAAAGTGGAAAAATACATAAGGTGGTGAAAGTTCCATACCTTTGTCTTTTGTTTTTCAATCTCTGATTTAACTTCATCGCTTTTGAATCTTTTAATGCAAAATATTAAAATAAATATGAAATAATATATTTTAGTTGAAATAAGGGTAAAACCTTAATATTCCATGTGCAGTGTCTGCCTCTGAATTTCATATTATTCAAACAATATTTTGTACTGAATCCCTAAGATTTCAATATCTCCTACTTCTACAGGTTGTCTGTGTGAACTCATACTCTTCATTATTGTTGATCATTTTTATATTTAGTATCTGTATGGCTTTGTGGGTGAGGAGGACGCTGATTATTTATATGTCATTTGAACTAATTGAAGATCTATCCTTTAATTGCATAGTAGACACTAGAAAGATGACAACCAGTCAAGATATAATATGCACAGGTGGAAGTAAAGGAAATGTATCACTATTTTGCACTTGTTATTTACAACCCGTTCATGTTCAGTGAGGTTTCTAGGTGGTTGTTTTTGGCTGTTAAGTCAGGTCTGACTCTTTTGAGACCCCGTGGACTGTAACCTGCCAGGTTCCTCAGTCCGTGGAATTTCTCAGGCAAGAATATTGGAGTGGGTTGCCATTTCCCTCACCAGGGTTTCCAGATACGCTTGCACAATGACAAGAGCTACCACATTCTGGGCCACCAAGTACAAACACTTAGAGGAGGTCTAGAGGATGAAAAGGGTTCAAGTGTTTCCTGCTTTCAACAATGTCTTCCTTCTAGGTTTTCTTGCATGCACACAAGCTCCTCACAATGCAGTGCTGTGCTGCTTTTAGCTAATTGCTTCATCTAACAGGGATAATAGAGCATTTCTCTATAGTTTTAAAAATTTAATTCAATATGTTAAAGTAATTATGGGGTAAGTGCCTAATGGCTAAGTGAAGTGTTCAAATTGCAATCTTTGTTCTTCCTGTTTCAAAATCTTCAAAAACAGATGACCATTTTATACTGTATACAGGGCTTGTATACAGCACTCATATACTGTATATTGTATACATGGCTTGAGCTATAATGTTGTATACTTGTAACCTATATAATATAAAAGTATTCACAAAAATCTTCAAAAACAGTTACACAGATATAAGCATATATCACTAGTTTATTACACTATCTTTATAGTAGAATTAATCTAGTTAAAGGATTAAAACCTTTAAAACCTAGTTAAAGGATTAAAACCATGTAGCAAATATCTACCAATATGACAAAGCAATAAATAGAGCAGAAAAAATCAATTAAAAAGAATCTAAAGAACTTTTTAGAGACCTAAAATGTTTGCTATAATGTCCACATCTCATTTACTTAGCTTTAAGATTCTTTAGATTGCATTACCTGAAACAAAAAATAATAATTTTCATAACACTTATTCATAAAGAAATGCTTATCCATATCTACAGATTTTCAAAGTTTTTACTTCAAACATATGTATTAATATTTTTATCAATACCAGTTTTACAATTTTTTGAAAACCTCAATTATACTTTTGACTGTTTAAAATTTCCATCTATATATTGATTATTATGGAAATATCTTGACCTCAAAAAGCTGACTTTCATCAAAAAGAATAAAAACAAATTAATATTCTTTGAATTCTAGGTCACTTTGGGAAACAAACAAACAAAAAAATCTATGATTTCAAACACTAAATCAAAATACAGAAGAGCCATTCCATACTATTTTTTGCCTGCTGTGCTGTAGTCAAACTTATTGTTAATACTGGATCTAAAAGATTCATTTCCAATTACCTCTCACCAATTTTCTTTTACTGAAGGCCTCCATTGACTGACATATTAAATTATGCATAATCAACTGAAAAGGATCTGTTCAAATTTTGGCCCTCAGTCACCATCTGTTCCCTGTATGTTGACATACCTCACATCACTTTCATGTTTGCTTTATAAGTGGTGTGACAGTCAGGCTTTTCATAATGTTTGTTGTTCCATTAAAGCTAATTATAGTGATGATCATATTCTGAGAATATAAGGATCCATTCAGAAAACTGCAGAATTTTGAAAATAAAGGCCTTCAATGAGTGGTGACTTAATTCTTAACATTTTTCACGGCAATCATTCCAGGTATATATTTATCCAGGGTTTTCACTCAATAATATGCTGCTGCTGCTGCTAAGTCACTTCAGTCGTGTCCGACTCTGTGTGACCCCATAGATGGCAGCCCACTGGGTTCCCCCATCCCTGGGATTCTCCAGGCAAGAACACTGGAGTGGGTTGTCATTTCCCTATCCAATGTATGAAAGTGAAAAGTGAAAGCGAAGTCACTCAGTCGTGTCCGACTCTTAGCGGCCCCATGGACTGTGACCCACCAGGCTCCTCCGTCCATGGGATTCTCCAGGCGAGAGGACTGGAGTGGGTGCCATTTCCATCTCCATCAATAACATGAGACACTGGAAACTAATTTGTATCGCAATACAGCTTCCTTCAGAAAAAATCATCAATGGGATCTCCCCTGATGTAAATGTGCATAGCTTCAAAGTTTAAAACAAACAAAAAATAAAAACAAACCTCCAAATAAACCATTTTTTAACAATTATTCTTATTTAGTCACTAAGTCATGTCTGACACTTTTGCAACCCCGTGGACTACAGCCCACCAGACTCCTCTCCATAAGATTTCTCAGGCATGAATACTGAAGTGGGTTGCCATTTCCTTCTCCAGGGGATCTTTTCAACCCTGGGTTTGAACCCACGTTTCCTGCATTGGCAGATGTATTCTTCAACCACTGAACCACCAGGAAGCCCTAACAATTATTATCATTTTTTAATCCTGGGGGAAAAAAGAGAACATTTCACACACACACACACACACACACACACACACACACACACACTTACAAGTGGAAAATACACCGAGTAATAATAGTAACTAGCAAATATAGTGCATTACAAATCATCTTCAAGGTTAGTGGACAAGTATTAAGATACATGCACTGGAATAGTAAGCAAATAATTTTTATTATCTTCAGGTACCCTGAGATATTAATAAAAATGTTAGTTAATCAGTCATGTCTGACTCTACAGCCCATGGACTGTAGCTGCCAGGCTCCTCTGTCCACAGAATTCTCCAGGCAAGAATACTGGAGTGGGTTTCCTCTCCAGGGGATTTTCCTGACTCAGGTATTGAATGTGTGTCTCTTGCATTGCAGGCAGATTCTTTACCACCTGAGACAGTAAGGAAGCCTGAGATATCAATAGTATGAACCTAAATCTTGGGCATGCAATTTTTATTCTAATCTAAGTTCCAAATACATTGCCCAAATTTTATGCTAATTTAATTACTATAATCTTTGTCTAAAATAAATACCAGTTCTATAAGATGGAGTGATATCCTGTGAATCATTTTTTTTTGTTTACCCATCACCTATATTATTTGTTGAGTGAAAAGAATGATTTCTGTTTAACTTTGCTATTCTAATTATACATGGCAACTCCATACCAAATAAATTTAAAAAGTGCTGATTCTATATAAACCATCAAACTCTCCATAAGACAGGACTTTCCATATATCCAAAGATAGCTTCTAGAGAAATTATTTTTTATTACTACTGAGCTCAAAGTTTTCTCTCTTAATGCTTGTTTGATTGGTATAGGTAAAATGTGAACAAAGATTTCTATTGACAAAAAAAAAAAAAAAAAAAGGTTACTTCTGTTAAAATGCTCCCAGAGGAAAGGAGAAAAAAGCACAAGTCACGAGGAAGAAAAATGAGCTCATTTTCTTGGCAATCAAATGACTATTTGGAACCAAGGATTAAATGAAGTAAAATCTCACTTACACCTCCCTGTCTTTTCCTGAAAGTAAACAGACACTGAACTATTCTTAAGCTGTTACAAAATCAAAGGTTATAAAAGTTTCACTTCTTAACCTTGATGTTTTGAATATAGCTGTTTCCTATTGATAGTAACTTTGGAAAGAAAAGAAACAGTTCTGGATTTCAAGTTTATACTACAGGATTATGTGTTTCAAAATAAAGAGGAAGACAGAAAACTAGCTTCTCAGAGCCAAGTACTTTACTCTGATACTGTTTCTTGTGATCCTTTTAAGAACACTGTATTTTCTCTCTCTCTCTCTCTCTCCTCTTTGGAAAAGAGGTTGCAGAGTCTGGTTTTTAGCTTTTTTTTTTTTTAATTAACCATTACTTTTGTAAATTCAGACCATCTCTAGCTCCAATCAGTTACAGCTCAGTCATCACTTTCCTGCACAAGACTCAGTCTGTTTCTACTAATGCTTCTGCTGCCACTGTCAAAATTCTTTCTTCTTCAAGTTTTCTTCTGTCAAAGTTTCCCAAAATACAAATTTTTCACCATGGTCTTGTTCTGTTTTTCCGAGTATCATCCAAACGTTTTTAATTGATTTCAGTTCAGTTCAGTTCGGTCCCTCAGTCGTGTCTGACTCTGAGACCCCGTGGACTGCAGCATGCCGGGCCTCTCTGTCCATCACCAACTCCCAGAGTTTACTCAAACTCATGTCCATTGAATCGGTGATGCCATCCAACCATCTCATCCTCTGTCACCCCCTTCTCCTCCTACCTTCAATCTCTCCCAACATCAGGGTCTTTTCAAATGAGTCAGTTCTTTGCATCAGGTGGCCAAAATACTGAAGCTTCAGCTTCAGCATCAGTCCTTTCAATGAATGTTCAGGACTGATTTCTTTTCGGATGGACTGGTTGGATCTCCTTGCAGTTCAAGGGACTCTCAAGAGTCTTCTCCAACACCACAGTTCAAAAGCATCAATTCTTCCGCGTCCAGCTTTCTTTATAATCCAACTCTCGCATCCATACATGACTACTAGAAAAACCATAGCTTTGACTAAACAGATCTTTGTTGGCAAAGTAATGTCTTTGCTTTTTAATATGCTGTCTGGGTTGGTTATAACTTTTCTCCAAGGAGCAAGTATCTTTTAATTTCATGGCTACAGCCACCATCTGCAGTGATTTTGGAGCCCCCCAAAATAACGTCTCTCATTGTTTCCCAATCTATTTGCCATGATGGGGCCAGATGCCATGAACTTAGTTTTCTGAATGTTGAGTTTTAAGCCAACTTTTTCACTTTCCTCTTTCACTTTCATCAAGAGGCTGTTTACTTCTTCTTCGCTTTCTCCTATAAGGGTGGTATCATCTGCATATCCGAGGTTACTGACATTTCTCCTGGCAACCTTGATTCCAGTTTGTGCTTCATCTAGCCCGGCATTTCGCATGATGCACTCTGCATATAAGTTAAATATGTAGGGTGACGATATACAGCCTTGACGTACCCCTTTTCCTATTTGGAACCAGTCTGTTGTTCCATGTCCAGTTCTAACTGTTGCTTCTTGAGCTGTACACAAATTTCTCAGGAGGTAGGTCAACTGGTCTGGCATACCCATCTCTTTAAGAATTTTCAACAGTTTGTTGTGATCCACACAGTCAAAGGCTTTGGCATAGTCAGTAAAGCAGAAGTAGATGTTTTTCTGTAACTTTATTGCTTTTTCAATGATCTAATGGATGCTGGCCATTTGATCTCTGGTTGATCTCTTGTTATAATTGACTTGTAAGTGGGCAAAATTTGTATCTATTTTCCCATTGTGTGTAGTTTTACCACTGCAAGTATAATACCAGGTTTCAATCTTTTCTCACAAATCAAAAATTAAATAAGTCTGAAATAGCTAGTTGGTGACAAAAGTAATTATAAAAACTTTATGAGCTGTTATAAGTTTCCTTCCCCTCTGCTGTATCCGCCTTTCATCTCACTGCAAAATATCCATGTCACAGCCCCACAGCAAGTAACATTCAGATATGTACTATGCAAACGTTCAAATGGCTGCTTGTCTTCACCAAATACATCCACTTTGTTTTTGGGTTTTTTTTTTTTCTGTAAAAGTTTAATGTTTATTCAGCATACTGCCTTTGATCTACATGTTTTCTTACACAGAGTGATTTAATCCCGATACATTTTTCTCTAACAACCATCTACAGAATATCATATCTGTACTCCAGCAATGGATCTTCTTAGAGAACATGGAAAACTACATCTCCACCTAGTTATTTTGACACCAATATTAATAATAACAACTTACATATACTATTTGAATAAAATACGTGTTGGGTATATGACAGCTTCAAAATATTATCCATTAAATAAAGCAGTTATTAGAATTTGCCTTTGACAGAGGACCAATGTTTACATGGGCCTGGGCCTAGTATTATTCTAAATAATACCTTTCTTATAGTACATCATTGTCTCTCACAGCCATCTAATTAGCAGGTAATATTATTGTCCACTTTATATTAGTCGGAACTTTGGCACAGAGAAATCCAGAAACTTGCCCAAAATGACAGTGGAAGATTTTCGAGGTTTTAAAAATCACTCTGAATGCTATTTTACTACAAATTTTGCACTTTACACTTACATTATACTGATTGATAAGACTCCGCAATTAAATATAATAAAAAATACACACTCATGTTTTTCTCACCACCATCTTGTTATTATCCTATAATTTTATTAACAACACAGCAAAAAGAATCCTAATGTTAAACATGGCCTTGTGACACTGCTGCTGCAGCTGCTGCTGCTAATTCGCTTCAGTCGTGTCCGACTCTGTGCGACCCCATAGACGGCAGCCCCCCAGGCTCCCCCAATCCTGGGATTCTCCAGGCAAGAGCACTGGAGTGGGTTGCCATTTCCTTCTCCAATGCATGCAAGTGAAAGTGAAAGTGAAGTCGCTCAATCATGTCCAACTCTTTGCGACCCCATGGACTGCAGTCTACCAGGCTCCTCCGCCCATGGGATTTTCCAGGCAAGAGTACTGGAGAGGGTTGCCATTGCCTTCTCACTTCTGACACGGAGCATACTTTAATAAAGACTATATATATTTCTGTTAAAATACCTTAGGCTTTTCTCCTAGGGAATCAAAATTAATAATGAAGAGAAAATTTGTCAAATCTGCTTTGCAAGTTAGAGATACACAATATCCTGCCTACTAAAGAAATCAACTAAAAATTAAATAAATTGAAAAAAATTTGCATTTTTTAATCACAAAGCAGGTAAATCACCTTATAGGCCAGAATCAAAATGCCAGGTTAATCTCCATATCAAACTCAGCCTAAAAGAATATATTTGAAAGCCAATGTCATTAGAAATAGAACTCCAAGTTCCTCATCCCTTAAACTTCTCCTAAATTCTTTAACTTTTGAAATTTGTAATCACCAATAAAAACATAAAACATGAAGATGATTTAGAGGAGTAATACAGAATCCATATCTTCTACCAAGGAATAATTATAAGGTCTTGAATGAAACCAAAAATTATTCAACATAAGGAAAATGTGAGAGAAGAAAAAACTGGCTCATTCTGGAAAGACAACCAATACAAGACAATCACAACATGACCTGATGTCAAAATTATTGAATTTGGACCTTAATCCAAATTTTTAAAACCAAGCCCACTGAGATAAATGGAAGAACAGATAGAAAATCTAAACTATAAAAGAAGAAATAGAAAATAATGCATATGTTTGATATTAAATATATCATGTAAATGATAGCACAAATATTAAAAAGATGAAAAATCTAGAATCAAACCACATATTAAATATCAGAAGGCTTCATAGCAGAATGCTGATGACAGATGAAACTGTCATCTTGAGGTAAATCAAAAGAAATCATTTAATGTGAATTAACAGAGGGAAAAAATAGATTGGAAAAATGGACCAATGACTAAGAGATATTTTACAACAGCAAAAGTCTGATAAATATGTAGTTGGAAAATCAGAGAGAGTTAAAGGAGAACAAGAATAAAGAAAAATAGGAAATAGCTTGACATCTCCCAACATAGAATAAGACATAATTTTATAGAGATAAGAATTTCAGTTGATTTCAAACAGAAAAAAATTCAAAATAAACCATGACTAGGAACATTATAAGCAGACTTCTAAAGAGAAAAAATAATGAATTTATCTTGAAATTGATTAGAAAAGGCACTTTTAATCAGAAGAACAATGATTTTTTTTAAGAACAATGATTTTTATTACCACGAATTTCTCATCAGAAACTTTGTGAGCCAGAAAACTTGAAACACATTAAAGTCCTAAAGGTTAATACCCACTTGTAACCTTAAATGTTATATTCAGTAGAAAAAAATCTTTAAAAATACAAGATAAAGACTTTTCAGCCAAAACAAATAAGCAAACAAAACCCTAAGATAATCTGCCACTACCAAATACAATGAATGACGTTTTATCAAGCTGAATGCCACAGATGAAAATTTAAAGTTTAAGGAAATATTGAAGAGTCAATACATGGTAAATGTTTAGCTAAAAACTATTTTGTCTTACATTTAGTTTGATTAAAATATATACATGATTATTTAAAAGCAAAAGTAACATTTTATAGGTTTATAATAGAAAAATTCAAAATGATAACTATAGCATAAATGTAGCGGGGTTAATGGTTTTAAAAGGATTGCAGGTTTTCTGCATTTTACATAAAGGTGTATAAAAATAGAGAAGGCAATGGCACGCCACTCCAGTACTCTTGCCTGGAAAATCCCATGGAGGGAGGAGCCTGGTAGGCTGCAGTTCATGGGGTCACTAAGAGTTGGACACGACTTAGTGACTTCACTTTCACTTTTCACTTTCATGCATTAGAGAAGGAAATGGCAACCCACTTCAGTGCTCTTGCCTGGAGAATCCCAGGGACGGGGGAGCCTGGTGGGCTGACATCTATGGGGTCGCACAGAGTCGGACACGACTGAAGTGACTTAGCAGCAGCAGTATAGAAATAATTATAAATAAATTGGAAAACGTTAAGAATGTATACTGTGATTTTCTTGAGCAACCATTAAAATAAATAATACAAAGTCAATTAGTTAAATATCCATAGATACATTTAATTTATAAAATTATTTAAAGACTAGCAGGGGCCACCTAAGGAAAGTATATGTTAAGATTTCTTTTTTCTCTTCTTAGCATCATTCATGTTCACTGGTATAAAGATTCCTTTGACCTAATTATAAGAAGAAAAAAATATCTACCACCATGTCCAAGAGGGAAAGGAAACAGAAACCCATATGACATTAAAACTGCATGATTTCATCATCATCCTGATTCTGCTAGAGCATTGAGTATAGACTCTTTCTTTCATCCATTATCCCAAACAGAACTCTCCTCCTGCCTCCCACACATAAATCACTACCTTGAAAGACTTTGTATTATGGGTGTGCCATGGTGAAAAGATAACAGAGAATGCTTAAAAAGATTATTGCAAGTAATAGAAAGTATTATATATTTGCGCAGCTGAACTTTTCAATAGCCCATGCAATTTTTATTTTCTACATGTTTAGAGAGTTACGGGATAGCCAAATATATATCTTATTGTATTTACAACTCCATCATTAGAGATTTTTCTCTTATTTGATCTCCATGAGTTTTTCATAGAGATTCAAAGGGTATTTGGAATGAGGATTAAAAACTAAAAGCAAACAAATGGCACAACAGTAAGGAAATCACAAAGAACTGAAAATCAGGAAAACAAATCATGCATTTCCTTTGTAATCTTAATTACCCTCATGTCTTAATATGGTTTCCATGTCTGTAAAATGAAAGGACCGAATTAGGTGGCAATAAAAGTATTTTATATCTGAAATTTCTTTATTATTATAATAGACACATTTCTGGGGCATAGGCCAAGTGTTTCGTGTACATTACTTGATTTAATCTTCATTACTAACTGCAAGGGAGATAGCATTATCCCTATATTAGCAAGCATAAAACTGAATTTCAGAGTGTTATCTGTCCAAATAGAATCCAGAAAGCTAAAGAAAATCATGCTTTGAAGCTATGAGCCTTGTTTTAAGAATTTCTGGATGGTTGGGATATGCAATGCTGAGACAAAATGATAACCTGTTAAAGGAGAATGAGTTAAAAATCCATTTAGTGATCTCGTTGATGTTTGTTAAATATTTATCCTGATAATGTCACGTTCTTTATGAGGCTAAACAAAGATTTTTAAAAGATCTATATCAAATTATCTCTATCTTTCAGTATTAAATTTACATATTTAATTTTTGTTGTTTAAAAATATGCTAGACATCTACAAGAAAGTGTTAGGATCATGTCTAAGTACTCATTAATAAAATAACACATATCTAAAAAAAATAAAATAAAATAACACATATCTATATAGTAACAAAAAGTATAAAAAAGTATAGTAACAAAAAGCTATAGGATCTTCCCTGTAGCTCAGATGGTAAAGACTCTGCCTGCAATGCAGGAGAACTGGGTTCAATCCCTGGGTCAGGAAGATGCTCTGGAGAAGGGAATGGCAACCCTCTCCAGTATTCTTGCCTGGGGAATTCCAAGGACAGACAAGTCTGGTGGGTTAGAGTTCATGAGGTTGCAAAGAGTTGGACAGGACTGAGTGACTAACACTGCTACTGCTATCCATATCCATCTATAAAGTAACAAACGAGTTGAGCAAATGACTGCAAAATAGGTAGAGAGATCTTCACTATCATTGTAAACAAAAATCACTTCCTTGCACTGGCCCTGGAATTTGAACCAGAAGTAAAATCTTTGGTGGTGATTTTCCTTCTAAAACTCAAACAAGACATTTTATTAATACTTTTTGTAGTTACCATTTCTCTTATGTATTAAAAGGAAATTTCATTATGTTTTCCTGACATTATATACATGCATTAGACATTATGGTCACAGAGTAGATGTGATTAAGACGTTTGACTTATTTTGTGAAAATATTTCATTTTGAAAAAATTTGAAAAAATTCATCGCTAAAAACTAAAGAATATTTTCCAAGGCCTTATGTGTTCTGAAGTGGATGAACATCTTCAACAGAAGATGCTGAAGTAAAACAACATTTTCTCAAGATAATTGATACTTGAACCTTGTTTTGAAATGCAACTTCTAGAATTTTTTCATGAGTTACACTTTATAAATGATACTTGTGATTCTTTTTCCTTAGGTAATTAAATGCATCTGGAACAGAAAAATTCCATTTCAAATTACATAGCAAATCTGCATGAGATGCATGTACATTTCTTCTTAAATTTACATTATATATGGAACTGTGATCACTCCCAGCTTAAATACTTTAAATGAGTCTCAGAAGAGCGATCTATCTATGCTAAAACTTATCATAATTCAAAATTAACACCATGCTATTTTTTCCTTTCATAAAAGATAGATACAATTTCAGTCAGTAGCTCAACAGTGTCCGACACTTTGTGACCCCATGAACCACAACACGCCAGGCCTCCCTGTCCATCACCAACTCCCGGAGTTTACCCAAACTCATGTCCATTGAGTCGGTGATGCCATCCAAGCATTTCATCCTCTGTCATCCCCTTCTCCTCCTGCCCTCAATCTTTCCCAACATCAGGGTATTTCAAACGAGTCAGCTCTTTGCATGTGGTGGCCAAAGTATGGGAGTTTCAGCTTCAGCGTCAGTCCTTCCAATGAACACCCAGGACCGATCTCCTTTAGGATGGACTGATTGGATCTCCTTGCAGTCCAAGGGACTCTCAAGAGTCTTCTCCAACTCCACAGTTCAAAGCATGAATTCTTCAGTGCTCATTTCTCTTTATAGTCCAACTCTCACATCCACACATGACCACTGGAAAAACCATAACCTTGACTAGACAGGCCTTTGTTGGCAAAATAATGTCTCTACTTAATATGCTATCTAGTTTGGTCATAACTTTCCTTCCAAGGAGTAAGCGTCTTTTAATTTCACGGCTGCAATCACCATCTGCCGTGATTTTTGAGCCCAGAAAAATAAAGTCAGCCACTGTTTCCACTGTTTTCCCATCTATTTCCCATGAAGTGATGAGATCAGATGCCATGATCTTAGTTTTCTGAATGTTGAGCTTTAAGCCAACTTTTGCACTCTCCTCTTTCACTTTCATCAAGAGGCTCTTTAGTTCTTCTTCACTTTCTGCCATAAGGGTGGTGTCATCAGCATATGTGAGGTTATTGATATTTCTCCTGGCAATTTTGATTCCAGCCTGTGCTTTGTCTAGCCCAGTGTTTTTCATGATGTACTCTGCATGTAAGTTAAATAAGTAGGGTGACAATATACAGTGTTAACCTACTCCCTTTCCTATTTGGAACCAGTCTGTTGTTCCATGTTCAATTCTAACTGTTGCCTCTTAACCTGCATACAGGTTTCTCAAGAGGCAGGTCAGGTGGTCTGGTATTCCCATCTCTTTCAGAATTTTCCACAGTTTATTGTGATCCACACAGTCAAAGGCTTTGGCATAGTCATTAAAGTAGAAGTAGATATTTTTCTGGAACTCTCTTGCTTTTTCAATGATCCAGCAGATGTTGGAAATTTGATCTCTGGTTCCTCCCTCTGTCTTTTCTAAATCCAGCTTGAACATCTGGAAGTTCACGGTTCACGTATTGCTGAAGCTTGGTTTGGAGAATTTTGAGCATCACTTTACTATTGTGTGAGATGAGTGCAATTGTGTGGTAGTTTGAGCATTCTTTGTCATTGCCTTTCTTTGGGTTTGGAATGTAAACTGACCTCTTCCTGTCCTGTGGACTCTGCTGAGTTCTCCAAATTTGCTGGCATATTGAGTGCAGCACTTTCACAGCATCATCTTTTAGGATTTGAAATAGCTCAACTGGAATTCCATCACCTCCACTAGCTTTGTTCATAGTGATGCTTCCTAAGGCCCACTTGACTTCACATTCCAGGATGTCTGACTCTAGGTGAGTGATCACACCATTGTGATTATCTGGGTCATGAAGATCTTTTTTATATAGTTCTTCTGTGTATTCTTGCTACCTCTTCTGAATATCTTCTGCTTCTGTTAGGTCCATACCATTTTTGTCCCTTATTGAGCCATCTTTGCATGAAGTGTTCCCTTTGTATATATAGTTTTCTTGAAGAGATCTCTAGTCTTTCCCATTCTATTGTTTTCCTATATATCTTTGCATTGATCACCGAGGAAGGCTTTCTTATTTCTCCTTGCTATTCTTTGGAACTCTGAATTCAAATGGGTATATCTTTCCTTTTCTCCTTTGCTTTTCACTTCTTTTCCCAGATATTTGTAAGGCCTCCTCAGACAGCCATTTTGCTTTTTTTGCATTTCTTTTTTAGGCACAGGAGCAGCTGAGAGGAGATACCCCACATTCCAGGGTAAGGAGTGGTGTCTGCACTTTGCTGGAGTGGCTGTGAAGAGATACCCCATGTCCAAGGTAAGAGAAACCCAAGTAAGATGGTAGGCACTAAGAGAGGGCATCAGAGGGCAGACAAACTGAAACCACAATCACAGACAACTAGCCAATCTGACCACATGCACCACAGCCTTGTCTAACTCAATGAACTAAGCCATGCCATGTGGAGACAACTAAGACAGAAGGGTCATGGTGGAGAGGTCTGACAGAATGTGGTCCACTGGAGAAGGGAATGGAAAACTACTTCAGTATTCTTGCCTTGAGAACCCCATGAAGAGTATGAAAAGATACATTTAACAAGCTTTTAAAGATAACTTATGAATATCTTAGAAGGATATAATGGAATACTTAGTAACAGTGGGATGATAGTTGTTTTGAGAATTTCTTAATATTTTGGTGGAAAAAGATAATGAAAAGAGAAACAAAATCTACTGCTGCTGCTGCTAAGTCACTTCAGCCATGTCTGACTACTGGTACTTAAAAGATTAAATGCCTCATATTTTATCTGGAGTATGAAGTCAAGTGGGCCTTAGGAAATAATATTATGAACAAAGGTAGTGGAGGTGATGAAATTCCAGCTGAGCTATTTCAAATCCTAAAGATGATGCTGTTATGTTAAAATGCTGCACGTCATATGCCAGCTAATTTGGAAAATGCACCAGAGGTCACAGGCCTGGAAAAAATCAGATTTTATTCCAATCCCAAAGAAAGGCAATGTCCAAGACTGTTCAAATTACCACTCAATTGCACTTATCTCACAGGTTAACAAAGTAATGCTCAAATGTCTTCAAGCCAGCCTTCAACAGTACATGAACTGTGAACTTCCTTATGTTCAAGCTGGATTTAGAAAAAGCAGAGGAACCAGAGATCAAATTGCCAACACTCATTGGATCATTGAAGAATCAAGAGAATTCCAAAAAAAATCATCTATTTCCACTTTATTGACTATGGTAAAGTCTTTGACTGCATGGATCACAACTGTGGAAAATGCTTAAAGTGATGAGAATACCAGACCACCTGACCTGCCTCCTGAGAAACCTGTATGCAGGTCAAGAAGCAACAGTCAGAACTGGATATAGAACAACGGATTGGTTCCAAATTGGGAAAGGAATAAGTTAAGGCTGCATATTGTCTTTCTGCTTATTTAACTTATATACAGAGTACATCATGTAAAATGCTAGGCTGGATGACTCACAAGCTGGAATCAAGATTGCCTGGAGAAATGTTAACAATCTGAGATGTGCAGATGATACCACCATTATGGCAGAAAGCTAAGAGGAACTAAAGAGCCTGTTGATCAAAGGGAAAGAGGAAAATGAAAAAGCTGATTTAAAACTCAACATTCAAAAAATTAAGATCATGGCATCTGGTCGCATCACTTCATGGTAAATAGATGGGGAAAAAGTAGAAACAGTGACAGATTTTATTTTGGGCGGGGGGGCTCACTGCAAGTGGTGACTGCAGCCATGAAATTAAAAGATGCTTATTCCTTGGAAGAAAAGTTATGACCAACCTAGACTGCGTATTTAAAAGCAGAAACATTACTTTGCCAACAAAGGTCCGTTTAGTTAAAGCTATGGTTTTTGCAGTAGTCATGTATGGATGTGAGAGTTGGACCATAAGGAAGGCTGAGTGCCGAAAAATTGATGTTTTTGATCTGTGGTACCAGAGAAGATTCTTGAGAGTTCCTTGGACAGCAAAATGTCAAACCAGTCAATCCCAAAGGAAATGAACCCTGAATATTCACTGAAAGGACTGATGATGAAGTTAAAGCTCAAAAACTTTGGTCACTTGATGCAAAGACTCAGTATTTTGGAAAAGACCTTGATGCTGGGAAAGATCGGGGACAAGATGGAAAGGGGATGACAGAGGATTAAATGATGGAATGGCATCATTGACTCTATGGATGTGAGTTTAAGCAAACTCTTGGAGATAGTAAAGGACAGGAAGCCTGGAATGCTGCAGTTCATGGGGTTGCAGAGAATTGGACATAACTTAGCGAATGTACAAAACAGTTATTCTTGAGTCATGGATCATGTATCATTTTTTTTCTTCAATTTCAAAATTTTAGCTCAGAATTTTTGAATCTGGAGTCAGCTTTATTAATACAGCTTCCTTCTCCTCCAGCATAGTAGGTTAATAATAATTGGATCTGCACAGAATTCAGTATTTTATATAAATGAACGTAAATTTGTTCCCTGCTGACGTTGCTGCTAAATCGCTTCAGTCGCGTCCGACTCTGTGCGACCACATAGACAGCAGCCCACCAGGCTCCCCCATCCCTGGGATTCTCCAGGCAAGAATACTGGAGTGGGTTGCCAGTTCCTTCTCCAGTGCATGAAAGTAAAATGAAAGAGAAGTAGCTCAGTCGTTCCCAACTCTTTACGACCCCATGAACTGCAGCCTACCAGGCTCCTCTGTCCATGGGATTTTCCAGGCAAGAGTACTGGAGTGGGTTGCCATTTCCTTCTCCCTAGGAGATCAAAATTTTTTCTTTCATTGCAGATGTTTATGGGGAAAATAGATTATATTTGAGGTCAGTCTGTCAGTCGTGTCCGTCTCTGCGACCCTATGAACCGCAGCACGCCAGGCCTCCCTTTCCATCACCAGCACCCGGAGTCTACCCAAACCCATGTCCATTGAGTCGGTGATGCCACCCAACCATCTCATCCTCTATTGTCCCCTTCTCCTCCTGCCTCCAATCCATCCCAGCCTCAGGGTCTTTTCCAATGAGTCAACTCTTCACATGAAGTGGTCAACGTATTGGAGTTTCAGCTTCAGCGTCAGTCCTTCCAATGAACACCCAGGACTGATCTCCTTTAGGATGGGCTGATTGGAAAACCTTGCAGTCCAAGGGACTCTCAAGAGTCTTCTCCCACACCACAGTTCAAAAGCATCAATTCTTCGGCACTCAGCTTTCTTTATAGTCCAACTCTCACATCCATACATGACCACTGGAAGTCATAGCCTTGACTTGACGGACCTTTGTTAGCAAAGTAATGTCTCTGCTTTTCAATATGCTAGGTTGGTCTATTGAATTCAATATGTCTAGGTTGGTCGTAACTTTCCTTCCAAGGATAAGCATTTTTTAATTTCATGGGTTGCAATCACCATCTGCAGTGATTTTGGAGCCCAGAAAAATAAAGCCAGCCACTGTTTCCACTGTTTTCCCACCTATCTGCCATGAAGTGATGGGAACAGATGCCATGATCTTAGTTTTCTGAATGTTGAGCTTTAAGCAAACTTTTGCACTCTCCTCTTTCACTTTCATCAAGAGGCTTTTTAGTTCCTCTTCACTTTCTGCCATAAAGGTGGTGTCATCTGCATATCTGAGGTTATTGATATTTCTCCCTGGCAATATTGATTCCAGCCTGTACTTCATCCAACCCAACTTCTTTCATGATGTACTCTTCATATAAGTTAAATAAGCAGGGTGACAATATACAGCCTTGACATACTGCTTTTCCTATGTGGAACCAGTCTGTTGTTCCATGTCCAGTTCTAACTGTTGCTTCCTGACCTGCATACTGATTTCTCAGGAGGTGGGTCAGGTGGTCTGGTATTCCTATATCTTTAAGAATTTTCCACAGTTTATTGTGATCCACACAGTTAAGTGCTTTGGCATAATCAACAAAGCAAAAATAGATATTTTTCTGGAATTCTCTTGCTTTTTCAGTGATTCAGCATATGTTGGCATTTTGATCTCTGGTTCCTCTCCCTTTTCTAAAACAAATGGACTCAGAATTTAAATATAATTTTAATTTAAAAAAACAAGGTTTATATCTTGTGCAAATATTTCTCATTATGTCCTAATGTGTACATACTATGTAAAAACACAGGCAATAATTTGCTAATGCCTTTTATGAAATGGAAGTTCTGTAAGTTGTTTTAAAATGAGAACATAGGTCATATTTTGATGACACAACTTCATTATACTTCAATTAGTGTTGCATAAATCATAAAGCAAGTCAGTTTAAATGTGCAAGACAAATTTTTATACTGTGCTATAACATTACTTACTATGAAGTTTAATTAAAACTTAAAACCTCACAAGCAATGTATCTGTTTAAATACCAGTTTTATGCTGTACATAAGTTCTCACAAAAAGGGTGTTTTGCTGCTGTTTTGCTTTCTTTTTCTATTCTTTCAATGGCAAAAAATAAAGAGCTTTCTAAATACTATATTACCAAAGACTTACTTCACTATGTGCTCTTGGTTTGGTGATAGAATAATAATAGAATTAATAATTATTCTATAGATAGAATTAATAATAATTAATAAAATACACATTAATAGATATTTCTCCAATTAGAAGTTACATATTTTTCAGGTTGTAAACTTCTAGCCAAGTGTAGTTTTCCCCTACTGGTCTAGTGTTAGGCGATCACGGAGAGAGGTCTCATAAAACTTACTGAAATTTTTGTGAAGGTGCTTTTAAGATATAATCAAAGTGCAGTACCAGAAAGCTAAAGAAACAATGTGATACAGTTATAGAATAAGAAAATAGTTTGTCCACTCTGCTGCCTGATAATTATGGAAAAGTTGTGGAGTGGGAAGTCCTTAGAGAATGTAGAGAAAAGCAAACAGGAATGAGTTATGTGACTTGAGTAATGCTATGAGGGGAGGAATGAAATCATGGCAGTTCTTATGTTGGAGAATGCAAAAGTTTTAAGCAATCAGAGGCATAATATTAGAGACAAGAATAAAATCTGGCATCTACACTAGATCCAATAGGTATTTGGCATATTTAAGCAGAGGTCTGTGAAATAAAATGTGCAACAGCTGGTCACATATTTTTAGCAAAAATAAATAAATAAATAAAGCTTTCAGAGAGGGAGAACAGGCCCCTGTGTGAAAGAGCAAACTAAAGTTTCCAAGGTAAGTTCACATGTTAAAAATTTCAGAAAGATTGCTCTTATGAGATATTCTTTAGGCCAATATTCTTGTCTGATAACTCAAAGAAATTATTTTTTTGAGGCAAATGTGTACATTTTGCTTTATATATATCTTTCATGTTGGCACTCACTTGCCCAAGTATTTTCAAAGATTGGTACTTCCTGAAAAATATAGGTTTTTAACCTGTGTTTGAACCTGGTACCAGTGCACCAATTATGGAACAGAATAGAAAGCCCAGAGATAAATCCACGAACCTATGGACACCTTATCTTTGACAAAGGAGGCAAGGATATACAATGGAAAAAGACAACCACTTTAACAAGTGGTGCTGGGAAAACTGGTCAGCCACTTGTAAAAGAATGAAACTAGAACACTTTCTAACACCATACACAAAAATAAACTCAAAATGGATTAAAGATCTAAATGTAAGACCAGAAACTATAAAACTCCTAGAGGAGAACATACGCAAAACACTCTCCGACATAAATCTCAGCAGGGTCCTCTATGACCCACCTCCCAGAATATTGGAAATAAAAGCAAAAATAAACAAATGGGACCTAATGAAACTTAAAAGCTTCTGCACTACAAAGGAAACTATAAGTAGGGTGAAAAGACAGCCCTCAGATTGGGAGAAAATAATAGCAAATGAAGAAAGAGATAAAGGATTAATCTCAAAAATATACAAGCAACTCCTGAAGCTCAATTCCAGAAAAATAAATGATCCAATCAAAAAATGAGCCAAAGAACTAAACAGACATTTCTCCAAAGAAGACATACAGATGGCTAACAAACACATGAAAAGATGCTCAACATCACTCACTATTAGAGAAATGCAAATCAAAACCACAGTGAGGTACCACTACACGCCAGTCAGGATGGCTGCTATCCAAAAGTCTACAAGCAATGAATGCTGGAGAGGGTGTGGAGAAAAGGGAACCCTCTTACACTGTTGGTGGGAATGCAAACTAGTACAGCCACTATGGAAAACAGTGTGGAGATTTCTTAAAAAACTGGAAATAGAACTACCATATGACCCAGCAATACCACTTCTGGGCATACACACTGAGGAATCCAGATCTGAAAGAGACACGTGCACCCCAATGTTCATCGCAGCACTGTTTATAATAGCCAGGACATGGAAGCAGCCTAGATGCCCATCAGCAGATGAATGGATAAGGAAGCTGTGGTACATATACACCATGGAATATTACTCAGCCATTAAAAAGAATTCATTTGAATCAGTTCTAATGAGATGGATGAAACTGGAGCCCATTATACAGAGTGAAGTAAGCCAGAAAGATAAAGAACATTACAGCATACTAACACATATATATGGAATTTAGAAAGATGGTAACGATAATGCTATATGCAAAAAAGAAAAAGAGACACAGAAGTACAGAATAGACTTTTGAACTCTTGGGAGAAGGTGAGGGTGGGATGTTTCAAAAGAACAGCATGTATATTATCTATGGTGAGACAGATCACCAGCCCAGGTGGGATGCATGAGAGAAGTGCTCAGGCCTGGTGCACTGGGAAGACCCAGAGGAGTCGGGTGGAGAGGGAGGTAGGAGTGGGGATCGAGATGGGGAATACGTGTAACTCTATGGCTGATTCATGTCAATGTATGACAAAACCCACTGAAATGTTGTGAAGTAATTAGCCTCCAACTAATAAAATAAATAAATAAATAAATAAATAAAATTTAAAAAAAAAAGAAAAAAAAAGTATTTACATTTTTTCCTTTGTGAGTCCTAAATACAAAGCTGAACCTATTAGATACAGTTTAACCAATATTCTTTACACATTTCCTTTACAGACCATGCAGAAACTCTCCTCTTTACTTATTTTGTGTTAGTTCATCCTTCAGAGCCTGTAACACTGAAAAGTCTTCCCTGATTCTTCCCAACTATGGGGAGCTCTTCTCAAAAATTCAACAGTGCTTGTCTAGGCTAGAGAAACTTGTGAGCTTTAAAATCTGCCCTGTTTTAATGGCTACATTTTGTGCATCTTTTTCTGACAAAATAATAATTCTGTGGTTTATCTAGTATACTGTTGTCAGTTATAAAATTTAATTGGAAGATTATAGAGCACTCTATTCCCTCCAATCTTCCCCCCATACCAACAAGATGCCAGTATAATAATAATGGATTACAGCTGAGTTTCAAGACAGCCGCCTTCTAAGGAAAAGAAATTATGAGAAGTCCAAAGTCAAGAGCAGAGATAAAAACATTAAACACAGCTGAACTCCTATCCAGATTAACATAAATCCTCATACCAAAGGCATATTTACATTGATTCCTGGTACTCAGTACAACGTGTCTAGTTTTCAACAGCAATTATAAGTCACAAAAAGCAAAAAAATAAATAAATAAATAAAAATAAAACCTCACTCAGTTTGCAAAAGCAGAGCAATTATCAGAAATAGACATGACGAAGATATTTGAATTATTCAGTTCAGTTCAGTTCAGTTGCTCTGTCGTGTCCAACTCTTTGTGGCCCCATGAATTGCAGCACGCCAGGCCTCCCTGTCTATCACCAACTCCGAGAGTTTACACAAATTCATGTCCATTGAGTCGGTGATGCCATCCAGCCATCTCATCCTTTGTCATCCCCTTCTCTTCCCGCCCCCAATCCCTCCCAGCATCAGGGTCTTTTCCAATGAGTCAACTCTTCGCATCAGGTGGCCAAAGTACTGGAGTTTCAGCTTCAGCATCAGTCCTTCCAATGAACACCCAGGACTGACCTCCTTCAGGATGGACTGGTTGGATCTCCTTGCAGACCAAGGAACTCTCAAGAGTCTTCAACATCATAGTTCTAAAGCATCAATTTTTCGGCACTCAGCTTTCTTCACAGTCCAACTCTCACATCCATACATGACCACTGGAAAAAACATAGCCTTGACCAGACAGGCCTTTGTTGGCTAAGTAAGGTCTCTGCTTTTTAATATGCTATCTAGTTTGGTCATAATTTTACTTCCAAGGAGTAAGCATCTTTTAATTTCATGGCTGCAATCACCATCTGCAGTGATTTTAGAGCCCCCAATATAAAGTCTGACACTGTTTCCACTGTCTCCCCATCTATTTGCCATGAAGTGATGGGACCAGATGCCATGATCTTAGTTTTCTGAATGTTGAGCTTTAAGCCAACATTTTTACTCGCCTCTTTCACTTTCATCAAGAGGCTTTTTAGTTCCTCTTCATTTTCTGCCATAAGGGTGGTGTCATCAGCATATGTGAGGTTATTGATATTTCTCCCGGCAATCTTGATTCCAGCTTGTGCTTCTTCCAGCCCAGCGTTTCTCATGGTGTACTCTGCATATAAGTTAAATAAGCAGGGTGACAATATACAGCCTTGATGTACTCCTTTTCCTATTTGGAACCAGTCTGTTGTTCCATGTCCAATTCTAACTGTTGATTCCTGACCTGCATACAGGTTTCTCAAGAGGCAGGTCAGGTGGTCTTGTATTCCCATCTCTTTCAGAATTTTCCACAGTTTATTGTGATCCACATAGTCAAAGGCTTTGGCATAGTCAATAAAGCAGAAATAGATGTTTTTCTGGAACTCTCTTGCTTGTTCAATGTTCCATCGGATATTGGCCATTTGATCTCTGATTCCTCTGCCTTTTCTAAAACCAGCTTGAACATCTGGAAATTCTCGGTTCATGTATTGCTGAAGCCTGGCTTGGAGAATTTTGAGCATCACTTCACTAGCGTGTGAGATGAGTGCATTTGTGCGGTAGTTTGAGCATTCTTTGGGATTGCCTTTCTTAGGGATTGGAATGAAAACTGACCTTTTCCTGTCCTGTGGACTCTGCTGAGTTTTCCAAATTTGCTGGCATATTGAGTACAGCACTTTCACAGCATCATCTTTCAGGATTTGAAATAGCTCAACTGGAATTCCATCACATCCACTGCTTTGTTCATAGTGATGCTTTCTAAGGCCCACTTGACTTCACATTCCAGGATGTCTGGCTCTAGGTGAGTGATCACACCATCGTGATTATCTGGGTCATGAGGATCTTTTTTGTATAGTTCTTCTGTGTATTCTTGCCCCCTCTTCTTAATATCTCCTGCTTCTGTTAGGTCCATACCATTTCTGTCCTTTATTGAACCCATCTTAAACAGCTATGATTACTATATTCAGGGCTCTGTGGAAAAAGTAGACAGTGTACAAGAGCAGGTAAGTAAGACAAAGCAAGTGCGTGTGTATGTGTGCTCAGCCGTGTCCAAATCTTTGTAACCCCATGGACTGAAGCCCATCAGGGTCCTCTGTTCATGGGATTCTCCAGGCAAGGATACTGGAGTGGGTAGCAATTCCCTTCTCCAGGGGATCTTCCTGATGCAGGGTTGGTACCAGGGTCTCCTGCATTGTGGGCAGATTCTTTACCATCTGAGCTACCAGGGAAGTCCAAGTAATGCGAGGGGAGAGAAAAAAATTTATAGAAAGACTTTTTTAAAAATTCAAAATAAATACTCAGCTACAAGAAAAAAAGCTTTCTATAAGCTCACTAGTAGACTTGACACAACCAAGGGAAGAATTAGCGAATATGAAGAAACCCGAATAATTTTACACATTAGTTTATTTTGTATAACATACCAAATGTATTGCTTTAATATAGTTTTGTAATATTCTCTAACAGTTTTGATGCCCATATGGTGTAAATTGATATAGTCTTCTCTAGTTCTAATAATTGTTCTAATAATGGTGTTTTCTCTCTTTTCCCTCTTCATGACAAGTCTGTTAATCTTTTCAAAATAGCAACATTAAATTTGGCTTTCTCTATTGCCCATGCCCTCTGTATCATTGGATTACTCTGTTATCCTTATTTTACTTCTCTTTAATATACTTAGGTTTGATTTGCTTTTCATTTTCTCGCTTGTAATGATGGAAGCCTAAATCATTGAATTTTAGTCATCTTATTTTAATATGTTCATTGAAGGCTACACATTTTTTTTTTTCCTGTACTCTGCTTTAGCGATATCTCACAATGTTTGATATATCATATCTTCCTTACCTCTCAGTTAAAATATTTTCTTGTTTCTAGTATACTCTTGTCTTAAACCCTGGGTTATTTGTGTGTGTGTGTTAGTCGTTCCATCACGTCTGACTCTTTGCGACCCCATGGGCTATAGCCCGCCAGCCTTCTCTGTTCATGGGACTCTCCTGACTAGAATACTCGTGTGGGTTGCATTTCCTTCTCCAGGCGATCTTCCCAACCCAGGGGTTGAACTGGAATCTATTGAATTGCAGGTGGATTCTTTACCATCTGTGCTACTAGGGAAGCTGGGTTATTTAGACATGTGTTAATTAATTTTCAAAATTTTAGTGTTATTCTAGTTTTATTTTTATTATTCAATATTAGTGTTACTGTGGTCAGAGAATATGCTCCAAAATTTTAACCTTTTTGAAACTAATTGGGATTTGATGTCCCAGGTAGCATTAGTGGTAAAGAACTTACTTGCCAATGCAAGAGACTTAAAAGACATAGCTTTAGTCCCTGGGTCAATTTGATAACTTATTAAAGCATATGAACTGTTGATTGATATTCATATACTTGTTCTTTGGTTATTGAATGAGAGATGTGTTAAAGTCATCTACTATGGTTCATAATTTGTTTATCCTTTTAGATTGGTTACCATCACTTCACATGTATTTAACTAACTGTATAAAAATTAGGAAAGCTGTGTTTTTCATTCTCATTATCCATTTCATGTTTCCTTTGCACAGATTCAACATTGCCTCTGGATGAAGTTCTTTACTAAGGTACAACAGTGAACTTTTTCCTGAAATATTTGAAACACCAGTCCTGTTTTCCATTGTGTTGTTATAGTCGTATCACTATGACAACTGTCTCAAAGGTCAATGCACACATATACCTTTTTGACAACATTATATTGCAGCATCCCTTTTTCCTTTATAATCATGATAGAGTTCTCAAAATTGTCTTTTTTTTTTTTAAATTTATTTTCTGTGTTTTAAAAAGCTCCAATATGACCAAGTGGTGGTCTGAAAAGTCCAGTTTATTGGGATGTTTGTTAAGACCCCTAGAAAAGAGATTTATCATTTAGAAATTAAAATTCTAAGTCAGCAGAGGCTAACAGTGAAGAGGATGAAAATAAAGATTTTGCAAGTTTGTTAGTTATGCCAGATTAAAATTCCCGCCTTTACTCTATAATTTGTGGACCCATATATTCTAGAAATACATGAAAGCACTAAATGAGGCTTCTTATATCAAAGTATACACCAAATCTTATGGTCTAACTCCTTGGAAGTTGTAAGGTAGAATTCCCAGCTGGATCTCTGGAGACCATTCCATTCATCTGAAGACTTGTTGCTACTTTTCCAGGAGAAACATGATAAAGTCAAATAAGCCTTTGAGATCATCACATTGTCTGGTGTTCTTTTCTGTAAAATGAGTTTGTTGTTCAGAAACAAGATTGTAAGGCATGTGAAGATATTTTGGAATTTCATGAAAGCTACTACTGACAAAGATATAGGGGGCAGAGCTAGTACATCCATCTCCAGGATAAGTGTTTATTTCAGAGAAGATAAATTGTCATATGCATCAGTATGGACACAACCCAACATAACTGAATGTCCACTATTATTATATGGATGGTGTATCAGGCATAGTCCCTCAGTCTCAGGGACTTGGCCACCCTGCTTTGCACTACAGTATACAGCCCATCACTGCCTAGTGTCAACATAATGTGTAGAATTACCTTTAAATCAGGCTCAATGCTTTGCTATTCAATAATCTGGAATGGTCAATAACCCACAGGCCATTAATGTGAGGAGAAGCAAATGTGGTGGTTCATCCAGGAGGATTTTCCCTGTAGCTCAGATGGTAAAGAATCTGCCTGCAATGCAGGAGACCTGGGTTCAATCCCTGGGTCAGGAAGATCCTCTGGAGAAGAAATGGCAATCCACGCCAGTACTCTTGCCTGGAGAGTCCCACGGAGAGAGGAGCCTTGCAGGCTACAGTCCATGGGGTTGTAAACAGTTGGACATGACTGAGTGACTAACACTGCTACTGCTATCCAAGAGGAGGTATACTGGGAAATGAATTACCAGTTCAGACAGCTATTTATGCTTTTATGTTCATACAGTTATTCAGAGCCTGTTGAAGCTGATCTTCACTTCCCCAACTTTCATTTGATGAATATTGCTGCCCCAGAAAAATTGGGAAGAGGTAAATCAGATAACACTCAATTTATGACAAACATTTTAGTAGTTACAGTCAATAATACTTGTCCCAAGTTCAAGATATTCAAACTGTTATGTCTCAGGAGCAATCCAGGATCTATTTCCATGAAAAGTGTTATCTGAAGTGTGCATGGATTTGCTCCAAAACCCTAGATGCATGCCCTGCTCTTCTCCTATTGGTGCTTGACACATTCCTCATACATTATCTTGATCTGTGGGAAGATAATTCGAGCAGTCACAAAGGCAAAGTTGCAACGCTCCTTGCACCATGGCAGAGACCAGCTAGAGAAACTTATCCTCTGTTAACTGAAAGCTAGGAGGCTTCTAGCAGTCTGACATCTTATTCAGAAATAGGTGCCAGCAGCACACCTAAAAGTGCATTACCACATTCCATGAGATCCGAGTGTCCCTTTTGCTAATTCTGATTAGACGATCAAGTTTTCACATTCAGGCAGACCACATAATCAACATTAGGCTCACATTTTATCAATAGTTATCTCCTGTAATTATGCCAGTTACTCATCTTTATTCATTCATTTAAGTTAAACAAAAAACAAAGGACTTTTATTCTAGAAATTGACTTTCAGAATAATCTAGAAGGTTGAAAATGAGTGCTACTCTGACCTTTCTGGGTTGATTAAAAATATAAAACAAAGAATTGAACACAAAGGTTCACAACCAAGAGGACTGCTACTACTTTTGCTGCCAGCTTCCTGTTCATTGTCACACGTTCATATTCAGTTAACTGCCACCGAGAGGAACCTGTCTTGATGAGGACACTCACTGGTGGCAACAGAAACACACCTCAAGTTCTAGGGTCAGCTTCCATGAAAGGCAACGATTCTAATGATAATGCTTTCCAGTATACATATCAATGCCTTCTAGGTAGGTTTGTAAAAAGTTCCTCTTCTAACAATTTTTTTTTTTTTTTTTTTTTGGGTGGGGGAAGATTGTACTTAAGATAACAGTTTCTCTCTATATCTAGTCATATGTAGTAATTAAAGCACTATGTTTTTATGAAAAAAATGTGAGAAAGATAGTTATTGGAATTAAAAAATGTGTATAAAAGGGACTCTTTGACTCTACTTATAGAGGTGGGATGTACAGGCATTCTGCTTTCTATTAATATGAAAGTGCTAGCGGGGGACTTACAACTCCGTCTGAGCCTGACTGACTTAAGGAAGTAGTCATGTGATGAGCAAAAGCCTGAGTCATCATGTCCAATAAATATTCACATATTTCCCAGTGGGTGTTCTAGAAACTGTGTTAAGTGACATTGTTCATGCAGAACTGCAGAATATCTTTTTGTCTTCCTAAGTTATCAGTTCAGTTCAGTTAAATTGCTCAGTCTTGTCCAACTCTTTGTGACCCCATGGAGTACAGCACACCAGGCTTCCCTGTCTATCACCAACTCCTGAAGCCTGCTCAAACACTTGTCCATTGAGTCGGTGATGCCATTCAACCATCTCATCCTCCGTTGTCCCCTTCTCCTCCTGCCTTCAATCTTTCCCAGCATCAGGGTCTTTTCAAATGAGTCAGTTCTTTGCATCTTTGCTTTGCAGTAAAGTTCTCTGCAACGGGCCAGTTCTTTACTTTGGCCAAAGTATTGGAGCTTCAGTTTCTGAATCAGTCCTTCCAATGAATACTCAGGGTTGATTTCCTTTAGTATCGACTGACTGGATCTCCTTGCAGTTCAAGGGACTCTCAAAGTCTTCTCCAATACCACAGTTCAAAAGCATCAATTCTTCGGCACTTACCTTGCTTTATAGTCCAACTCTCACATCCATACATGACTACTGCAAAAACCATAGCTTTGACTACACGGACCTTTGTTGGCATAGTGATGTCTGCTTTTTAATATGCTGTCTAGGTTGGTCATAGCTTTTCTTTCAAGGAGCAAGCATCTTTTAATTTCATGGCTGCAGTCATGATCTGCAGTGATTTTGGAGCCCCCCAAAATAAAAAGGTATCTTTACCTAACTGCCTTGCACTGATCTTTACAAGGGGCTTCCCCAGTGGCTCAGATGGTAAAGAATTTGCCTGCAATGCAGGAGAATTGGGTTCGATCCCTGGGTTGGCAAGATTTCCTGGAGGAGGGTATGGCAACCCACTCCAGTATTCTTGCCTGGATAATCCCATGGACAGAGAAGGCTGATGGGGTACAGTCCACGGGGTTGCAAAGAGTTGGACATGACTGAGTGACTAACACGTAGCACAACTTTACAAGGAGCGAATCAAGCAGGACTTAATTTTTCTAGGGCCACGAAGGATGCTGACCACTCTGTGGAGACTCTTGGTTGTTTTCAATCAGTTGTGGTTAAAGAGAGAGCATACTGTATTGCCCCCTTTAGCTCTATTAATTTCTCTATAATATGGGACATCTTGCACAATTGCCTGACCCAATAGGAAAGCTGAATTTGACCACCATTTACCTGTTGGTTTCTTGTGTATATCAGTGAGAACACACTAAGATCCTGATTAGTAGGGAATGCATAAAAACAGTGCCTTAAAAAAAAAATGTGGTGGAATTCACTTCAATTTTTGGTTTTCCAATTTTCAATCAAACCAGGGACATCTTCTACTATAGATACACTATGTCTTGATTCCTTAACCTCTCATGAGAAATGATTTCACAGAAACACAATGAAAATATTTCTAGTGTTCTAATAAAAAAAATTAACTGTTTTTAAACTATTGTAACTTTAGTTTGAAGCTTAGGTACTTCTCAATAAATGAAGCAAAGACAGAAGTTCTATATGGAAATCAACAACAGTTGGGGGAAAAAAAGAAAGAAAATAACCTGTAAATCAGGAAAGAAGAGTTTTGCTAATTTAGAATTTAGCTGTGATGTATTTATTTCCTCTGCTCTTTAAAATGATTTGTATTAATCCATGAATGGTGAATGCCTGATGTGCTATTTTGTTTTAGCCATAATTTTAGAGAATTGACACTGTAGACCATTGAGTTGCATGAAAACTTGCCAAATTGGTGGCACTTGTGATAATGTCTAAGATTTAGTGCTCATTATGATAAAAGAATATTCTACATTTTTCAAGCTGTATACAAATGAAAGTTGAAAGTGCTAATTGCTCACAACTGGATAATTTGTTTCCTATAATTTGTTAGATGGCTAATAAAAAACAGATTCTCTAGTATGTTACATATTATAAAATGTATTAACTTAATTTATACAAATGTCTTAATTTTAAGCTTTAATTTATAGTGTAAGTTTTCTTTGTTTAACTTCCTCCATGATAAGGAATACACCATTATCTTTTTTGTTTGCTTGTTTTTGATATTGTATCTAGATCTAAGAGGTTTATGAAAATGTCAAAATCATGCTTTTGTTATGAGGAAAGCATATATTCTGTCATTACTCCAGTCAACTGACTTATACTAGGTAATTTCTGATTTTTAGAGAATTGAGTAGAAATAAAGTAGAACTTTTAGATACCAATTTTTTATTCATAAAGTCAACAAAAATATGACTTCTGAAAATAGGAAAACAAATGATTATTTCTAAATAAAATTTTATACCTATGGCTGATTCATGTTGATGTTTGGCAGAAAGCAAAACTATTCTGCAAAACAATTATCCTTCAATTAAAAAAAATAAATTTAAAATTAAAAAAAGAAAGTAAATTGCTTTAATGTTCACTTGAACTAAAATAAATCCGTATAGGTTTTTTTGCTTAAAATGTGTGTTCAATTTTACACTGTCTCAGTTAAAACTTTGTTCTTGATCATACATTCTCAATAATTAGAGTCTTATGTTTAGAGGACTGTTTTGACAGGAGAAGGATAAGAAAGAAAGAAAAAAATAAGGAGAGAGAAAATGAGAGATAGACAGGAAGTGAGTCAGAATTCCATATTCCCATTGACTCTCCTGTGTTACATTCCAGTGTTTGATGCATGCCCTGCTTCCGTGTCTAGAAAAAAGTCTTATAATTACTATAAAATGCATTAGCCTCTTTGAACTAGTTTTTGGCTATTTGCAACCTAAAGAATTAGAATATATGTATAATAAACACTTAAATAATCATTTATATCTGATTTTTGAAGCAGCAATATGTGAGAGGACTAGGCAAATGTACTTATGATATGTTACTTATATTCAAAGAATTCCTATGGCTAAAGCTCCAGAAGGAGAAAGAGAGATGACCCAAAGACAGCATGTATTAGAATACAGATAAAAGTTGAAATGTGTTAGCATAAATAGAAAGCTATTGAAGCAAACTGAAGCCCAGTGGTGTTTTCCATATGACGTGGGAGGCAGCAGACTAATTCAGTATAAGAACCAAGGAATGAAGAAGGTGCTGTATTTGTCTCCTGAGCTGACCTTTCCTAAATGTGGCTTCACTCTGAAATGAATTTTGCTTGTTCTCCTGGTGTAAATGGCAGGTTCTTACTAAGTTCTCAACATTATTATTTACTGAGAAGACTGTATTACCTCCAAAATAAAGTATATAAGAAAAAAAAAAGAGACAGTGACCCTTTTATTATGTGTGTGCTCAGTCATGCCTGACTCTTTGTGACCCCACAGACTGTAGCCTGTCAGGCCCCTTTGCCTGTCAAGCTCCTCTGCCTGTCAAGCTCCTCTGTCCATGGGACTTTTCAAGCAGGGATACTGGAGTGAGTTGCCATTTTCTTATCCAGGGTATCTTCACAACCCAGGTATTGAACCTGTATCTCCTGTGTCTCCTGAATTGCAGGCAGATTCTTTCCCCATGGAGCCATCCGGGAAGCCTTTGTTTATTTATTATTTGTCTTTTAACCCCTTTCTAGGGCTTCCCTGGTGGCTCGGATGGTAAAGAATCTGCCTGTAAAGCAGGAGACCCGGGTTTGATCCCTGGGTTCAGAAGATTCCCCAGAGAAGGGCATGGCCACCCACTCCAGTGTTTTTGCCTGGAGAATCCCATGGACAGAGGAGCCTGGATTGCTACAATCCATGGGGTCACAAAGAATCAGACACGACTAAATAACTAACACAGGGTAAGTTAACTCTCTGTGCTTCGCTGATCCTGCATTTTCTTACAGAATAAGATAAAAAAAAGTCTTTCACATCTATCATGTATTTTCCACTTAAACTTTTAGACTAATGTATGAAGTCAGTCTCAATTAGAGATCAGCCATTTTTGTAAGGATAGTTTTTTGCAGTGGTCCACAAGGCCTTACTGATTAGTAGAGCAAGACAGGAAACGAAACCATAATATAAGGGACTCAGCAGCAAGAGAACATACATTTGATAAAGCATCAGTACAAGCTGGAATGTATTTACCTTTTTTGGAGAGACTTTCTTGAATTAACATGCCTCCGAATAAAGAACTAAATTTGTTATGAAAAAGCTTAAAATGATTCAGTCAATAAACTCTACTATAGGATCTAAGATAATTTTATATTAATTGACTTGATACTCTGAATAAAGAGAATGTTTGAAAATCAGGGTTAGTATCATGTTTTGGGGTCTTCCTTGGTGGTTCAGGAGGTAAAGAATCTATCTGTCTGCAAGGCAGGAGACAAAGAAGCTGAGGGTTTGATCCCTGGCTTGGGAAGTTCCCCTGGAGAAGGAAATGGCAACCCACTCCAGTATTTTTGACTGGGAAATCCCATGGACAGAGGAGGCTTGCGGGCTGCAGTCCATGGGGTCACAAAGAGTTGGGCACGACTCAGCACACATGAACACACACACACACATTTTTAAAAGCAGTGTCCACTGATATTATAGATGATAATGTTCATCTTTCATCTTGGAAAATATGTTTTTCTTTCAGCAAGTCAAAGACTGTTTGAATATTTTTCCATCTTACTTTGGGAGCCTAAAGTTTAGAACAATATTCACCTTTTGTGCCTAATTTAAAAGTACTTGTGTTCTATGGAACAGCAAATCTCTTCTGTTTTGTCATTTATCTAACTTCAGTGAGCATACATCTACATACATACTTGATCTTTGGGTATCAGAGTGTCCTAATTTAAACATTTTTGGCAGAAAATTCTGCTTAGTGAATTGAGACACCATGGTGGCTGTCAGAGGTTCAAATATCCATTTCTGGAGCTGTCATAGTCTTGTCCTCCTTCCAAAGGCATTAACTTTATGAAAGAAAGTGACTTTATTTGTTTTAAGTATATAATGCAGTTTTTTCTCAAATAACTAAGTTACACTAATATTTTCATTTTGGAAAAATACATCTACTTTGGGATATAAAATAACATGTTCTTTGCATTAAACATGCTAAGTAACTGCCTAAGATAAAAAAAAAATTCTTAAAAAGATAAATGTCAAATGTTCTAAATTTATGCTAACCACTTTATCCTCTTTATGTAAATTTTAAAAGTTTTATTAAGGTTTACTAAAATGGCATAGTAAAATTCTCATCACTTTTTAAGTTAAAATCATTTAAAAATTTATGGCATTTAAACTTTTTTTTTTTTGTATTTTATGGTACTAAAGGAAAATATAAAGTGCAAAAAAGTGAAATGCAATATTTTGTTACATACAAGAATGAAAATCTTTTACCTATCCTGACAATTATTGTTATCCACTGTAGTATATAAAAGTCTATAAAGTCACTGCTAATACTGAATTATTAAATATTGAACCATTGCTCACAGGAGAAATACAGTTAGGCTCCTGCCAGCTTCTGGTAACATTTTCATAGACTGATCAATATAGAACTTTTTTTGTTTTGTTTTTTTCCCTATTACACAATCTTTTAAAATGTGTCTTTTGTTTCAGTGATGACTTATATAATATATGACATTGATTCATAGAAATTAAATTCACAACCAACAGCACAGAAACTCATGAATGAATGAAGTTTGTCTAACATATTTTTCCATATCACCCATCACCGTCTTAAGAACAGCAGCTCTTCATGCTGTGCGTGGGGGTCATTTTAAGAAGCAAACCACCAACAAAACCCACAAAATGAGAAAAATGTCATATGCTAAATAGACCATGAAGAGTGTGCTTGTTTACCGCATCCCAGCTGCAAAAAGAAGGAGGAACACCTCCTTACTCAGCCTCTGCTGGGAAGGTGGTCACTGCTTGGCTTCAAAGTTGTGCACTGCCTTTGACCTCAAGTAATCACCCTGAGGGAAGCACCCTGAGTATGCTAGAGGTAACAAAGAAACTTTAGCAAGCAAGTGATTTCTAAGTAGAGAACCCACAAATAGTGAAGATCGGATGTATGCTGCCAAAGTATATTAAGAACACAGACTATAAAGAGAAGAAAATATTTTTTTATCAGCTCCAGCTTTATTTATCAATACAAAATTTCAAACTATGTATCCAGGAGGTCTTGTTGTATTAAGAATGAAGATGTTTAAAAATGTGTAGTCTCTGCTGCAGCATGTTTATACTCTGTGGTTGGGTTAAGCCAAGTGCATACATTCTTCAATTCAAGGAAGGTAGTGACATGACATATTTGTGTGTGTGCATGCGTGCATACGAAGTCCCTTCAGTTGTGTCCCGACTCTTTGTGACCCTACGAGCTGTGGCCCGCCAGGCTCCTCTGTCCATGGGATTCTCCAGGCAAGAATACTGGAGGGGGTTGCCATGCCCTTCTCCAGGGGATTTTCCCGACCCAGAGATCAAACCAGTATCTTTAATCTCCTGCTGGCAGGCGAGTTCTTTACTAGTGCCACCTGGGAAGCCTGACATAGTGTAGGGAAGCAAACCTTGCCCTCCCAATCATCTCTGTGGCAGGTGGATCATTGCAACTGTAAAAGTCAAGGTCGACAAGTTTCTCCCTGAAATTTGGACCTTCCCTCTAACTGTCCAAAACAATGCAGATAGAAAGCCTGTTTCCAGCACAGAGTTATCATCAGAAATATCTGAAAAGAGTATGGGCTAAGTTAGGGAGAGGGAATTCTGCAGAGCCTGAGATCAGTTTACACTGTTCCATTGTCTCTGTGTGACCCTGCAGACATTTATTTACCAAACATTTGCATTCTGTCTCCATGGGAACTGCCTTCCTCCCTTTGGAAGTCCCAGATCACTACCCCCAATATCCTGTTTTGTCTTCAGCTGAAGATAATCTTTAAAGTGAAGGCTTTGGTTATTTTGGTGAATTTGTTCTCCTGGGTCTCTCCCAAATCTATATGTTATTAAATTTTTGTCTGACATTTTTTTCCTGTTAATCTGTCTCATGTCTATTTTATTCCTTAAAACAGCCAGAAGAACCAAAAGGGTAGAGGAAAATTTATTTTTCTCAGACAGGAGGTACCTGAGAAAACCTGAGAGGGCAGAGGAGAAGAGTCTCCTTTAAATAGAAGAAGGGGAGGTCTATATTAAAGGAAAATTTCAAGAAGTGTAAATTTAATTTACATCTTAAAATATTAAGAGATAGGTATTAGAGTCACATGAAATTAAAGGTAGTACAGCCAGATGAAATAGCAACGGAAACAACTGGTGACTAATTCTTGGTGGAATGTATAGTGTACTGGACGGAAAAGTGGTATAGCAGGCTTGAAAACAATTTGAAAGTATAAATAGTGAGAACTGGAATTCCTAACTAATATCTATATGTCAATTAGAAATATTAGTTAAAAATGCATTTCAAACTTTTGAACATCTATCTAACCCAGCATTTCCTCCTCCTCAATAGTTCAGCCCCTTCTCATCTTTCACAGAAACAATTTAAAATTCCTTCTGATTTGAGGCCTTGCTTCCACTCTGTTCCCTCTCATATATTTTTATTATTGAAATATATCACATATGATTCACACTTCTACAATGCACAGTTCAGTGAGTTTTAGAAAACTCACAAAGTTGGCCAACTATCAGCGCTTTCTAATTCCAGAATGTTGTCATCACCGCAAAATGAAAATTTGTGCCATTAGCAGGCATTCTCTAACTCTCCTACTCTTCAGATTCTGGCAAGATAATTTGTTTTCTGTCTTTATAAATTGGCCTATTAGAAAATCTCATGTAAATGGAATCATACGATATGTGACCTTTCATGTCTGGCTTCTTTTGAGGTCAGTTCATGTTGTAATGAATATCAGTAATTCAATCTGTTTGATTACTGAATAATAATCAATTTCAAGGGGATACCACGGGTTGTTCATTCATCATTTAATGGACATTTAGGTTGTTTTCTCTTTTTGGCTATTATGAATAATACAACTGTAAACATTAGTACATGTGTTTGTTTGTTTGAGGACATTTTCTATTCTATTTTCTATTCTATTGGGTAAATACCTAAGAAGAGAATCGCTGGTTAATAAGATAACTCTATGTTTACATTTTGAGAAACATCTGCATTTCTGACTTTCAATTTATTAAAATGGTAAACAGGTAAGGATCCAAGGCAGTACCTTTATTCCACAATGTTAACCTGCCTGTGACACAAAGCTAGCTTGGAGACTGTTTCAGTCATTAAGTGTAAGCTATGTTTCATTGAGGCTACCACAAAACTGCTGAAAGACTGCATCGTTGATTTTATAAGGGGCTTGATTTAGTCAGTTCTGCAGTGGTGAAAGCAGGCTTGTTTCTGTAACTGACTACATTGGCTCCCCATTGTACTAGGAGGATAATACTACTGTTTTGTACCTAAACAGGTATGTTACAATGCCAAAATATTCCTAGAAACAGAGACGAGATAAAGTGCATTGTTTTTCTATATGCCTTGTTGGATAGAAATTTGCTATTATGGATACATTCTTTTCTATTCATTCAGTTTGTGTTGCTCTTCATGAGTGATTCCAAAAGAATACTCTTTTGGGGGAGGATACATTTAAGTCTTTTAAGAACTTTTTATTTTGATACTGTATGTGCTGCCTTAATTTTAGTGTAAAAGTTTATTCTTTAAAATCTTTATGATCAATGTATTTGGTCTTTTGCCTTTAACAGTTCCACAATATGTATGACCAACTCTATACATCACTTACTTATTAATCAAGTTGTTAACATTTTAAATTCATATTTAATAAATAAATTTCTCAAGATTATAATGTTGTTTCACTAGGCATAAATTTGCCATTTCATGCCTCTTTTAAAGATAAAACCATAAAGAAATATTTAACATTTTATAGCATTATTTTGTCAAAAGATTTATTTCAGGTTAAATAGATAAAATATCAATGTAAATATGCAATGAATCTTTAATGTAAGATAGTTTAAAAATAATGTTAATTTTTATCTTATGCTTATTAGCACTTTATATTTTCTACTTTGTGAATGTTCAGTTCATTGAGATTTTAGGAAACAGAATCCTAGTTAAGAGGGAGAGACTTCACAATCTGGGATTTGAAACAATAATGTCAAGAAATTTTCATTGAATGAACTACATCCCCAGAGAGTTTTCAAAATTACTTTGAAGAAATAGTCCAGGAAGAATAAAGCACCTGGCCAGTGTTATATGAAAAGTGAAAAGAGAAAAACACCACATATTTTAAAACTTTCTTTATCAAATATAAAAGTTAGTTGTTCATTAATTTGATTAGAAAAATATACAAGGAACATCTACTATAAACCAAAAACTCTTCTAGATGACAGAAACTGCTTCAACTCTGTTGAAAAACACTGGTGCAATGTTTGCCCTTGTGGAATTTTACATTTATGTATCATTATTTATTCATTTTACTTTATGTATCATACTATAGTAATCTATATCAATACATAATTGCATATTATGATATAGAATATGCATGGCTATGAGAATATTCATATATAGAATTTAATGGGGAATTTATATGGATAGAGGGAACAGAAAATGTCACTCTTTAGAAGTAACATTTTATCTGAAAGGAAGATGAATAGGAGCTTACCTGATAAATATTTTGCAAATATTTACATTTGAAGCAGAAAAGAACACAGTAACTAAAGGAAAGAAAAAGATACAACAGAAAGAAGGTAATAAGAGAAGGGCAGTCTAGTAAAGACACTTGCTAAGGAGTTTGCATTGGTCACAGGTTAGAAAAAGAAGTACTAAGGTTTCAGTTCAGTTCAGTCGCTCAGTCATGTCTGACTCTGCAACCCCATGAATTGCAGCATGCCAGGCCTCCCTGTCCATCACCAACTCCTGGAGTTCACTCAAACTCATGTCCACTGAGTCGGTGATGCCATCCAAACATCTCATCCTCTGTCGTCCCCTTCTCCTTCTGCCTTCAATCTTTCCCAGCATCAGGGTATTTTCAAATATATCAGTTCTTCTCATCAGGAGGACAAAATATTGGAGTTTCAGCTTCCGCATCAGTCCTTCCAATGAACACCCAGGACTGATCTCCTTTAGGATGGACTGGTTGGATCTCCTTGCAGTCCAAGGGACTCTCAAGAGTCTTCTCCAACACCACAGTTCAAAAGCATCAATTCTTCGGCGCTCAGCTTTCTTCACAGTCCAACTCTCACATCCATGCATGACCACTGAAAAAACCATAGCCTTGACTAGACGGACCTTTGTTGTCAAAGTAATGTCTCTGCTTTTTAATATGCTACTAAGGTTTAGGAGGGAGTAACATCATGTGATTAGTGATTATTATTTTTTTTAAGTAACGATAGAAATAATGAAGAGACTATAGTATGGATAGTTGACATGATAGAAAACATAGCAGCTAATTAGTTATCTATTCACTGTGTCTCAACACTGAGAAATAATGGTTGTAAAACTATCCTCTCTCAGCTTCAAGGTAGCCCTTCTAATCAGCATTACATGATTCTGGTGCTAGGACCACCTTTTCCCTTCTCAATGGTTTTCTGTAAATTTCTGTCAATAGTACCAGAGGTGCCTACTCTTCCCATCTGCATCACCTGGAATAGTAAGCGCTGCTTTCATGCAGCTGTAGCTGGTTCCAGCAGTGGTTAGCTCCAGTGTCCAAATTCTTTACATATTCACAAAACCAGCTTCACTGGCTTCTTTCAAAGGACCGAAGCTGTGCCCTCTACTTCACTGGTTGAGTTTCATCTCTGCAGGCTCCTCCTCTGAGCTTCCAGGGTCACCCCTCCAGCTGGACTATGGCTCCTCTGCAGAGTTCTACTTCTCTGGTGCCCTACCTCTAAACTTCAGATTCTGATAACCACATCTCCTTCTCATTTTCAGCTTAGGGTGAGAGACACTCTCTGTACTTATTATTTCTGTGATACTTTAGTATCTCCATTTTGCTTTTATAAACCTCCAAGTCCCCCTATTTAACCTATTTTATATATTAAATTCTCTTCATTAAAATAAATCCAATGCCAAAAAAATTCATTATGTAAAACTGTCCTATGTATTGTAGGATATTATAATTTTTGTTATCCCTGTATGATAATTTCCTTACCACTACCAATACACAGCGATAACCAAAACAGTCCCACACAGTCTAACCTTTCTTCCAGGCGCTTAGATACAATCACATAATGGTTCAGAGGAAGAAGCAGAGGAGTAGACAGATTTAAGGAAGAATTTAGAGGTTTCTGCCATGAGACACTAAGTGTTTTATAAAGGTATGTCAACTCCTGAGAAAGAGAAGTTAGAATAAGAAATACACTTAGAAATGGGGGAAATAGTAAACTTTTTAGATGCTATTTTTAGCAAATACTCTGTAATACCCATGGAAAAATTTCAAATGCTGACAACATTTAAATAGTAGTTACAGAACTCAGAAGTAAGGCCCTCACTGTTAGAAAACATTTAGAATCTGTTGGCATAAAATTAACAGTCAAACCTTAGGAATGCATACAATCCTCAAGAAAGATTGTTAGATAATAAAAGATAGACCTATTTTTTATATCTCTGTCTCTTTTTCTGTTTTGCATATAGGATTATCGTTACCATCTTTCTAAATTTCATATATATGCATTAGTATACTGTATTGGTCTTTATCTTTCTGGCTTACTTCTGTATAATGGGCTCCAATTTCATCCATCATCCAACTAATAAAAATAAATGGGGAAAAAAAAGATAGACCTACATTAAGGGAGACATTCATAAGTCAGGTAGAGAAGTCATCAAGAAAGTTGGAACTGGAAGCCAGATAGAGAGCCAAAACGGAGAAAATAAAAACACGTTTAAGAATCTAAGTGTTATACCATGGGAGCTAAGAAAAGAACATTTAAAGGAGTAAATGATCAAAAGATGTAGAATACTGCTAAGAAATCAAGTAAGATGTAAAAGTTAATCCTTTGGTAGCCTAGAGGGAGCAACTACAGGGATGTTTAGTTTCTGTGACTGGACTTGGAGGAGCTGGAAGAGCAACTAGAGGAAATTCAGAAATGAATAATACAACAATAATAAAGGGCGTTTATGCTTTGTTACTATGGCGATCCTCTGAATCTGTGAAGTAGTTCAGACATCTTGAATCTTCAAAAGTTGTCTTTCATAACATGAGTTGTTATAGTAGATCCAGGATAAATAAGCTGAGATAAAGATTCTCATGACCAGTATTTCCAAACACTCTGTAATTATCTTTTTGTAAAAAAAGATCTTAAAAAAAATATAAAATTTAAAATGGCAAAAATATGGGCTCTGTAACAACCTAGGGTGATGGGAAAGGGTGGAAGGTGTGAGGGAGGTTCAAGAGAGAGGGGACATATGTATTTCTATGGCTGATTCATGTTGATGTATGGCAGAAACCAACAAAATATTGTAAAACAATTATCTTTCAATTAAAAATAAATAAATTTTTAAAACTTTAATAAACAATAAAAGTGAAGAAATAAAAAAAGCTACAGTGAAAAAAGCATACTTTTTCAAACATTATATTAAAACTATTGAAAGTTTGTTTAATATTCAATTTTCACATCATTGGCATGGGTTTATTCATGATGAATATTTTTACTTTAAATATAACACTAATGTTACTAAGGATTACAATAGAAAAGTTGTACAGCTTGAAATGTGAAGTGAAGTCACTGATATTCATTCAAGTGCATTTTTTTTATAGTACTGTCTGTAATAAAAAGAAAGATGAAATTTGCAATAGACATGCTCCAATAAATATCAGTGAAATTACCTCATAAAATTTTGCAGAGTGTCTATGACCGAATGTGTGGGTGTAAATTATTCCAGATAATTTTAAAACTTTAATTACAACTTTGAGACAAGTTATTCTTTCAGATCAACTTAATACCATCACATTAAAGGAAACATCTCTTGCTCTTTTTAGTAGTTTATTTAGATCTAGAAAATATTTTAGATTTTAACATAATCTAGATCATGACTCCACAATTTAATTTGGCAAAAATTTTGCAATGATTCATATACAGAAGGAGATAAATAATGATTGGATTACAACCACAACTTTTTATGCATTTATGTACTGAGACTAGCACTGTTACCTAAAATGTAACAAAAATGGAGTTGAGTCTTAGACATGTCTGAAATGGGATTATTATTTTTCTTTTATAATTATAGAGACAGATGATTACTTGATTCTAGATGAAATTCATCTGTTCATCACAGACTGATTGTTGCTGTTTATATATTCTTATTGGACAGGATATTGTTCCATCTGAATGTAAATATAGACAGAGTTATTAGTAAAGAGTTCAGAAGAAAATTTCTTATGTTTGTAGCTCTTCTGAATCTGAATAGAAAAGTAGAGTTGATATGATTAAAGCTACACTATTTTCTAAAGTAAGAACCAAAGAGCCTCTTGATGGACGTGAAAGAGGAGAGTGAAAAAGTTGGCTTAAAACTCAACATTTAGAAAACTAAGATCATGGTATCTGGTCACATCACTTCATGACAAATAGATGGGGAAACAGTGACAGACATTTTTTGGGGGGCTCCAAAATCACTGCAAGTGGTGACTGCAGCCATGAAATTAAAAGACTCTTGTTCCTTGGAAGAAAAGTTATGACCAAACTAGACCGTGTATTTAAAAGCAGAGACATTACTTTGCTAACAAAGTTCACTTTAGTCAAAGCTATGGTTTTTCCAGTGGTCATATATGGGTGTGATATTTGGACTATAAAGAAAGCTGAGCACCGAAGAATTGATGCTTCTGAACTGTGGTGTTGGAGAAGACTCTTGAGAGTCCCTTGGACTGCAAGGAGATCCAACCAGTCCATCCTAAAGGAGATCAGTCCTGGGTGTTCACAGGAAGGACTGATGCTGAAGCTGGAACTCCAATACTTTGTCCTCCTGATCCGAAGAACTGATTCATTTGAAATACCCTGATGCTGGGAAAGACTGAGGGCAGGAGGAGAAGGGGACAACAGAGGATGAGATGTTTGGATGGCATCACCGACTCAGTGGGCATGAGTTTGAGTAAACTCGGGGACCTGGCGAAGGACAGGGAGACCTGGGGTGCTGCAGTCCATGGGGTTGCAAAGAGTTGGAAATGACTGAGCTACTGAACTGAACTGACTGATTTTCTAAAGTAAAACTAATTTTATCTGCCCATGTTGCTATATCAAAAATCAGTTCATTAGAAGCACTATAATGATGCAGAAGAGTTTAGATGATATATTGTATTACCGTATGATAAGAATTTTTTTTCCATTTTTAAAACACTGTATAACTAGAGATTAGATGAGATCATTCTTCCAGAATATTTTTTTTAAGAATGTATTTTGTATTAAGTAGATATTGTCACCTGCTTATTTAATATATATGCAGAGCACATCATGTGAAATGTCAGGCTGGATGAAGCATAAGCTGGAATCAAGAATGCTGGGAGAAATATCAACAGCGTCAGGTAAGCAGATGAATACGTAAAGGCAGAAAGTGAAAAGGAAATAAAGAGCTTATTTATGAGGATGAAAGAGAAGAGTAAGAAAGCGGGGTTGAAACCCAACATTAAAAAATCTAAGATTATGGCATCCAGTCCCATCACTTCATGGCAGATTGATGGGGAAAAAGTGGAAGCAGTTACACATTTTAATTTCTTGGCCTCCAAAATCACTATAGATAGTGACACCACCCATGAAATTAAAAACACTTGCTCCTTGGAAGAAAAGCTATGACAAACCTAGACAGAATATTAAAGAGCAGAGACATCACTTTACCAACAAAGGTTCATATAGTCAAAACTATGGTTTTTCCAGTAGTCATGTATGGATGCGAGAGTTGCATCATAAAGAAGGCTAAGCGCCAAAGAACCCATGATTTTGACTGTGGTGCTGGAGAAGACACTTGCGAGTCCCTTGGACTGCAAGGAGATCCAACCAGTCAACCCTAAAGGAAATCAACCCTGAATATTTATTGGATGCTGAGGCTGAATCTCCAATACTTTGGCCACCTAATGTAAAGAGCAACTCATGGGAAAATATACTTATGCTGGAAATATTGAAGGCAAATATTGAAGGAGAAGTGGGGTGGAAGAGGAAAAAATAGATAGTATCACCAACTCAGAGCACGTGAATTTGTGCAAACTCCAGGGAGATAGTGAAGGACTGGGAAGCCTGGAGTACTGCAGTCCATGGTGTCCTAAAGAGTCAGATACAACTTAGCAACTGACCAACAAGAGCAAAGAATGTAAATAGCAAAGAGTATGTTTAATGAAAATATGGTCATTATTCCTGGAAATGTGTAGTCAGGAAGGAATATGCATAATATGGTATATTTGAATCAGTAAATGAGATGTTTATAAAGTGAAATGAGAGGCTTGGGGAATGATTATGCCTAACTTAATAAGCAATATGGGCTTCCCAGATGGTTTAATGGTAAAGAATTGCCTGCAATACAGGAGGTACAAGTTTGATTCCTGGGCCAGGAAGATCCCCTGGAGAAGGAAGTGGGAACCCATTCCAGTATTCTTGCCTGGGGCATCCCAAGGACTAAGAAGGCTGTCAGGCTACAGTCCATGGAGTCCCAGAGAATCAGTCATGATTAAGTAACTGAATATCACCACTACCAACAATAAGCAGTGTAGAATTTAGGTAAAAACTGAAGGGCATTTTTTTCTGATAAAACTAAAGAATATTTTCCTGATAATATTATGAACATCCTGATAATAGGCATTTGAATAAGACCAGCAATAATAATAAAATTGATTAGTGTGAGTGAACATATATAGGATCAGGCTTCAAATGTTTTGAGAAATTTTCACAATTGCAAAAATTGACTTCTCTTTAAATATTTAAATATTAAATATTTAAGTAAGAAGTGAGATCAAGAGGAGCACATGAGTTATTACCAAAAATAAGTGAAAACATGCAGTAATATGTTGAGAAGGGAAGCCAGAACAAAAGAAAAATACTCAGATGGAGTTACATTTTTTTTTTTTTTCATTTATTTATATTAGTTGGAGGCTAATTACTTTACAATATTGTAGTGGTTCTTGCCATACATTGACATGAATCAGCCATGGATTTACATGTGTTGCCCATCCTGAACCCCCCTTCCACCTCCCTCCCCATCCCATCCCTCTGGGTCACCCCATTGCACCAGCCCTGAGCACTTGTCTCATGCATCAAACCTGTACTGGTGATCTGTTTCACAATTGATAATATACATGTTTCAATGCTATTCTCTCAGATCATCCCACACCTTGCATTCTCCCACAGAGTCCAAAAGTCTGTTCTATACATCTGTGACTCCTTTTCTGTCTTCATATAGGGTTATCATTACGATCTTTCTAAATTCCATATATATGCGTTAGTATACTGTATTGGTGTTTTTCTTTCTGGCTTACTTCACTCTATATAATGGGCTCCAGTTTCATCCATCTCCTTAGAACAGATTCAAATGTATTCTTTTTAATGGCTGAGTAATATTTCATTGTGTATATGTACCACAGCTTCCTTATCCATTTGTCTGCCAATGGGCATCTAGGTTGCTTCCATGTCCTGGCTATTATAAACAGTGCTGTGATGAACACTGGGATGCACGTGTCTCTTTCAGATCTGGTTTCCTCGGTGTGTATGCTCAGTAGTGGGATTGCTGGGTCATATGGCAGTTCTATTTCCAGTTTTTTAAGAAATCTCCACACTGTTCTCCATAGTGGCTGTACTAGTCTGCACTCCCACCAACAGTGTAAGAGGGTTCCCTTTTCTCCACACCCTCTCCAGCATTTATTGCTTGTAGACTTTTGGATAGCAGTCATTCTGACTGGCGTGAAATGGTACCTCATTGTGGTTTTGATTCTCTGATAATGAGTGATGATCATCTTTTCATGTGTTTGTGTTGAGAAAGAAGAATGCAGCTGGAGGAATCAACCTTCCTGACTTTAGGCTCTACTACAAAACCACAGTCATCTAGACAGCCTGGTACTGGCACAAAGACAGAAATATATATCAGTGGAACAAAATAGAAAGTCCAGAGATTAATCCACATACCTATGGACATCTTATCTTCGACAAAGGAAGCAAGAATTTACAATGGAGAAAAGACAACCTCTTTAAAAAGTGGTGCTGGGAAAACTGATCAACCACTTGTAAAAGAATGAAACTAGAACACTTTCTAACACCATACACAAAAATAAACTCAAAATGGATTAAAGATCTAAATGTAAGACCAAAAACTATATAAACTCCTAGAGGAAAACAGGTAAAACACTCTCTGACATAAATCACAGCAGGATCCTCTATAACTCACCTCCCAGAATATTGCAAATAAAAGCAAAAATAAACAAATGGGACCTAATTAAATTTAATAGCTTTTGCACAACGAAGGAAACTATAAGCAAGGTGAAAAGACAGCCTTCAGAATGGGAGAAAATAATAGCAAATGAGGAAACAGACAAAGGATTAATCTCAAAAATATACAAGCAACTCCTGCAGCTCAATTCCAGAAAAATAAATGACCCAATCAAAAAATGGGCCAAAGAACTAAACAGACATTTCTCTCAAGAAGGCATACAGATGGCTAGCAAACACATGGAGTTAAATTTTTAGAAGACAAATATGAGGTGTATCTGTAAGCAGAAATCAATAGTGCGGGACCTTGGAACACTAGGTTGAGAATTTAAACCTGTTGTTTTTGTCCAGTTTTAATAAGGTATTGGTTCAGGTTGAAATCAGAAATACAACATGGCAAAGAGGAGTTTTAGAATTAATCCAGTGATGACTAAGGAAATAGATTCTACTGCTATTTACAACAAAGGAGAATTAAAATATTGATGCTCATGGACTATGAACACTGTGTGGAACAGACAAGATTAACAAGTAAAAATTTAGAGTGCATTAAAGTTGGAAGTCAATACTGAGAGCCAAGCTAGCTTTTTCATGCATGGGCTTGATAATTATATGCTCTGAGATTGTCACAGAGCAAGTAGGTTCAGAAATTTTAGAAAGAATAGACTGTTGCTTCAAGGGAAATTTTCTAGGAGAGTTGTCAAAATAAATAAGAAAATCATAATCCCACACACAAAAGTGTGTTTGTTCCCTTGGCACAGAGATGATATACAAACAATGAAATAGCTACATGTATGTGTCATTCTTGACTGATAACTTGTTCCACTTACTTGGATTCCTACTCACATCTTAGGTTTTTCATTCTATTGGGGCTTTGACTATATCACTATTCAGTTTTGATAATAAATAGAATGTGTATATTGCTCTACATAGTCAAGTGTCTGTAGACTCTTTCCTATGTTCTTTGATTTTCATCTTTTATTACTTTATTATTTATTTACATTTCATTGGTGAAGAGAAAAAAACATGGTCATTAAGAAAGTCAAATCAGCTATCTGCAGTAATAACTAACTACATGTTTAAGTACTTTAAAAATACAAAAACTCTGATTAACCATACTATTTCTACTCTTTTAAATCTTTGTTTAAGAGAAATCTACAGAAATTTTATACAGCAAATATACTTAAGAAGATATATAAGTACTCAATTATTGGACTTAATATATTTGTGAGTATATCACAAAATTCAGAGGAAACAGAGACTAAATGCTCAAATAGCAAAGTTGCTGACATGTAACTTATTGTTGAATGGATTAAAAACAATACATCTCTTTTGTGAAAACTCAGCTGCTATATGTATATATATATATATACATAAATATGTATATATGTATTTATGTACATATATATGTCTATATATAAATTTAAAAGGATGTTGTAGAATTCATAACATTTAAGCTACAAATATTTCAGCATGTGTTTTCTAAGCATAAGATTATTTTTCTGCATAGATACACATACCGTGTGTGTGTGTCTGTGTGTGTGTGTGTGTGTACTCAGTTACTCAGTCCTGTCTGACTGTGACACCATGGAGTTGTAGCCCATGGGGCTTCCCAGGTGATGCTACTGCTAAAGTACCTGCCTGCCAATGCAGGAGACATAAGAGACACTGCTTCGATCTCCAGGTCCGGAAGGTCCCCTGGAGAAGAAATCAGCAACCCACTCCAGTATTCTTGCCTGGAGAATCCCATGCAGAGGAGCCTTGAGGGCTACAGTCCAGAGGGTCGCAAAGGGTCAGACACAACTGAAGTGACTTAGCACACAAGCCCAGACTGTAGCCTGTCAGGCTCCTCTATCCTTAGGACTTCCCAGGCAAGAATACTGGAGTGGCTTGCCATTTCCTACTCCAGGGGATCTTTCTGACCCAGGGATTCAATCTGTGTCTCTTGTGTCACCTGCATTGGCAGGATTCTTCACCACTGAGCCACCTGGGAAACATTAAAATATACCATATACCTACTTCATATATGCATTATCATATATAAGGAGATTATCTATAATTCTATTGGAAATTAACAATGATATTGGAATATAATTTAGATTATGTACTCAAATCAGCCTCAAATGCCTTTTATAGCAACAGCTGCTGCTGCTGTTTCTCCTTCTTCTCGTTCATTACTTCTCGTCCTACTTTTCTAAAGCCTAAGCCGAACAAGATATGCCCACTGTGTTTGTTGTTAATAATTTTTAATGTCTTTTGATCTAGATCAGTCCATCTAGTCATCTGTTTCTAAATAGTACTAATTTATTTGAAAGACTAGACTGAGTATAGTCTAGTATAGTCTAGTGTAGTCTTGAAGTATAGTCCACATTCAGGATTTGTCAGATTGTTTTTTCATGACTGAATACAAATTGAAGGGTTCTGTGTGGCAAGGACACTTCTTGAGGAACAAAGACAGGTTTTACCTCTATTGGTGATGATAAATTAGGTCACTTAGATGAGACTTTGAATAGCAGGTCTCCATTGATTCTGAATATTTTCCTCCCATGTATTACTAAGTAATCTCTCAAGTGATGCAGTTATAATCGTGAAATAACATTTCCTCTAACATTCCTTTCAAAGATTTTAGCATCTAGTGGTGACTCTGGCTAAAATTAGTTTTATGGCAAGGGATTTCAAAATGGTTATTTTCTAATTTAACATTTTCTACACTTAGTAGCCAGCGGGGTTTTTTTTTAACTTTTGTTTTTGTTTCTTCTCCTCCCTCTCTCTTACACTTAAAACTCACTATGTTCTTATAATATCTTTGATTAGATTTAGTGTGCTATGATAAATTTTCATTATTTTTATCATGTCAGATCTCAAACTTGGACATTAGTGGTTTTTTTCAAACCACCTCTTATGACTGTATGACCATAGCAATTTCATGTATTGTTGGTTGAAGAACATTTCCAATGGACATTTAAGTTTCAATTCAAATTAATAGAAATAGAGAGTTGACATGAGATTATGTACTAATTTCATTACTGAATGGTCCACTACATGTGGTCAAGTAGGTAATATTGCAGTCCAACAACTTGTGTCAGAGATTTTGCAAAGAGGAATTAGTATTTGAGGGACAGTCACCATAAGTGGATATTTAATCTCCTCCGTGCATTTCTGAAACCTTCCTTAGTTCATGTTTTCAGTTTATTTTAATGTTGAAATATGTTTCTGAAGTTTCCAGCAACAGCAGTAGTATGATTTTTATAGGCATTAATGGAAGATTTAAAAGTTAATTGCAATGAACTAAATTGAACAAAGGCTTTGGAATCCCACAGCAAACTCCATTGAGAACAAACTGTTTTGAAAAGTTTATGTCTACTCGATAAGAAATCAAAACAGTCACTGGAAGCTAAGGAGCTCAAAGAACTTGAGTTCCAGAGAAATTTCTGGTTCAGGTCCAAGTGAAGTTTCTCTTTTTTGTTGACCCAGTTATTTTGCTTGAGTCTTTTCCTACAAATATATAACACTCTCCAATCTTTTCCACACACACAGTTCTTTAAAATGTAAAATAATTAAATAGAATAGTATGATGCCAACCTTATAAGTGTGCTTTACCACAAATTACAAAGTTATCTTATTTTGCCAAAGTTAATCTGTGTGTGTGTGTGTTGTGTCTGTCAGTCTGTCTCAGAAAAACTGGTTTGGTATTCATGCTCTAGTAAATCTTTTTCTGGCTAGTGGTTTTAAGCTTTCTTTCTCCACACTCCCGCCCCCTGCCCCCGCAAGACACCTGGAGAGTGTCATTTTCATATATTACCTTATATATGCATTTGAAAAACAAATTCGGTTCTGCTATTTTACATAAACTGCGAAGGAGTGGTAGGAAAATCAAGTTTCCAGATTCTGTTACTTAAATTATTTTTCATTAATGTTTTCTAATTTTCTTAGCACATTTAGTTATTTCCCCCAGTAAATGTGCATACTTTGTTGTGATTAGTTTCAGAATTTACATCGTTGACTAAATATATGTTTAAAATTGTAGTGACTGCTACTTTCACAGTAGCAAATTTAGTTATCTGTACTCCTCTCAAAACTTTCAAAGAGTAATTCAATTTTGATTGGGTATATTTTTGTAAATGATACAAATAATTTTCTCTATTTAATTATTATGTCAAATTTAATGTTAATTTAATGTTGATTGTAAACCTAAGAATGTTTATAAGGTATTATTTTATGGATATTATTTGGGTAGTTCCAAAATAAGCTTTACATATATTACAGTTATATTCTGAATATACCGAAGTATTAGATACGTCAATTTTTCTTACTAACATTTCTTCACAGTATATATTGTTTTGAGCATTGATATTGATATACCTACAAGTCTTAAATTTCTGAACTGCTGTAAGCCAAAGCAAGTTCTTGGTTACCTACCATGTTGATAAAAGATTGGTATGAGATTTTCAGGGCAGGAGGTGAAGGAGGTGACAGAGGATGAGATGGCTGGATGGCATCACCAACTGAAAAAGGGTTTGTGCAAACTCTGGGAGACAGTGAAGGACAGGGAAGCCTCGAGTGCTGCAGTCCTTGGGGTCACAAAGAGGTAGACACAACTTGGCAACTGAACAACCACTTCAGCGAGATTTTCAAAGTGGTGTTAATCACTGGGGCTTCCCAGGTGGCTCAGTGGTAAAGATTCCTCCTGCAATACAGGAGACAGGGATGAGATCAGGTTAAATCCCTGAGTCGGGAAGATCTGCTGGAGAAGGAGATGGCAACCCACTCCAGTATTCTCATTAGGAAAGACAAGAATGTCCTCTCGTGGACAGAGGAGCCTGCTGGGATACTGTCCATGGGGTTGCGAAAGAGTCAGACACAACTTTGCGACTAAATGACAATCAAATCATTATTTTTTGCACTTAATAGTCGATAAGTCCCAACTGTATTAAAACAAAAGAATGATGCAAGACGATATCTATGTCACAGGTGGAAAACTGTCTGACTTTTCCTACTGAACCCTTTTCTTTCACTATTCAAGATGCCTCCATAGAACCAAGACCTTTCAGAATGAAATTAGGAAAACAAGAGTGCTGTAACCTTAATTGTACAAACTTCTGCCATATATAATCTACCACTTTAGAAATACTATTGGTCTAGATATAAAAGAGCTAAAATGTGAAACTACAGTAAAAATAAAATAATTTTAAATGTTATTAAAATGTCCAGAATTCTTGTAGAGTAATTATATAAAAGAGTTTGTGAGAGTGTATCTTGTGTATTTAATAAAGAGACAAGTCTGTTTCTACATTTTCTGAGTATATTGCCAAAGTTTGTGATTCTTTTAGATTTATAGAAGATAGACATTATCAGGGGAATTTTTAAACATATATTAGAATTATTTCTTTTGAGTTAGAAATAGTCAAACCTTATTCACTTTACTAGATATGGCACCTTGATATTAGTTTAGTCGATTTTGCTTAGAAAGTATCTCAAATTTCAGTTTGACAGAAACAAAATTTGCTTACTCTCCTTAAGTTTTGACTATTTAAAACTAGAGATTTAAAATAGAGATTCAATGTAAAAATAGAGATTCAATGTACACACAGATATAATTTTTCTCTTTCCTTATATTTCTTGAATATTTTGCAGGAGTTAGACATAATTTGTCTGTTAATAAGCATAATCACCTGACTAGTTTTACCCTGCATAAACTTCATAGCAATGTTTTTTCTGTTTCTCTTGGCTAGTAACATCTTTCATGTTTCAACAAGCCTGGCCATATTTTGCTTTAGCTTTGAATTAAGTCCTATAAATTTGAAAGCAAAAAAAAAAAATTATTTTTTTAAGGAAGAGAATGTAGATTCTTATCATATAATTTACAATCTTGATGGAACATTTTACATTATTTTTATGTTTTTTCTTTTTATTAAATATTATTAGAAATCTAAGTTATGCTATAAGATCATAACTTTCTTCTAAACCAAGCCTTTTTAAAATTAAAGATGCTCTGGCAGTAAAGCATAAGAAGATGCTAAAATCCTTCCAAAGAATGAGAATAGAAGCCATTTCATTTCTTCTCTAATAGGATCACCCATTGCCAAAAGGATTTTTTATTTTAATGAAAACAATTTGCCTTTCCTTTGACTTGGATCACAAAGACACATAAAAATATACCCCTTACTCTTGTTTTTCTTCATGGAGACACTCCTATTTTATTTTTGCAATGTGTTCCAATTCTTCCCTGCTGCCATTTTTACCAATTTATTTAATTCATTTCTAAAGGAATTTAATGCTAGACACAACTTGCTCATGAGTAGACACTCATTTTTTTAGAGTTATGCAAACTCCTGAGTAACTTTTCATATATAATGAAAGGGTGTCCAAGTGTATGCGATTTCTTGTACATACAAAGCCCCCTTTTTTTTGACTACTCATGTGTTTCTGAATGTTACTGGTTACACAGGTTCAGGAGTTCTTCACGAATTCAATGCCATTCCTATTTCTTTAATTAATTTCACCTCTTTCTGTGGATCTTCATAATGCTTGCATAGCAGAATTATACATTTGCCTTTAGTAAACATTTTGCAATTTGTAGGAATACACCTATATCCATGAAGTCAAAAGTAAAATAATATAAAATACTAGCAAAATGATGTGATTTTTAGAAAGTATGTACTGAATATCTCTTTTTCACAGGATATTCATTTATTATTTCTTAGTATTTCAAGTCAATGCATACGTTTCCAATTATAGATGTTAGTTAAGGAAGGGCCCCCTGGCACAGAGAATATAATGGAAACACTGCTTTATCCAATTGTACTGCAGAGGTTCAGTACAAATGGTGTCACTTTTATTGAAGATTATTTTGAGCTAAAGGCAATCAAGACTCTGTGGGTTCAAGAGAAAATATTGCCCCTCCCTGAAATAGTTAATATAAATTGGGGACTGTTTTTTAGAAGAGAGCCATTATCAAAGATAGATTTTTATCTATTGGCCCTATCTGTGTGACAGGGCAAACATCTGTTGTTCTTCTCATGATGCTTTGCCCTTGGGAGCCCCAGGCTTCTATACCATTCCTTAGCTTGTTCATGCGTTCTCAGTCACTCAGTCATGTCTCACTCTCTATCACCCCATGGACACAGCCCACCAGGCTCCTGGAACCATGGGATTTCCCAGCAAGAATACTGCAGTGGGGTGCTATTTCCTCCTTCAGGGGGTCTTCCTGACCCAGGGACTGAACTTGTATCCCCTACATTTCCTGCACTGGCAGGCAGATTCTTTAGACTGACACACCAGGGAAGCCCCTTCCTTAGCTCAGGATGGGTTTTATGCCTCATTCTATTTTTCTGTCTCTGAATTTTCATTTATAATATACACCATTCCTGTATGTACAGAATTAATTTGATTTTCTCCTGATAATCTATTTCAGGTCAATTTAATTCTTAGACCAGCCAGAAGAACCTAGAAGTATAGAAGAACTGTTTCTTCCTCCTCAGTAATACTTCCCAGAAGTATCAGCTACGTAATTTGCAGCTCTCAGTGAAAAACAAAAACGCTAGAGCCCTTGATCATATAGCATTTAAAATTCTTTAAGAGTAATACAATATAAAGCTTTTCTATTTTTCTGGATTCTTTCTTGACTGTCAATTTTTTTTGCTATTTAATATTTTTTAATAAAGAAAAGAAAATTTTAAATGTAATAATTTGTTTACTGTTCATCTGCATATTATACCAGTTTTAAATGGAAATATAAGAGCATTTACCTGATCTGTAGAATCACTGAAATTACATAACTTGCATTTCAAAGCTCACACATGCATATGTATTTCTTTCTTACCCAAACAGTGAAAGCACTATGCAAAAACTAACTCAATTATCTTATTTAATTTATTCACATGTGAGCATTCTACCTATTCCCTGTAATTTTGGTTTACTGACTAGTAAAGAATTGTAAGGAAAAAGAATATGAGCTACCCTATCTTTCTCTAACTTTCTGTGAGAAGCATTTTCAATTTCAATATTTGGTGTGGGAAGTAACATGAGTATGAAAAATCTTGGTGGATTTATGTGTCTTAGAATGCAGCTGCTTTTTTTTCTATATTTTAAGAAAATGTTTTTCTAACAGAACATATACCTGTTAAGAGCTACCATGTCCATTTTTTTGTTATAAACAGAGCACACTCACTTTGTACTCACTGGTATCTCACTGAACTATTGTGTATTATGTGCCCTCTGAAATTTGATGTTCTTGGGGCATCAAAAATGCTATACTTAAACAGGTTGAAAGAACACCAGATATGAATATGGGGTCTATCTTTTCTGTCTGTACACTGGTGCACTGGTCCATTGGATTTCACTTCCAAGACACAAGTTAAAAAATAAAATTATCAAGAATTTCAAGCTGATATAGTGACCAAGTACAGAACCCTTTTGAGCTCAGGTTATTTTGCAATTGCAAACTAAAGCCAGCATAAACTAGTAAATAGCATTTTCTTTTATGTAAGGTCACCTGTTTTCATGAGCTCACATGTTCTCATTTCTTGGGCAGATCTTTTTTTAGAGAATAATGTTTTACTTTATTATTCTAAGATCAAGATAATGGCAATAATTATCTATGACTTGTGCAGGAGAAAACATCTTTGAATATTACAATTAAATATTTTGATTTTTATCTCAAGGGGAAGTTAAATGCCATCCCCAAATCATCATCTCTTCCTGGTTCCATTGGATGCAAAGCCTCTTTTGTTTTGCTTTTCTTCTGGGAAACAAATGGCTCCTGAAATGGACCCAACAGGCCTTTAAGGAAGTGGGACTTATGCATACCTCATCTTGGATAGAATCTGACTTTTTGACCACTGATTATCTTAACATAGGCATCCAGAACATCTGCCCATTGCTTCAGAAACTCAAATACTTTACTCAATCCTTACTCTAAAATAACCTAAGATTCTTTAGGAACAAGTATTTTCTAACCTGCATCAGAGTCAATCACAATTCCTGCCAGATAAGTTTAACAGCCCCTGATTCCTCTTCCCCAGAGCATTCTTTCAGTTTTTACTGAATCTGTGTCTCCCAAATTGCATGGCCTAAAACTCTAAATTCAGCTCTTTGTTCTTTGCAGCTTTGATACAGATTGCTGTTCAGTACTTCTTTTAATGCAAGGGAAGTAAACTTTTGATTCTGAATTCTGAGACCAAAAAACATTCTTTCCTCCTTACATAAACTATCAAAAAATATATGTATTTTCAGTCTGTCCCCTACCTTGAACTTCAGGGTAATAGGTGCAAAAATTGCTGAGTCTTTCTGGACTCTGTCATTGAAATTGCCTCATTTTAATTGGTGTCCAACCCCTAACTGTTAGATGTGTTTAAGCTGCTATGTCAGTTATGATTCAATTAATGCCTTTCCATCTTCAGTGTGTTGCTTACATACTGCTGTTCTTCTTCCTTCATGGTTTTCTAACTTTAATTATTCCACTACTGTGGTTTTTGTCTTGTTTGAATGCAGGGCTTTTTTAAAATATTTTTATTTGTTTTGTATTTGTAATATGCCTTTTGACAATTGTCCTGAAGCTAAAATGTAAAAATATGAAAAATTTGTAAAGCCAAGTAGCTTTGGGCTTACTTCCTAACATTTCACTGAATCACTGATGCTTTATTTCCGAGAAAAAAAAAATGTGCTGGCAGCTTTTCTTTTTTGCATTAGAAAGCAAAGCACACAAAAATTCACACTAACAAAGACTATTAGTTTGAATATCTTAAAAGGAAATTTCCAGTGACACTTAGACTTCAAGTGTTTTTCCTTGCAGTGACACTATGATTTAAGCTATTGTAAACTCACATTGTTTTTCTTGAAATTTCTTTAAAGGGATCTTTTCAATGTGATCAAATTATCTGATACAGATTAAATTAATAGGATCCACATCATTAATTTATCACAATATGCTAATAGGGATATCAGTCCTAGTTTTATTAAAGTTCCATCCCTGATTTTTAATCCAGATATACTTTAAAATATTTTGGGAATTTAGTCTTTATCCAGGCTCAATGCTTAGTCTTATAAATGCAGGTATATGAAGATACAGTAGTCATGGATTTACCAGTTTAGCTGGAGACTTATGCTACAAACACATTTAACTTTGCCCTCTAAAATTATGTTCTTTCCCTTCAAATCTTTGTAGATTGTCTCCTCTCCTTTATTGCGCTTTTTTTTTTTTTCTATCTTATTACTTTAAACTGCAGCTGGTTATCTCTAACCTCATTATCACATGATGTTCACATTCTTCTCTATAATAAAGTAACTGAAACCCATATTCCTGATAGAGGTTAAGATCATACGTCAGCATTTCTTTGAGCCCACTGATCCACCAAAAGCAATTACCTAGAACAATGTGTGTTAGTTACTCATTCCTGTCTGACTCTTTGTGACCCCATGGACTGCAGCCCACCAGGCTCCTCTGTCCTTGGAATTCCTCACGCAAGAATACGGGAGTGGATTGCCATTCCCTTCCCTGCTGGCTCAGATGGTAAAGTATCTGCCTGCCTACAATGTGGGAGACCCAGGTTCAATCCCTGGGTTGGGAAGCTCTACTGGAGAAGGAAATGGCAACCCACTCCAGTATTCTTGCCTGGAAAATCCCATAGATGGAGGAACCTGGTAGGCTACAGTCCATGGGGTCGCAAAGAGTGTGACACGACTGAGCGACTTCACTTTCACTTTCTCTAGGGAATCTTCCTGACCCAGGGGTCGAACCAGAGTCTCCTGCATTGCAGGCAGATTCTTTATCATCTGAGCCACCGGAGTGGAGAAGGCAATGGCAACCCACTCCAGTACCCTTGCCTGGAAAATCCCATGGATGGAGGAGCCTGGTGGGCTGCAGTCCATGGGGTCACGAAGAGTCGGACAGGACTGAGTGACTTCACTTTCACTTTTCACTTTCATGCATTGGGGAAGGAAATGGCAACCCACTCTAGTGTTCTTGCCTGGAGAATCCTGGGGACAGGGGAGCCTGGTGGGCTGCCGTCTATGGGGTCGCACAGAGTCGGACACGACTGAAGCGACTTGGCAGCAGCAGCAGCAGCAGAGCCACCGGAGAAGCCCATACCTAGTACAGTAATAATCCTCAAAGGGCTTGGCTGTGGACAGTCTCTTAGAAGGGGCTGTCAGGAAGCGGCAATTGAGGGCATACATAGCACACATTTGTCCCAAGAGCTCATAGAGTAGAGCTATTTGCAAAGAGCAGTATGAACACAGGAGAAAGATGTGCAGCTCCATCAGCCAACAGTTTCTGGCAATCTTCTACTGGACAGCACTGGAGTGAAATTTTTCATAGGCATTTAAGATCTAAACAAGCAGTTGATGAAATTCCCTTCCCCCAAAAAGGAGATGGGGAGAAGTAGTGTAGTAGTATGATATGAAAATAGCAAATTTACCTTTTTTTGAGTTTATGCTAAAACATGAATAATCATGTAGCAAAATTGCTGCTCAAAAGTTTGGTAGAACATGGAGAAATTTTGAGAACTGTAATCAGGCAAATAATGATGAAATTTACTTATAAATCATATTTCTATTTTTTAAAAATTCAAGAAATATAAATTTAGAAAGTCGTCATCAGATTTAGGAAAATTCTCGATTTGAGAACAAAAGTCTCCAAAATGCTGATTTCAGTATAAAACCAATAACTCAGTGATACACATGAATTTAATTATTACCTAACAAATGGAGTAACTGTTTTCTAAATTTCAGACACCTCATTTCTATTTATACTCATTATATTATATTGCTCTTATAATGCTTCAAAGCAAACATCTGCCTTTGTTAAACACCAAAATAGTTATTGGTTCAATATTGAATGCAGTTTTCATAGTCCGTTACATACTTTCAGAGCCTCATTCAGTCTGAATTAGGCTCAGTATTTTAAGAATTCCTTTAATTTTTTTCCCAGCACTTTCAGTTTTCTACCTTACACTATATTCCCACTTAACTACTTGAAATGGTAACTATTTACATAGGAAATGTAGTATTTTTAAGGCCTGAAGGCTGACAATTATCCATTTTCTATTAGTGAACACTATATTACTCAATGTCGACAGTTTATTATGATACAAAATACCAAGTGATACAAAGCTTTATTACTAATATAGTGGTAAAGAAGGATATAAGCCATGACAACAGAGCCATTTTGAATCTTATTCTTCAAAAAAATCAACCACTTAACCATACTGAATACCTACTATGCCCTAGAAATAGTAAGTTCTTGACTTTGATGATATAATAAGAAACTGACCCTGACTTCAAGTAGTCTATAATAAAGTAGAGGATACACATAATAAGCAGAAAAAAAAAATATATATATATAAGTAAAATTAACAATAAGATTGATGCTGTATCTTATCATTCACTAGAGTTTGATAAACATTAGGCAATTAAGAAGTGCTTCTGAATGTATAGATTATGCCTAACACTGTTCCCCAGTTTAAAATTTGACTTCTTCAGCAATGCCATTACATTTTAGAGAACACTATATAATATAAACTCATCAACTCATGTAATGCACTTTATAAGATGTCTTAAAAATTATCTAAGAATAAAGGATCTTATAAGGAACCTCATTGTAAAGTTAGAGAGGTGAGGATGGCTAAATATTATTCTAACATAATTTAGCTATATTTAGCAATGAATCTGACCCAGATAACAGAAGAATCTTGGTTCATTAAATTGTTTCTACTACAACTTTTATGATTCTGGGTGAGGTAAAACTGAAGTGCTTGAATAAACAACAAGGTCATATTCAGAGATGTCAGGCGTTTGATGTCATGCATAGAACATTGGTAGAACTTTGATTGCCACCAGTTTTCTTTGTTTTTGACATCTGCTTCCTGTGGTATAAAAATCGGGGACAGATGCAAAAATAAAGTGTAGGACAAATATTAATTGTGACAATCAGTGTTCTTGCAGTTTTGAAACAAGGATTTTTAAACTCAGAAAATGATCATAGACAACAAATGAATCTTTTAAAAAACATTAATTGATAACACAAGACAAAGAAATCCTTGGTGCAGTCATATAAACTTTCGAAATTTCAAATGAGAAGACATGAAAATTTTATAAATTGTTAAATAATGATGAATTACTTAAGAGTTATAATTCCACTTGGTTTTAAATGGGAAAAGTGTGGTTTAATTTAAAAAATGGGGAAAGGGGAATTTATCAGTTGACATGCAAGTAACTATAGGGGTTCAGAATACGTGTTCCCCAAAAGTGCTCCTTTGACATGTGGATTATTTTGAGCTGACAGCAATAGAGAAACAACTGTCCCACCCTTAACTTCTTAGAACTTACATACACCTCATTTCTCCCCCCAAAAAAGAATTATTAACAACAAAAAAAAATAATCTAAGTAGAACCATCTGTGTGGCAGGGCAAATATCTAATTGCCAAAACATCTGCTAAACCTTGTTTGCCTTCCTGTCCTATGAGGACCTTCCTGTCCTTGAAGCCCCAGGCCTCTATTCCACTCCTTAGATCAGGATGGCATATTAACCTCATTTTATCTTTCTGTCTCTGAACCTCTCTTGTATGCAGAGTCCTTGGCACTCTCCTGGATGTAGGGTTCTTGTATATACAAATTAAAATTTGATTATCTCCTGTTATAATGCCTATATTAGTCCTCAATCATGTCTGACTCTGCAATCCCATGGACTGTGGCCTGCCAGGCCCCTCTGTTCATGGGATTCTCCAGGCAAGAATACTGGAGTGGGCTGCCATTCCCTTCTCTAGGGAATCATCCTGACCCAAGGATCAAACCCAAGTTTCCCTCATTGCAGGAAGATTCTTTACCATCTGAGCAAAAGGGAGACTAAGTTAACATGTCTAATGTCATTTAAATTATTCAGTCAGTCCAAAGAAACAAAGAAAGGAAAAGGAGAGAAAAAATTTCTTCATCCTGATGTAACTGTGATACTTTACTTTCAACTTTCCTTAAAATAAGGGAGATTATAAAAGCTAATTCTATATTAATCATTGTTAAATAGATAAAAACAATTACTACTACATTTCACAAAAAAAGATGGAAAGCTCTTAAAGAGATAGGAATACCAGACCACCATATCTGCCTCCTGAGAAACCTATATGCCAGTAAAGAAGCAACAGTTAGAACTGGACATGGAACAATGGACTGGTTCAAAATTGAGAAAGGAGTTCATCAAGGCTGTATATTGTCACCCTGTTTATTCAACTTATATACAGAGTGCATCATGCAAAATGCAGGGATGGATGAATCACAAGCTGGAATCAAGATTACCTAGAGAAGTATCAACAACCTCAGATATGAAGAGGCTATCACTCTAATGGCTCTAATGGTGGAAAGCAAAGAGGGACTAACGAGCCTCTTAATGAAGGTGAAAGAGGAGAGTGAAAAAGCTGGCTTAAAGCTCAACATTCAAAGAATGAAGATCATGGCATCCAGTCCCATCATTTCAAGGCAAATAGATGTGGAAAAAGTGGAAATAGTGACAGACTTTATTTTCTTGGGCTCCAAAATTACTGTGGACAGTGACTGCAGCCATGATATTAAAAGTGGCTTGCTCCTTGGAAGAAAAGCTGTGACAAACCTAGACAGTATATTAAAAGGTAGAGACAAAGGTTTGCCAACAAAGGTCCATATAATCAAAGCTATGGTTTCTCCAGTAATCATGTACAGATGTGAGAGTTGGGCCATAAAGAAGGTTGAGCACTGAAAAATTGATGCTTTTGAACTGTGGTGTTGGAGATGACTCTTGAGAGTCCTTCAGATTGCAAGGAGATCAAACCAATCAATCCTAAAGGAAATCAGTCCTGAATATTCATGGAAGGACTGATGCTGAAGCTGAAGTTCCTTTACTTTGGCCACCTGATGCAAAGAGCCTACTCATTGAAAAAGACCTTGATACTGGGAAAGATTGAAGGCAGGAGGAGAAGGGGACAAGAGAGGATGATATGATTGAATGGCATTACTGACTCAATAGACATGAGCTTGAGCAAACTCCCGGAGATGGTGAAGGACAGGGAAGTCTGGCGTGCTGTAGTCCATAGGCTTGCAAAGAGTCAGATAGGACTGAATAACCAAACAACAATGGTTTTTCCAATAGTTATGTACAGATTTGAGAGCTGGATCATATAGAAGCCTGAGTGCCAAAGAACTGATGCTTTTGAACTGTGGTGCTAGAAAAGACTCTTGAGAGTCTGTTGGACAGTGAGGAGATCAAACCAGTCCATCCTAAAGGAAATCAACCCTGAATGTTAATTGGGAGGACTGATGCTGAAGCTGAAGCTCCAATACTTTGGCCACCTGGTGGGAAGAGCCGACTCATTGGAAAAGACCCTGATGCTGGGAAAGATTGAGGACAGGAAGAGAAGGGGATGACAGAGGATGAGATGGTTGGATGGCATCATTGACTTAATGGACATGAGTTTGATCAAACTCTGGGAAACAGTGATGGACAGGGAAGCCTGGCATGCTGCAGTCCATGGGATAGGAAAGAATCAGACAGGACTTAGTGACTGAACAACAACAACATTTTTGAGTGTCCGGGTTAATATATCTATTGTTCTTTAAGAATGCAGATTTTGGATACAGGTATTGGATCAGACTCATGCAGGTCCCTGTGCAACAGGCAGCCTTTGTTGGGCTTCTCCTCCTAGCAGTTTTGGGACTTTCATTCATTGTTTTTTTAATCACTATCTCTTAGCTTCTTCATGTGTTAGTAAAGACATCATGAATCCTATAATGTTGTAGAATCAGAGATAAAAATGTGTATAAAGTGCTTATTGCATACATTATATTGCAAAAAAAAAAAAAAAAACCTACCTGAAATAAAGTTGGTGCCCAATAAATGTAAACTGAAGAAAACCAAATGTACTATTTTTAGAAATAAACGGGGAGACACTTTCGGTAAGATAATGAGTCCAAACTCTTGTTATCTTTAAAGTTTCTAAAGTGACAATACTTTGGTAATTCAAACATGTTTACTAATAGAGTATGATAAAGTATAATAATCCGGCTTACAATAAAAACTTTAGAAGGGGAAAGTATAATGATATTTTCTGATAACTAAAATGTAACTTTAGTATTGTGGACTCACCCAGAATTATAACTGCATGCACCTATATTTTAAAATATATACATAAATATATTACATAAACTATACACACACACAGACACACACAGACACACACATATATATATATGAGAAAATACATCACAGTATTTTAGTATGCTATTCAGATATTTTTACACTGTTTGTTTTTCTGTTTTGGAAAAATATTTAATACAGTTTTCATCCTCTGTGTAGATATAGCAGATAGTAAGGTATGCCCAGTTGTATATTCTTCTTTATAACACCCATCCCCTACCCTGAAGCTCTATCAGAGTAAATTGGGAAATGACTATTGTACTTCATCAGTTGTAATTTCCTTTACACACATTATTCTTGCTCCAATAAATCTTTTTGCACATTAATCCATAATGCATCATCAATTCAATATTAACATATTTACCCTGCAAAGCAGAGTTAGTCAGCATGAACCTCTAAACATGTATACAACAGAATAGTAAGAAATGATATTTTGTCAAATGGCAGTGATACAAAGTAGAATACAAAATGGGCCTTAATACAGGTCAAATGCTTCAGGAAATTAATATTCTTTGCATAGCTAACTACCTTGTGTCAGACTTTTTGCTCAGTTTTTAAAATACACAGACTTAGTTTTATTTGATTTCCTGTAAACATTGTGAAGTCAACATTAGAATCACCGTTTTACAGATGATAAAGAACAAAACAGAGTATCCTAAAGTTAGTATAAGTTAAGATACTCCTTTGAGTTCTATTTCAATATCCCCTGCTTCAATATCCCCTTCAATATCCCAATACATATTACTTAATATTCATAGAATACCTTCAAATATCCATAGTCTCTCTTTACCCTTCCCTATGTCTACTGTCAAATGCTGATTTCAGCCATTGTAATCTTTTGTTTGGGCTATTCCTGTTAATTCACTGCCTCCAGTTTTAAATATCTCCTTTCACCTTCCCACACATCAGTCAGGTCGTGTTAGTTCTTGGTATAAAATCCTTCAGGGATTCCCTATTGTGTGAGGATGAAGAGGCACATAACACAGTAAGTCTAAGAGAAAGAGCAACTCTTTGAGTTGCCTTCTCCTGTTCCACTCCACTTCTCTGCAACCCCTGACCTGAAACCTGATGCCCCCTCTTCAGAAAGGTATTTGTAGTTTGTGATCTAATTGTGCACAATCATGCTTCTGAGCCCATTTGCCCTCAGTTTGGGTTTTCATATTTATTTTTCACAACTCAAGTCAAACATTGCCTCCTCTGTAAAGCATGTCAAATGGAGAGAGTTATCTGTGAGATGGTTGATCACCATGAGCCATATAAACTGCAAACCTATGGGGAAACTATTCTGCAAAATATGCCGTGGAGAAAAAGAATCATCTTATATTTGAATTTCTTATACCACAATGTACTTTTCCAGTTTACTGTTTATTTAACTACTATTTTGAAAAAAATAAAAAAATAAAAAGCTTTGAGGAAGAAGTATTTGTTTGAAACAGCTTTTCATCATTTCTGATTCTGGATGCTTTTTTATGAGTCACATAATAGCATTTGTTTTAAAAAAAAGAATAAAAAGTCACTTTATGATATATCAGTAGTTATTTATAAATTGAGGACCTCACTATTATTAGTGTTGGATACTAACAAAAATAATCCATTTAAATATCACTTTTGAAAAGTCATACATAAAATGCATTATACAGATAAAACATAGAGCTCAAGAATATATGAAGGAAGTATGAGAGAGAAAACAGTCATTTTAATGTGATGTCTTAGGATAAAATTTCCAGTGACAGGATTGTACAAGATTTTTAAATACTATATTTCAGAAAATAGGCAGAAGTGAGGATGATGTGCTTTAGAAAACTGAGTTAGTTGCTTCATAAGGCAGCTACCATGATGACTAGACAGTGATATCTAGGATACAGAAGAAAAGTTTGAGAAAATTGCTTCATAAAATATGAGTAGAAAAAAGCTATAACTTTGTGTTAAAATATTTTTTACATAGTGCTATTTAGTGTGCTCATGTAATAAATGGATTGACCCTGTATTAGAAGTATGCAGTATCTGATTTTTTATTCAGAATACAAAAACTATTTTTGTTGCCTTTTCTCATGTAGAAAATAGAAAACTGTTTTATAGCGTCATATCTTATTTTTGGACATACGCAATACCTTTAATGGCTCTTTTACTTTATATTACTTTTTAAAATTTATTTTTAATTGGAGGAAATTTGCAAGAACATTAGAGAGATTCCTTAAAAAACTAGGAATAGAACTAATACATGACACAGAAATTCCACGACTGGGCACATACTCTGGGAAAACCATAAGTGAAAAAAATACACGTACCCCAGTGTTCACAGCAGCACTGTGCATGATAGCCAGGACATGGAAGCAACCTAGATATTTGTCAACAGATAAATTGATAAAGAAGTTATGGTATATATATATTATGAATAGTACTCAGCCATAAGGAGGAACACATTTGAGTCAGTTCTAGTGAGGTGTTTTAATTTTTATCAATCACTTTTCCTTAGCATGCCATTGATTTTTTAATGAACAGAGAATGCAAACTATACACAGAAAGGCTATCTTGTCAATAAACAGCATTATCACCAGGGTCTTGGGCAGTTCTCAGCTTAGAGTAGGTACTGAATAAATACTGCTAGAACAGATCATGAAATCATTGCCTCCTTACCCACTTCACAATGATTGATGCTCAGTGAGGGAAAAAAAAATGTTATGTTTTTCTAGTAGGAATACATTATTTCAATGAGCCCTGAATAAATGAATATCATACAATGGCTGAATAGAGGAAGTCTGAATTAAATCCAGATTTGTTTTATGCTAAATCTCACAGTATTTTGATCACCTCTGGGGTGGGGGTGGGGGACACACAGAAAATCAATAGATTATTTCTATCTTTGAGTGGGATTAGTTTAGGGAAAATATTGTGAATATAATAAGGCTGAATTCAATTCTCCCACAGTTCCTTAATAGTGACTTACTTATACACTACATTTTATTTACCAGTCTAATTTTAGGTCCATAGTTCCTAACTGAATGGGCATTCCCAGCGTCCTATGCTGCTCTTGAGGTAGAAATTAAATGCTTGAGGCTGAATGACTAGTTTTACTTTTCTAGACAGAGTCTACAAAGGACTTATAAAGCAAGAAAGTGGTTTACCCCCTGGATATTAACGGCTAAAATGAAAGGTCTTTATATAAAGAACTTCATTAAAGCACTCATTTACTTCAGCCATTACTTCTGTAGGTTAGCCTGTCAGACTACTAAAGAGCTGACACAAACACCAACCCAACCCTATTCTATCCTTCTGGAAATAGGATCCCTTGATTAGACCCAAGTATCCTGTGTCAATTCTATTAAGACTCACAACAGTCTGTGTCCAGTGTTTTTGAGTCTAAGAATCAAAAAGTCCCATACTAAACCCTTTGTGTGCTAGAGACAAGTCAAAGAAAGATCTGTGTTGACTCATTATATTAACTGTAGATAGCTACTAAGAAAGTCCTAATCATTGTTTCCTAAAAGCATTTTACACCTATAATACCCTACTTTTTGTTCATGTGCCATGTAGTCACATAATCATTTTTTTTTCTTTTTAATTGAGTTCTCCTTGAAGCTTAGAAACCTTTATAAAGATGTCTCCTTCCTTTGAATTCATGCTGCTGCTGCTGCTAAGTCACTTCAGTCGTGTCTGACTCTGTGTGACCCCATAGACGGCAGCCCACCAGGCTCCCCCGCCCCTGGGATTCTCCAGGCAAGAACACTGAAGTGGGTTGCCATTTCCTTCTCCAATGCATGAAAGTGAAAAGTGAAAGTGAAGTCGCTCAGTCCTGTCTGACTCTTAGCGACCCCATGGACTGCAGCCCACCAGGCTCCTCCTCCATGGGATTTTCCAGTCCAAAGAGTACTAGAGTGGGGTGCCATTGCCTTCTCTGTTTAAATTCATAATATTAAGTATTTGTCTCTCATGATGTAATTGTGCAATACCATATCATTTATCTTCCTTGTTTGATAGTTCACTTCCATATATAACTAATTATAAGACAGGGAAAGGATTACACTCATTTAATCATCTCTCCTTTTTACTGAGGAATTAGTCAACTATTCTCCATCTGAATCAATACTTTGTCAGGTGTCTTATACCGTACTCTGTCTTTTGGTTTACGCTTAACCTAAGAAATTGACTGCAGAAGACTCCCTCTGCGTTTGATTTATGTTTAAGTGAAAGTTGCCCAGTCATGTCGAACTGTTTCTGACCCCATGGACTATACAGTTCATGGAATTCTCCAGGCCAGAATACTGGAGTGGGTAACCATTCAGTTCTCTCAACCCAGGGATCAAACCCAGGTCTGCCTCTTTGCAGGTGGATTCTTTATCAGCTGAGCCACTAGGAAGCCCTGATTTATGTTTACATTGGTTACAATACAGAGACCTACTCTCATTTTCTGTTGAAGGTGGCGTTTCACTGTCTTTTTTGGTAAAATACCATGTTGACAATTCCTATTAAAACCTTGATTTATCTGTCTTTACTTAAGGTCCTCATGATATCAGTTAATCAACCAAAGTATTGGTTTACTCTCAAAGTTCTTGGTATTTTAGAAATCCTACCCTTTCCTGGTTGGGCTTCCCCAGTGTCTCAGTCAGTAAAGAATTTTCTTGCAACTGAGGAGATTGCCTGTAATGCAGGAGAACCCAGGTTCAATCTCTGAGTCTGGAAAACGCCCTAGAGAAGGAAATGGCAATCCACTCCAGTATTCTAGGCTGGGAAATTCCATAGACAGAGGAGCCTGGATGGCTACAGCCTATGGGGTTGCAAGAGTTAGACACAACTTAGTAACTAAACCACCGTCACTAGCACCCTTCCTTGATTATACCTGTGTTATCCGTTGACTCAGAGCTTGAATTCTTGGTAGGGATTTGAGTGAAAGACACTCTTTGCATAACATATGAACTTTTAAAATTCCTCATTCTTTTTGTCCCAGACTGGTTTCCCCTTACCGAAAGTAATTTTATCTTCTTTCCCAAATATACAACACGTTTAACCTTCACTCAGGTACACAAAGAGTCCCATCCAGCCACTTCATCCAGCTAAAAATTTATCTTACTCATGAGGTCTTCTTGCTTCCTCTGGTATATCAAACTATAGGCTAAGCTTTCTTTTCCTGTTCTCTCCTTCAAATTTGTATACCAAACACACAATGCAAAATAGGGACAAAACTTCTCTTTTTATTAAGAGAGAAAAAAAAAAATGATGAAAGATAAATGCTTAAAGCAATTCTGAAACCCCAAGAGAAGGAAAATGCCATTCATGACTTTACCGATTACCTTTAAAATAATTTCTAATTTATGGTACTGCCACATCAGCTATATTTATATGTGTGGCTTATCTCAGTTTGAATATTTTCTGCACATTAATTTGGATTCCACTTTTTGATATGATGTTTAAAATGGAGTATTTATTTTAATAAATTTGTTGTTCATAGATCTTGATAATTAAGAAAAATATGTTGGCATAACTGCTCTGAAATGAAAATTGATATTTATACTAATTAAAAAAATGATATTGAGATTAGAAGTTCTGAGGTGCAGAGATAATTTATGGTATTTACTCATTTCTTTTGAGAATCCTAAATCTTATATTTCTGTATTCTTAGGTATAGTTGCTCATTTCTTAGTCATGTGTATTCAGGTGACTCTGGAACTAAATCATTGCAATAAATGAAGAAAATCAATCTATAAAATAACATTTTCTTCTTAGAATAAAGTCTGCAGACTACACAATTTTATATGTAATATTATCATCTGAATTGTTAATGTTCCTGTTTAATATTTTGGTGGAAATAAAAAATAAACATTCCAGTATAAGAAGAATAAAATAATAAAAGTAATGCTGGGAATTGCTATTTCTAACAGCTATCCAGTTAGGAGGAGAAACACGATTCGATGTATGCTCCCTGTTAGAAAAGCTAATCTAATAGTTTTGATACAGATGCACGAATATTGAAGTCAATGTGTGTGTGTGTGCATGAGCTCAGTCATGTCTGAGTCTTTGTGACCCCATTGACTGTAGCCCACCAGGCTCCTCTGTCCCTGGGACTTTCCATGCAAGAATCAATACATACAAGTTAACTTACTTTGTAAAATGAAAGAAACATAAAAAATGAGTGTCTTGTGAGATAGATAATTAGATAAACTCAGCATTCTAGGATACATTATTATATTAAGAAGCTTTAAAGAGCAAAAAACCTTTTGTCAAGATTTTTGAAATGTAAAGAATTTTTATAATTTTCTTTAAAATCAGAGAAAGACCACTACAGACACAATGCACTTATATAAATATAATGGCCATTTTTCTTAGTATTGGCTTGGAGTTCAGACAGGGGTAATGGAAACCAGAATTTCTTTTGAATACTTATTTCATGTCCAACTTTTTTCTTCTTTCTTGATTTTAATAGCACTAAAAGACTCGCATCATCCAGTTTTCCTAGGTCAGCTTGACTTTGAAGCTCTTTCTCCTATACGAAACTTCAAAATAGGATTTTCTTAAGTGTTCATCGCATTATCCCATGATAGAAAATTAAATGAAAAGCATTAAATTTAGAGTCAGATACATTGATACCATGCAGTGATGATGGTTCAGTCAATGAGTAGTAGCCAGGTTTGCTCAATCTTTGATTTTTTTTTTTTTTTTTTTAAGTTCCCTGGGTAATGGTCTTCAGCTATAAAATGGGGATAAAGAATACAATTTCAGGATTAAATACCAGAGCAAATACCTGTATATTTTGAATTCTCTGGTACAGGTGAGACACTAATTAAAACAGGGAAGCCTGGCGTGCTGCAGTCCATGGTATCGCAAAGAGTCAGATACGAATGAACGACTGAACTGAACTGATGAAACGTTTTGTGCTCCTGCATAGTGCATACTACATGGAGACAGCAGTTTTATGTCAAAAAGTATAAAATGCATTATATTATTTTTAATAAATGGATGAAATGAATTGGGTGATCCATTTTTAAGGTGTCAGTTCAGTTCAGTTCAGTTTAGTCACTTAGTCATGTCCGACTCTTTGCGACCCAATGGACTGCAGCACACCAGGCCTCCCTGTCCATCACCAACTCCCGGGGTTTACTCAAACTCATGCCCATTGAGTCAGTGATGCCATCCAACCATCTCATCTTCTGTCGTCCCCTTCTCCTCCCGCCTTCAATATTTCCCAGCATCAGGGTCTTTTCAAATGAGTCAATTTTTCATATCAGGTGGCCAAATTGTTGGAGTTTCAGTTTCAGCATCAGTCCTTCCAATGAATATTCAGGACTGATTTCCTTTCGGATGGACTGGTTGGATTTTCTTCCAGACCTAGGGACTCTCAAGAGTCTTCTCCAACACCACAGTTCAAAAGCATCAATTTTTCGGTGCCCAGCTTTCTTTATCATCCAACTCTCAGATCCATACCTGACTACTGGAAAAACCATAGCCTAGACTAGAAGGACCTTTGTTGACAAAGTAAAGTCTCTGCTTTTTCATATGCTGTCTAGGTTGGTCATAAATTTTCTTCCAAGGAGTAAGCGTCTTTTAATTTCATGGCTGCAGTCACCAGCTACAGCTATTTTAGAGTCCCCCAAAATCAAGTCTCTCACTGTTTCCACTGTTTCCCCATCTATTTCCCATGAAGTGATGGGACCAGGTGCCATGATCTTAGTTTTCTGAAAGTTTCAAGCCAACATTTTCACTCTCCTCTTTCATTTTCATCAAGAGGCTCTTTAGTTCTTCACTTTCTGCCGTAAGGGTAGTGTCACCTGCATATCTGAGGTTATTGACATTTCTCCCGGCAATCTTGATTTCAGTTTGTGCTTCCTCTAGCCCAGCACTTCTCATGATGTACTCTGCATATAAGTTAAATAAACATGGTGACAATATACAGCCTTGACGTACTCCTTTTTCTATTTGGAACCAGTCTGTTATTCCACGTCCAGTTCTAACTGTTGCTTCTTGACCTGCATATAGATTTCTCAGAAGGCAGGTGAAGCGGTATGGTATTTCCATCTCTTTAAGAATTTTCCAGTTTGTTGTGATGCACACAGTCAAAGGCTTTGGTGTAGTCAATAAAGCAGGAGTAGATGTTTACTGGAACTCTTTTGTTTTTTCAATGATCCAACGGATGTCAGGAATTTGATCCCTGGTTACTCTGCCTTTCTAAATCCAGTTTAAACATCTGGAGGTTCACGGTTTGTGTACTGTTGAAGCCTGGCTTGGAGAACTTTGAGCATTAATTTATTAGTGTGTGAGATGAGTGCAACTGTGTGGTAGTTTGCACATACTTTGGCGTTGCCTTTCTGTGAAATTGCAATGAAAACTGACGTTTTCCAGTCCTGTAGCCACTGCTGACTTTTCCAAATTTGCTGACATATTGAGTGCAGCACTTTCACAGCATCATCATTTAGGATTTGAAACAGCTCAACTGGAATTCCATCACCTCCACTAGCTTTGTTCATAGTGATGCTTCCTAAGGCCCACTTGACTTCACAGTCCAGGATGTCTGGCTTTTGGTTGAGTGATCACACTATCACAGTTATCTGGGTCGTGAAGATCTTTTTTGTATAGTTCTTCTATGTATTCTTGCCACCTCTTCTTAATATCTTCTGCTTCTGTTAGGTCCATATCATTTCTGTCCTTTATTGTGCTAATCTTCCCTGCTAACTTAGCTGGTAAAGACTAACACACATTTTGTTAAAATTATATAAATCTTAATTGGGTTGAAAAAAATTAGTTTCAGTTACTGTTTTCTTTATTTTTAGTATGTCTCCATATTGCATGGTATATACTTATCCTAAATATTAACTCACTGCTTACCTTAAATCCAGATTTAACTGGGCATTGCGCTTTCTTAATTGCTACATATGGCAACGCTACACTGTTCAAAAACACAGCAACTGTCAGAGCAACAGTTATGGTACTGTCAGCAAAATAAAAGAGGAAACTTGCACCACTATTTTGTTTTTCTTCCTCTGGGGAGACGTTACTAAAGCACATGCATTGTGACAGGTTCTATTTTCTAAAAAATTATTAAATCCTTATTTAGTCCTTGAGAGTTTTATTGAAATGGGCAATTTAAAAATATTTATACATTTCTTTTTTTATTTGAATTGATTAATACCACAAGAGTAATAGTGTTTATGAAAGAAGATAAAAATAGAGAGGTTCTGAAAAATTATTTGTGTCTTTCTGTTTTCATAGTTCTTAAATTTCATCTTTGGCTGGGAATGTCTTGTTTTAAATTTGTGCTTTCTATTGTGTTTTAAAACAGTGATAGGCCATTTTCCCAAATGAATATTTTACTTGTATTGCTTATGTTCCCAATGTGTCTGCTAATACGACAATGTTTGAAGCTACCAAAGAAATCTAAATGAAGTCCTCTGGTTATCTGATAGTATTTAAAGTTTTGTTATAACTTAATTTGAATGAATTACCATCTAATTTTGTTAAGCCAAGAACTTTCTCTTTTTCACTCTTAATAAAAGTTAAATTTTAATCGGTTATCCCAAATGAAACACTTTTTAAAGTTAATCACAAGGTTTTCTCTTTTTTAACTGCATACTTATTCTGTAGAATATTATGTGTTAGCATCTGAAATCCTGTCAAATATGCAGAAAAAGACTTAATATTTTATAATTGATTATAAAATATGATCCTTCCCATTTGTAAATATTCTTCAGTACAATATGGTATCAAAGGAATTTCACCTTGATGCATACATTTTCAATTAATCTTAAAGCTCTTATAAAACTCCGGAAAACTTATACATTTTGGACGGTTTTTTTTCCTTGAGGTATCAATTTGCCTTTTAAAAACAATGATAATTTGCAGAAAAATATGTGGAAAGCATCAGGATTCAAACAATGCTTTAAAAATAATAAAAGAAATGCATTTTGAGTACTTGGAAGCCTTTTTTCCTAACTAAGCCAACAATTCTTGGCTAGAAAAATGTCTGAAAGAAGGTGGACTAACTTCCAGGATTTGAAAGCATTTTCAAATTCTAATTGTCTTGGAACATAAATGCAGTCATAAGAAACAAAATTGGTTTGACAGGAAAGTTTCTTATCTCAGCAAGTCAGGTCAGGCAAAGCATAGTAGTTTTTCAGTAAGTAATGTCTCCTTGAAAATGTTTCAATCATGAAAAAGAAGTAGTTATGTATTACTTATCTTTCATATTTTTGTAATATATTTCATGGATTACCTACTGATGTCAATCTTGATCCTACATGTTTTTAAGATTTAATTGCAATTTCCAAAATTATTTGCTGAATATCTATGTACATATGGTCATTATTTTACAGATGAATTGACTGATTATTGGAGAGGTTAACTAATCTTCTCACTGCAAAAAGGAGTAGGTGAATGATTAACTCTCTCGTCTAAAACCCATGAACATTCCATTATGCTACACTGTCCGTCATAAAGCAATTTTGTCTTTGATTCAGCTACACTTCTAAATACCTGTTATGACTTTATGTAGTTTGAAAGTGAGGCAGAAACATGATTCTTTAAAGTGATTCATCCTAGATTTAGGAATATACTAATAAAGTAATCTTCAGGCCAACCATTTTAGCTACATTTAGATCACAACATATTTTGTGATCTTCTGACTGAAATCCCCGCATTCACAGCATAGGCAAAGCTAATTTTACTGTTGATCTGACTTGAATTTGAGAGACAGCAAAAGTATATTTTAAACCACCTGTTGTAAAAATACAATAAGCCAGTCTGTACCCACTTATAACAGATACTTCCTTCAGAGAGAATACAGATACATTTTAAAACTTTAAAATTTCAAGTAGTTGTTCCTGATCATTTTCTTTTTTCTGTGATGCTAAATAAAGTAGATAACCACTTCATGTGGAAAGCATGGGGTCTGGAGCTGTACAGACCTAACCCTGTTTCCAGCTACAGGGCCTTGTACAGATTAATCTGCATCGTCAGGATTTTTATCTGTAAAATGGAGATAATAATATGCATCTTCTGAATATTATAAAAGGGTTGAGAGAGATCATGAATATAAAATAAGAGTGACAGAGAAAATGCTTATTTAAAGTAATCATTCACAAATTAAACTGAAAAAATGTCACTCATCAGGTAAGAAAATCTTCCATTTCACAAGAGTCCTGATACAAATGGATTGACTCCATGAAGACATTTATTTTTGCCAAAGTATATATCAGTAAGTTGTTTTAAAAACATTGGGAAGCTGGAGGAAAAGGTGGATGTGAATGAAAATGAGGAATTCAGGGTGGGGTCGGGGGATATTTCTTGTGGTGATGAGATTATTCTGTATTGTGATTGTATCACTGTTAATATTTGTTGTTTATTCACTGAGTCACCTCTGACTCTTGCAAACCCATGGACTGTAGCCCAAGAAGATCCCCTGTCCATGGGATTTCTTGGCAAGAATACTGGAGTAGGTTGCCATTTCCTTCTCCAGGGGATCTTGCTGACCTAGGGATTGAACCCATATCTCCTGCTTGGCAGGCAGATTCTTTACCATTAAGTCAATGGGGAACTCCAAATCACTATTACTATACTGAATGCAATATAGCACCAAAAGTTTTGCATGATGTACATTCAAACTCTGCTGTAGCTTACAAGTGCATATGTATATGCAATTATCTGAAGGTTTTAACATAAGTTTAATCAAACATATGCTTATCATGTGCATGTGAGGCAAACTTGATATTGACTAAGGTATCTTATTCCAACGGTGACAATGGTGACAAACAGGAATTTAACAATATAGACCATAGAGAAGTGGTTGATGCTGCTATTCTTATTCTCTATGTAGAGCAATGCAGGCATGAAGATAGTGAGAGCATCTTAACAGAGGTTTCAAGGCAGTTGCCATTGTCTCTTGATAGTTTCCTTCAAAGCCACAGATTTTGAAGATGGCAGTAAAGAGAAAGAAAATGTCATTTATTATTTCTAAGAATGTTCATATTCAGAAAGCTACATAAATTAGCAGATATTATCAACACAGAATTTATGCTTAAAATAATCTTGCTCTGTATTTATTAATAGAATAAAATAAAATAAATGTATGTATATGAATACATATACACATTCTCATGTTCATAAAAGCATATATATTAGGTTCTGTTTTTCTTAAAAATTACTGTGCCCTGTGAAAGGTAATAAGAAGTTCAGATCAAATTAAAATATCAGAAAAGGAAAACTCTCTCAGAATGTTATTGATGCTTGAGTAGGAATTTAGCATATGGAGAATAACTAGGAAGATTATTTCAGGAAGGAAAATAACAAACCATCTCTTCATTGAGGGAAGAAGATGGAAACATTTTGAAAAGACCAAAGGTTTAATGAGGAATGACTTAGAGGATAAATTTAGAGGTATAGCTCAAGAGCAAATAAATATATCACAAAGTCCTAAGTTCCTAAGGCCTTCTGGCCTTTAGGTTTGTTTTTGGTACTTTTCCATTTGGAACAGGAAACAGTTGAATAGTTTTGAGAAGACTGATGGTGTAATTATTTTTTTGAAGATCATTTAGGAGGAGAATAATTGGAGGGTGATAAAAATGGGGCTGTGGAAAGAAGGCAGGAGATTTTATGGAGTTGGCAAGAGATGACAGTAGCTTAGATGGGAGAAGTGGAAAGCAGAAAAGGTTGACAGATTCAATTAAATTTCATATTAGAATTAGCAGATCTTGGATATAGGATAGGAAAAGATATAGCCAGATATATGGTTAATGTGGCAGATATAATGATAATTTATTAAAACAGAAATAGCAGAGGAAATTCAGCTATGGAGCATAGGGTAGAGTAGGAGTGGGTTTAGATTAGCTAATCAGTTAGATTTATAACTAATATTAATTTAATTTATAAATGATATTTATAGCTGTTAGCGAAATATCTCAGTTGAGTTCTAAGATAGAAAATCAAATATAGAAATTTAAAGGTCAGTGATGAACCTTAGACTTGATTTGTGCATTTGGGTAGAAATACAAAAATAAAATACATATCAAACCATTGGAGCTAATGATATCACTGGAAGATAGTAAAAAGCAAGAATAGAAGAGTGCTCATGACTGACTGATGAGGAGTAGTCAGAGTTAGAAGTCAGGCCTAAGAGAAAAGACTACAAAATAGACAATAAAGGTCACTGAACAGAGAGGAAGGACGTAGGAGAGGAGTGTCACAGAAGCACTAAATGCTTCTTAGAGGTAGAGTGGTGTGAATGAAACACACTCATCTGACATCTTAGCACAAGCAGCTTTGTTATAACATGGAGGTGAAAACCAGAATAGAGTGTTACAAAGAAAGGAAAAGGGCCACCAGATGCCCAGAACTTGGAATGATTTTTCTCTCCCATTATGACTTTCTATCCTAAAGGAAATCAACCTTGAATACTCATTGGAAGGGTTGATGCTGAAGTTGAAGTTTCAATACTGTGGCCACCTGATGTGAAGAGCCGACTCACTGGAAAAAACTCTGATGCTGGGAAAGATAGAAGGCAGGGGGAGAAGGGGATGACAAAGGATGAGATAGTTGGAAGGCATCACTGACTCAATGGACATGACTTTGAGCAGACTCCGGAAGACTGTGGCGGACAGGGAAACCTGGCATACTGCAGCCCATGGTATCACAAAGACTAGGACACACCTGAGTGACTGGACGACAAAAATGGCCTTCAGTAGGCACCTAGGCATCCCTCCTCTGGTCAAAAACATCATGTCACAAACTTAATACTAATGAAATCGTGACCCAGTCCTCTGAACATGACCAATGTGTCCTCATTCACCAACATTATACACTATTTTACTGAAAGCTATATATAGCACTCAAGGGCAGGGAAATAACTTGATAGAAAAAAAAAAAGTGTTTACTAGTCACAAAAGATAATTACTTACTCCATGGAAAAGAAGAATCCATAGAAAAGTTATTAAAAATAAAAGGGAGAAGTTTAAATATTATGCAGCTTTAAGCAAATGAACAAATATGAGTAACGATAAAACAATGATATAAACTGGAGTGATTTTCAGAATGTAGTGTTAAGGTTTTAAAAAAGGAGCACAAAAAATAGATGCATGTATAACTGAATCACTTTGCTCTACACCTGACACTAATATACCATTGTTAATCAACTGTATTCCAACATAAAAAAAAAGTTTAAAAAAAAGTACAAAATAGTTTAGTACACAACCTTTTGTCTAAGAGAAAATGAGTAGCAAGAAACATACATATATGCACATATTTCCATGAAAAAGGTAATTCAGGGATGATAAATAAGAAATTGAGGCGTTTGGTTGGATACAAGGTGAGTGAAGTATCATGGATATATGCAGGATGGGAAGAGGGAAAAGGTACGTATGGGTGATGAGAATTTTCTGAGACAATCTTTGCAATATTTTTGATTTTGAAAACCATAGTATGTTTCACTACTCAACCCCCACTCCCATCATACACACACACTAAGAAGTATGTAAAAATACCAAAAGTGGAATGTAAACAAAAACAATTGGACCTAACTGTAATTCAGATTGATAGAATAACCATATTTAGCAGGAAATAGTCAAACAAAATATGTTGACCCCATATCATCAGACTGCATACTAAAAAAACTATAAACAATATTGAACTTCAGTAGGTTTATTTACATATATTTTGTGTTAGTAGCTGTCAATTAATATAATCTGTATTACAGAACTGACAAAATAACAAATCCTTTGCCAATAATGAGAGACAGATTAAACAGAGTCTGATAATCACGTATCTTACTTCTTCAGACTTAGATATAATGATGGATACATCTTTTTGCTACATCAGGGTGCTTCACTCTTATCAATTACATCTTGCCTGAAAGTGAAAGTGAGAGTTGCTCCATAGTGTCTGACTCTTTGCAACCCCACGGACTATACAGTGCATGGAACTATTCAGACCAGAATACTGGAGTGGGTAACCTTTCCCTTCTCCAGGGGATCATCCCAACCCAGGGATTGAACTCAGGTCTCCTGCAACACATTTAGAAATATCCTCTTATTGAAATATTTTTAATTACCCCTTTTGTATGGTACCTATTTCTTGCTGCCACTGTGACAGCTACATATATTTAAATACTTATAAATATGTATAATCAATTCTAAGAATGTACACATGTTAATAGATAAAGAGAGATAAGTAACATGAAAAACTGCAGAAAAAGTAACTGATATATTTAAATATTCTGAAATAAATTTCATTTAAAAATATTATGTCCAGTTCAAATGCTTTATTTTCATTAATCACAGGGACCGATTTTGACATTTTTACAGACCAGTTTTATACGGAATTCATCCAAAACCTAAAGGTAAAGTGATTTGTTACTTCAGACTCCTTAGAAAGTCTGCCTAAGTAGAGCACTGTCAAAAAACTGAAAAATAGAGCTATAAATTCTTACATGTATAAATTCAGACTGGCATTCCCAAGTTCTATTTGAATTTTCTATTACAAAACCAGAGAAAGAAAAAGAGATATTGAGCTGAAAAACTTTACTGCCTCATCATTAATTATTATAATCATAGAAAAATATTATCTAGCTTTTTCTCACAATATTTTTTTTTTGTTTGAAAACAAGTGTTTAGAAGCAACAGGACTATTAAAAGTCACACACACATACATCAAGTCTACACATGGTGTGTAAGAAACATACTTTTATTTTAACCACTTGTCTTTCCTGCTATCTCTGGAATGTCAGACTATCAACTCATTTTACTAGTATTGTGGCTATTAAGTGATGAGGAAACAGATTCACTTGTATGTGAATGAAATGTCAAGACTTGAAATTTCATAGTGCAATGATATGTTTTTTTTTCTTCTTAAGAATGTCTTTTAAACTATTATGCCACTATAAAACAATCATAAGAATAAGACAATCATTGCCATTATATCAATATTTTCTAATGTGACAACATAGCAACCTACTTTTTATTCTTGTCTAGAATGCATTTAATGCAACGTGCCTTTCCTGAACTAAAGTTATCCCTTCCTGGCAATATATATATCAGACTCTAAATATCATAAAAGTCTTTCTAGGACTAACACTGAGTAAAGTTCTGAAGAATAGGGACATATACATCTCAGAGTTCTTTCATTAGTCACCTGGTTAATATTCACGGTAATTGCTGGAATTTTTTAGAATAAGGTATTTACCAACAAACAATAAATAATTCTAGGGACTTCCCTGGTGGTGCAGTGGTTAAGAATCCACCATGCAATGCAGAGGTTCAGTTCAGTTCAGTCACTCAGTCGTGTCCAACTCTTTGTGACCCCAGGAACCGCATCACACCAGGCCTCCCTGTCCATCACCAACTCCCGGAGTTCACCCAAACCCATGCCCATTGAATCGATGATGCCATCCAGCCATCTCATTCTCCATCGTCCCCTTCTCCTCCTGCCCCCGATCTTTCCCAGCATCAGGTCTTTTCAAATGAGTCACCTCTTTGCATCAGGTGGCCAAAGTATTGGAGTTGCAGATTCAACCTCAGTCCTTCCAATGAACACCCAGGACTGATCTCCTTTAGGATGGACTGGTTGGATCTCCTTGCAGTCCAAGGGACTCCCAAGAGTCTTCTCCAACACCACAGTTCAAAAGCATCAACTCTTCGGCACTCAGCTTTCTTTATAGTCCAACTCTCAAATCCATACCTAACTACTGGAAAAACCATAGCCTTGACTAGACGGACATTTGTTGGCAAAGTAAAGTCTCTGCTTTTTAATATGCTGTCTAGGTTGGTCATAACTTTCCTTCCAAGGAGTAAGCGTCTTTCAATTTCATGGCTGCAGTCACCATCTGCAGTGATTTTGGAGCCCAGAAAAATAAAGTCAGTCCCTGTTTCCACTGTTTCCCCATCTATCTGCCATGAAGTGATGGGACCGGATGCCATGATCTTAATGTTCTGAATGTTGAGCTTTAAGTCAACTTTTTCACTCTCCTCTTTCATTTTCATCAAGAGGCTCTTTAGTTCTTCACTTTCTGCCATAAGGGTTCTGTCATCTGCATGTCTGAGGTATTGACATTTCTCCCAGAAATCTTGATTCCAGCTTGTGCTTCTTCCAGCCCAGCATTTCTCATGATGTACTCTGCATATGTTAAATAAGCAGGGTGACAATATACAACCTTGACATACTCCTTTTCCTATTTGGAACCAGTCTATCATTCCATGTCCAGTTCTAACTGTTGCTTCCTGACCTGCATACAGGTTTCTCAAGAGGCAGGTTAGGTGGTCTGGTATGCAGGGGACATGGGTTTAATCCCTGGTTGGAGAGCTAAGATCCCATATGCTCTGGAGCCTCTAAGCCTGCGTGCTCAACTGCTAAGGCACGTGCCACGACTAGAGAGTCATTGTGTTGCTAAGAATGATCCTGCATGAAGCAACAAAGAACCCTCGTGCTGTAATTAAGACCTGACTCAGCCAAATAAACAAACATTTTAGAAAAGAATAAAAGGGCATTTTAAAAACAAATAATTCTAAACATTAAAAAAAAAAGGTAAATAGCTTCTTTGCTATTCATGTTAGTTATCTTTGGCAGAGCTATTTTACCAAAACATATTTTAATAAGTGATAGTATCTGAAGTAGGACTTTCCTGGTTGCTCAGCAGTAAAGAATCCACCTGCCAATGCAGGAGACTTGGGTCTGATCCTGGGTTGAGAAGACCCCTGGAGAAAGAAATGGTTACCCCCTCCAGTATTCTTGCCTGAGAAATCCATAGACAGAGGAGACTGACGGGCTGCAGTTCATGGGGTTGCCAAAGAATCAGACATGACTCTAAACTTGTTGTTTAGGTGTCTGAAGTAATGCTAAAGAAACTTTTAGATAAAAGTTTCTACTAGAGCTTGCTAACATACTTCATTGTAGCTAAATTGACAACTACTTATAATGGTTAGTCACTAAAAGTTATTCATCTTCTTTTTAAGTGCACATTTGACAAATTGATGTGTTCATTCATCATAGAGTTTCCTAATGGTAGAAAAGCTGGGCAACATGGGAAGAGGTGATTCTTAATTCAAATTATGTCATCTGAAGCGAGATAAGTCTGTTTTAAGGGTAGTAGAATTCTATCTAATAAAATGAACCAATTCTGTAATTTACTACAAAACACTATCATAAAGTGGAACACATAGCATTTGACCACTGAAACCATCAATTTTCTCTATTTAAGAAGTTGCAAAATGCAATGTATTTTTTAAAATCATTATATAAACACTCGATATCAGAAACAATAAAACTAAAATTAGCATTGAAATAAATAATTCAAGAAAATTTAGACCCTTTTCAAATGTGTAATTATAGCAGATACCCCCTATTGCTTACTCTGCCAAATGCTCTTCTTTGAAATAATATCAGTGATTTCCAGCTGAAACTTGATTGACTAAACTAACATACAATTCTCAGTAATTTAAAAATACAAATTCTAGAATATGCAAAATAAAACTAATGTGCCTTCAGTTCAGTTCAGTCACTCAGTCGTGTCCGATTCTTTGCGACCACATGAACCGCAGCACGCCAGGCCTCCCTGTCCATCACCAACACCCGGAGTTCACCCAAACCCATGTCCATTGAGTAGGTGATGCCATCCAACCATCTCATCTTCTGTCGTCCCCTTCTCCTCCTGCCCTCAATCTTTCCCAGCATCAGGGTCTTTTCAAATGAGTCAGTTCTTTGCATCAGGTGGCCAAAGTACTGGATTTGCAGCTTCAACATCAGTCCTTCCAATGAACACCCAGGTTTGATCACCTTTAGGATGGACTGGTTGGATCTCCTGCAGTACAAGAGACTCTCAAGAGTCTTCTCCAACACCACAGTTCAAAAGCATCAATTCTTCGGCACTCAGCTTTCTTTATAGTCCAACTCTCACATCCATACATAACTACTGGAAAGATCATAGTTTTGAATGATGGACCTTTGTTGGCAAAATAATGTCTCTGCTTTTTCATATGCTGTCTAGGTTGGTCATAGCTTTTATTCCAAGGAGCAAGTGTCTTTTAATTTTATAGCTTAATTTAACTTCATGAAATTCAATTTCATGAATTTTTAATTTCAGCCATAAATGTGCCCTAATTAATGGAAATGTCCTATAAAAAGTATCTTCTTTTTCTCCCCCCCCCCAAAAAAAAAAGGTCTGTGTATTGTATTGTAGCTATGATGGCTGGGATTTAAGCAGACACTTTAAATAATGAATGGAAATCATGAGTTGTGGATTTGGGGAAAAAAAGGTTGAGGATACTAGGTATTTTGTTCCTGTGAAACAAAAACCTAGTTAGAAAGAGATGGGTACAATTGACCTTTAGGGCCCTGTATAATTTTGATTTCCTCTAACTGACTTGCCTAATAGCTCAGTTGGTAAGGAATCCACCTGCAATGCAGGAGACCCTGGTTTGATTCCTGGGTTTGGAAGATCTGCTGAAGAAGGGACAGTCTACCCACTCCAGTATTCTCAAGCTTCGGTTGTGACTCAGCTGGTAAAGAATCCACCTGCAATGCGGGAGATCTGAGTTCAATTCATGAATTGGGAAGGCCCCCTGGCGAAGGGAAAGGCTACCCACTCCAATATTCTGGCCTGGAGAATTCCATGGGCTGTACAGTCCATAGGGTTGTAAAAAGTTGGACACAACTGAGTGACTTCACTTTCACTTTTCAAAGTTAACCACTAATAGACCACTGTTGACTGAGAGCCTTCCAAATAACAGTCAATTAACAGATATTTTGTAAGTTATAAGTTCCCTGGTGGCTCAGTGATAAATAGTCCACCTGCTAATGTAGAAGACATGGGTTCTATCTCTGGATTAGAAAGATCCCCTGGAGAAGGAAATGATAACCCATTCCAATATTCATGCCAGGGAAATTTCATGGACAGAGGAGCCTGGCAGCCTACAGTCCATGGGGTTGCAGAAGAATCTGATAAAACTTAGCGACTAAGCGACGAGAGCAACATACATAGGACGGATGCTGAGGCTGAAACTCCAATACTTTGGTCGCCTGATGAAAAAAACTGACTCATTGGAAAAGACCCTGATGCTGGAAAAGATTGAAGGCAGGAGGAGAAGAGGACAACAGAGGATGAGATGGTTGGATGGCATCACCGACTCAATGGACATGAGTTTAAGCAAGCTCTGGGAGATGGTGATGGACAGGAAAGCTTGGAGTGCTGCAGTCCATGGGGTTGCAAAGAGTCCAACATGGCTCAGTGTCTGAACTTGAACTTGACATAACTAACTTTTCTTAATTTATATTTTAATATTTCTAGGCTACGGAGTCAGCAAGTCTCCAGAATATTTTCCAATATATGTAATATATATATTGAAAAAAATCTGTGTATAGGTGGAGCTTCACAATTTAAACCTATGTTTAAAAGTTGCTGATTTGTACCAATTGTTTTTTAGATTCTACATATAAATTATACCATATAACATTTGCCTTTCTCTGTCTCTTACTTCACTCAGTATAACAATCCCTAAGTCCATCCATGTCACTACAATTGGCATTGACGTTTTTATAGCTGTGTTATATTCCAGTGTATGCATGTATCATATCTTTATCCACTCTGCCATTGATGGCCATTTAGATTGCTTCCTTGTCCTGGCTAATGTATGAATATGGTATGAACACTGAGGTGCATGCTTCTCTATAGCGGCTATACCAATTTATATCCCCACCAAGTGTAGAAGTGTTCCTTTGTTGCCACATCCTTTCCAATATTTATTGTTTTGTATATTTTTTGATGATGATCATCCTGACTGGTGTGAAGTAATATTTCACTGTACTTTTGATTTGCATTTCTCCAATAATTAGTGATATTGAGCATCTTTTCATGTGCCTCTTAGCCATCTGTATGTATTCTTTGGAGAAATGTCTATTTAGATCTTTTGTCCAATTTTTTTTTTTACTGTTTTTTTTTTAATTGAAATGCAGTTTAAGTTTTGTTTGTATATCTTGGAGATTAATTTCTGTTGGCCACTTTGTGAATATTGCTTCTCTGTGGAATCTAAAGAAATGGTACAAATGAATCTATTTACAAAACAGAAGTTGAATCAGAGATATAGAAAACAAACTTATGGCTTCTAGAGGGGAATGTGGGGGAGGGATAAGTTGGAGAATTTGGATTGACATATACTCACCACTCTATATAGAATAGATAACTAACAAGAACCTATTGAATAGCACAGGAACTTCTATCCAGTACTCTGGAATGACTTATATGAGAATAGAATCTTAAAAGAGTGGATATAAGTGCATACATAACTGAGTTACTTTGCTGTACAACAGAAACAACTACAACCTTGTAAATCAACAACACTCCCCCACAGAAATGAATCTGATGGAAAGGACATTGCAAAGCTCATCCTGTTTCAAAATATTTCAATAGCCTTCCATGGAGGGTCCTTCCTTCCTAGCTGGTCTGATCTACACATATAATTTGAGGTACTTTTTTGAGCTATATAATAAAAATAGGAGTGTTGTTCTTATTAAAAATAAAAGTCGTTCAACTTCAACTGTAAAATATTAAAAATACTTCATTTTTATTTTTCACTCATCTAGGAAATTCTTTGTAAAAATATTCTTAACAAGAATCCAGTTAGATTTTGTTGATACTGTGAGTGGAATTAATATCAGCTACTTTCTAAGTACTATCATTAACGAATAGACTAGCAGTTTGTTGCCCAGATTTTCAAGTCAAACCAAAATAGATATATCATTAAACAGTTACCAGGAAGAATTTATAAAAACTGCTCCTGATAGGATTTGAAAGAAGTAATTCAATATTATGAGTAAAAAAATAAAAGCATAATATAATGCTCTAGAATCCAAATAAGTGAAAGAGCATGGTGAGAGATGACAAGGCATCATACAATTTTAGCATGACTGGAGCTAATTTATGAAAAGTAATTTCAGATATGCCATCAAAGTATTGTCATTCTGTGACAATTACTTAATTAGTTCATTTCTGAGTTTCAAATGAGTACAAAACATTATCAACAGAAAAATCGATAAGATTATTGTTCACTCTTAAATTAGATGCATCTCAAAATTGCATTCCATGGAGTGCTGTATGGTGTGTACACGGATCTAGATCTACAGATCTACACTAAGATAGGGATGAGAGGGAGAGGCATGCACACACATATAGAGAATGTAAACAGTTTAGGAACAAATACATTAAAAATAATCCTTTAGTCCAGGAACATTGCTTTGGATTTGGAAGGGCAGTTTAACTTATACCACACCTAAACCCATTTAAAAAATCTGGAAGAAAGAATCTAAGGACTATTTGATAGTCTTAAGAAAGGGCAGATGTTAGAAATTCAAGATGTGCCAGTTCAATGAATATTTCAGGATTTCTCTTTTTTGCTCAAAGTCTCAAAGTGACAGAAATGAAAGGGAGATTGACCTAACCTTACCAGATTTGCGACCCAGCTTTGACTCAGCACAATTGCTGATTGACATATATTTTTTTAGGAATACCATAAAAAAGTCATTAGGTATACTGAAGAAAAGACCACAAGACCAATAATCAAGAGAAAAATAGATAATAAAAACAGACTGATAAATGGAACTGCTGGAATTGTTGAAAAGGACTTTAAATAAATTTAAATTATTTAAATTGTTTTAATGTTCAGTATAAAAAATGCTAATGGTATAAATACAAACAAAATTTCATAGAGAAATTGGAATCTATACAATTATTTTAGTTAAAGTATGCAGAGGAAAAGGTGATCATTTTCAAAGGAGGTCCAGAGTCAAAAAAAGCCTTCTAAAAGGAAATGGCATTTTAGTGAGATTGGAAGAGTGAGAAAACAAAAGTAGATGCCAGTAGGAGCAGAATTAGTAATGAAATTCAAGATTTTCCAGGCATGTAAAAGAAGTTTGGCACTGAGGTCCCAATGAAATATGTCCCCAAATGATCTCAGAGCCTTATTTTTATTGATGGAAATTAGGGGACTAGAAGGTGATCAAAACTAGTAGCAGGTATTTTCAAATTTTGTAAAAGGTTGATTTCAGACTCTATAAATTATAGATTAATAATAATAATTTTCAACAATATTTAAAATATCTGTTTATAGGCAATTGAAGTAATGGTTCAAAGCCAAAATAATTCAAGTCAAGCCAAATTTGGCCAAATTCTTTCTTTTTTTTTTCCGTTTGAATTATTTTTTTTCCCCTTGACTCATTAAGTTCCAAGGTGAGGGCCATGCTACTGACATAATTGAATTCGATTTCTACAAAGCATTTGATAAAATAACTATGCTATTTAAAATTGTAAACTCAATGACAGGATTTCAAAGAAAATAGAGAGTTAACTAGCAAATAAATGCAAATAATTTTGATGGTTTTGTGTCAGTCTGAAAATTTTCCTTAGCCTTTCTCTGTTACCGGTTATATTGTTTTAAAGGATTAAATAAGGACCCACATATTTCAAAGAAGGCATAAATATAGCAGAGCAAAGAAGAGAGATTTTTAAAGTTTTATTTCAAAATAATCTCAATAGGCTTGAATAGATGTCCTAAATGAAAGAATAATATTCTACAATATAATAATAAGTGTTAAATAATGTTTCTAAAGTCTAATTAAAAATCCAATCAAGCAAAAACAGGTTAATGGAAATATAGCTTGTCCAATACTTCCTGTGAAAATATGTACTCTTCTGGATTGACCAAATGTCAATGTCATTATAAATCCAAGTAGGAGGGGATACTTTATGAGTGGAATATAATTTTTGTTCATATCAGAATACAACATTTTGAAAAATAGTAGTGTGGTTAATTCTGAGCTTTCCGTACAAGAGGATTGGTAGTTAATTAGAAAATATTCAGAAGTATTTGACTGAATAATGAATGCAAGAAAACCACAATAGACAAAAGACAAATAGACAATAGACAAATTGACAAAAGAACTGATGATCAAAAGTAGAGTGGTATCAATTAAAAATACTTTGTCAATTATAATACAGAAGCGTAATGAACAGTGTAAATTTTCCCTAATAAGGAGAAATAATCATTAAAATGTTTTTGTATTCTGGTTTTGCTGTGTCAACAGATTATTCTCTATCTATAAATCCACATATGCATATCTAAAGCAGGAGGAGAAGGAGAGCAACAGAGGATGAGTTGATTGGATGGCATCATCAACTCAATGGACATGAATCTGAGTAAATTCCAGGAGATACTGAAGGACAGGGAAGCCTGGCATGCTGCATCCACGGGGTCGCACGGACTTGGACACAACTGAGTGACTGAACAGCAGCAGCAATAATATCTAAAGAGCAAGAAGTCAGTGCACAATTTTAAAGGATGACTCTAGGTATGAAATGTACACATCTCATAAGAGTATCTTCTTAGTTAGAACGATTTAAATATATCACTAGTAGAAGTGACACTAGAAGCATATCTCTATGCCAGTCTGTTTTACTTATTTCTTACTAGACTCTAAAAGAAGGAGAAGAAAATTTTAGTTTACTCTGGCTGAGAAGATTCTATAATGAAACATGTGACTATCATATTCAATATTTGCGTTTTAAGAAGTATTAGAACTGCTCGCTAAATTATTCCTTTTCTATTTTCACTATTGTGACTAAATCCAGACTAAACCATTCACATCAAATATTTTGTTCTCCAAATTTTAATAAGCTGTGCACATTTGACCCAGCTGTTGGTAATACACTGTGTTGTATAGCTATAGAGTCAGAATTTCAGCCTTGATAAATACTTCAGATAACTGATATCCTCAGTGTTGTGATTGGAGAGATGGAGTCTCAGCAATGTGAATTATCTTGCCCAGAATCCCATGGCCAATTGTCAGCACAGCTAATGTTATAAAGCACAAGAGAGTCAAATTTAGTTTCTTCCCGTGTATTCTGCTTCCCTTGTTTTATATATGCCAATCTATTTTTCCAAGGAAACTCTAAACTCTTCAAGGGTAGTATTAATAACAGTGTGTAAGAAAGTGCTGAGCCCACAGTAGGCATAGAATGCATGTAGATTTTTTGGTGCTGAGTTGCAATCCAGCTAACTTTAAAAAACTAAGCCAAGAGGAAATTATATTCAGTTCCAGAGAAGACAGCATTATAAGCTATCTGAAAAAAATGTCTTAGAGATTCCAATATATTTTATTATACCATGGCAGTGAATCAATAATAAGAAAATATATTTCTTCTTTAATGTAATGGCATATATTTATTGGCTTTCTCGATACAGAAAATGGCTTTGAATTAGATTTTAAATATTTTCTCATAGAACAAACTCTCATTTTATCCTAAAATTACATATTTTATATATATGTATAAATATGTGTGTGTTTAGTAACAAATAAATATAGTGCTAAACATGTGTGAATGTATATATGATTAATTATCCATGCATAGAGATGGATAGGTAAACCACGGATGAGATAATGAGTAAGAGAAAAAGAAAGAGAGAAGCAGAGAAAGAGAGACTTAGTTAGCAATTATATTTTTTTAGTTCTCTGCAGCAAAAAGATCTGGTCATTATCCGGGAAACTGGTCACATTTTATTACTACCAAGAGTCAGCACATTCCCGGGAAACCAAGAACTAAGCAGTTGAAAACACACAGTGCTGTTCATTGGGAGCATGCTAAGTGAAGAAAAGCCCCCACGTGAAAGTTCAAAAAGTTCCCCTTTCACACATTAAAATGAATTACTCTTCATTAATACTCTTTGTTTTAAATGCAATTTATTGTGTTGGATTAAATTATTACCAACGTTTCAAATGGAAAGGGAAGTGATGATGCTTTTGGCTTTTTTTTTTTTTAGTGTGGTCATTACACACATTTATTTTCCAACTTCTAACTTGCTTTATATAAATTTATCTAATTGTATTTATGTCATTATTTCCGGGAAAGCATATCATTATAAAATGAAAGTTCAGTAATCTTGTATGTGTGTTTTGTATGTCATATTGTTATTATCATCATCATCATCTAAGGAGGATCTATTATAGGAAATGTCTTTTGGATGATTCTTAGAGATGCTTCTAAGAGATTGACATGAGGAGGAAGAGGGAGGTCCACAAATCCTGCTGTCATCCTGCTGAGAGTAGGTAGCATGAGTGATGGGCCTGGTCAAGCCTGACAAGATCAATGAGTGGGAAATAATACACAGATGGAGCTAAAACCCACAGCATATGTTTTGAAGCTGCTTTAATTCAGAATGAAATGTGGAAGTGAAGTGGATCTCAGATAAGACAGAAGTTAGGAATGAACCGACAGAGGTTTTAAGGCCTTGACAATTCGGAAGAGAAAGACAATTCACAGAGCTAAAGCCAGAGCATGAGAAGCAGACTGTTGGTCTGAATTTTTGATGTAAATGCAAAACATCGCCTTTTTTTGCAAGTAAGAATCACTAATCTTTAGTTCTTATTATGGGATATAACAACTTAGTATAAATGAGTGTGAAAAGCTTACTAGTGTCTCCTTAAAAGTTAAGTAGAAAAATTATTTTCCAGTAAGTCCTGTCTTCCCAAGAAAAGAGCTGTGTGTCTATCACAGCAGTACTTTTTAAAAAAATAGTAAGTAAATAACACCAAAAGCTCAGGAGAGCTACTCAGAATGATTGAACTTAATCCCATGTCTGTCCCCCGAACATTCAGTCTGTTCTGTATCAAAAAGGGTATCCAATTGTTATTATTGAAATTTATTCTTTTTCACTATTCTCTCTAGTCATAAGGTTTTATGTTTTACATAATATTTTATTGCAGCACTAAACTTGCTCGTTAAAATACTTTGAGAGTAAGTGATGTGATGTTAAGAATTTATTTTTTAAAAATTGATTTTAGTCTTCTACTGTTAATTAAAAACCTTTCTCAGGTTAAGATGATCTATAACAAAATACAAATTCTACTCTGATACTGAAGTTGGTAGTGAAAATAACTTAGGAAAGACTGATAGCTATTGGTTTGTTAATAAGAAAAAAATATCCAGGGCCAAATTTGGGACTAAATCTGCTTCAATTAAGAACTGTGTTTATGAAGGGTTAATAAGAAAGCTTTCATATTTACAAAAATTATTAACAAAGTAACACCAAGTATTGAATAGACAAATTTAAATTTTATTTTTCATAAGTACATAATGGGTTGACAAAAAGCTCTTTCTATGGCTCTAAAAGTTGAATTAAAAAGTATATTGATTCCAGAGGGGGAAAAAATGAAAAGAAAAATAATGTGGTTATCTTCCATTACATTTCAAAGTGCTCAAATTCTTATTTAGAGTTGAACTTATTTTCTTGCAGAAATTGGACTAGAAATGGAACAACTCATAATTTCCATTTTTTAATATCAGAAATGGCCTAAAAAAAGTCTCAATGCTTTTCATTTTGAAGGCAGAGCAGCAATGGGTCAAACTATAATAAAACTTTTAAATTCTCTTTAAAAAACTATTCTCCCATAAAAGTGTCTGCTTTGAAGGCTATAGTATGAAAATAGCACTACAAAGTCCTCTGGTCACATAAAACAATTTTTTATAAAGTGTAGTTTAATTGACCATCTGACAAAATGTTTACTACTATGGAATCGTATAATCTATTTTGATATATTTGTTATCCCACTCAGTGGACATGAATCTGAGCAAACTCTGGAAAATAGTAAGGGCAGGGGAGCCTGGAGTGCTTCAGTCCAGGGTGGGTCAGAGAGAGTCAGACATGACTTAGTGGCTGAACAGCTTATATTTGATGTTACTCATTTCTGATACAGATTTAGGATTAGTGGCCATTCTCAACTTAGTGAACAATAGGATATGATTCAGTACATATTTATTTTGCTTTTTTTTTAATATTTTGAGTTGCTTGAGTGTGTCATAAATTTCTTGAACCATACGAGTTCTCATCTCTCATGCCCACCCTATAGTAAATATGTGCATAATGTCCTTCGCCATCTGCTTATCTCCATATCCCTTTTTTTTTGCCACATTCTTTCGTCAAATTTAACAAAAAGAAATTTTTGATGGAATGTTATCTGTGCTTTAACTTGGTTATTTAGGGAAGATAACATTTCAAAACTTATCTCTGATTCAAATAAAAAGTCTATAGTAAGTTGAAATCTTGAAACTATCAACAGAGACCTGGGTGAAATGAACTCTCGATCAGTGTAAAAAAGGCTTAATTTTCTAAATTGGTATAAATGATAGATGAGATACTTGCCTTGACAGACCTTATGATTTATATTAAAAATATATGTTGAAAAACATTATAAATATATGTTAATAAGTTGTTATTAATATTTAATTAATATTTAATAATAATTTAATAAATATCAATTGATTAATATTAATATGTTAATAAATTATGCTAAAGTGACTTAAGTAAATACTAGAAAATATGCACTGCTAGTAAGTTATTTTCTTTAACTGCATAAAGCTGCCTGTTATCAATTGAAGAACTTTTCAAATTGAAATGAACTACTACAACTTATGAACCTTAAGAAGGAAGACTGTAGGAAGGATAGCTCAGCAAAGAAAGTCTTTTACTGATTTATCAAAATGGAAATTTTTTTTAGTTCCTTTTTTATTCTATTTTTTTAAATTTATTTATTTTAATTGGAGGCTAGTTACTTACAATATTGTAGTAAAAAATATCAAAAAGGAAAAATGTCAAAGGGTTGATTAGGAATGTAAATGCTATTAATGAATTTAAAAGCATAGAGGGTTGAACAAAGTATGAGGATACTAGATAATCCATTTGGTGGTCGAACGTATCCCAGAGAAATGTTAAAAGATGGGATTTGTAAGGATGAATAAAATTTAGCTAGGTTAATACAGAAGTAAGTAGTAAGTCTTCAAAACAACAGAACTACAAATCAAAATGCTAGAAATGTGAGAGGATTTAGCTGAAACTCAGCCACATGTCCTATACAGAGAAAACCAATTTCTTTGAGGAACTACCATTTGTGTTATGGGTTGGAGTTGCTTTTTTTTTTTTTTTTTTCTTTACAAGAGCATTAAGGCATCCTAGTCCCTTCCTGTTCAGTTCATGGTATATCTTTTTTTTTAACCCAGTTTCTTGTTAATACTTTAAATTCCTCATACCATAATTTTTCTATTGTATTCACATGGAAAAATCCATCTGAGATCAGTTCAAATATTTGCCACTTTTTCATTTATCCCTCTAATTGCTAGGAACAACAGTAAACACTGTAGTTCTGCTCCTCAGTGACATTATGAATGCTTATTCTTCAGCCTTTTGTCTTTCCTTCAATATATCAATAGTCAACTCATTCTACTTCTTGGGGAGTGGATTTTTAGAGCCCTTCTACTTTATTTTTAGACTTCCTAGGAAGCGTCCTACCACTTCCAATTTTAACCTCCTTTTCAACTTCACTGAGGAAATAGAAATTATTAGACATTGATGGCCTGAGATTTCCACTTTTAAACCACCATATCTTTTTTAGTCTACATAAGTAATTTACTGATTTGTACACACTCCACAATGGGAATGAGTTCATCTTTGTCAAGACCAATTTCTGACCTATGATTGCTATCATTTTCACACACACACACATACACACACACACAAATACTACCTCAAACAGAATCAATGATTTTTCTATTATTTCTACTCTATACCATCTCTAACCTCTTTCTATCTACCACTTTCTTTAGTGCAACATTTAAATATGTTCAGGTTTATCTTTCAAGGAATGAACTCAGGAAAAAATCTTTCCGGAACCATGAATTCCTTAAGATCCATACTTTCCTTGAGCTATGTCTCTTACTGCCCCTCCACCTCATAAGTGAAACCAACACATCAAATCTGGTTTCAATCACCTTAATTTCTCCAATAACCATTAGGAAAAAATAACACAGCAAAATTATTTTGCTGTTAATTGCATTGAATACTCTATGATTGTCACTACCTTTTTGTGTCTCATCGGAAAACGTTGACTACTTCCTCTTCTTGAAATATCATCCAGTATACTAACACATATATATGGAATTTAGAAAGATGGTAACGATAACCCTATATGCAAAACAGAAAAAGAGACACAGAAGTACAGAACAGACTTTTGAACTCTGTGGGAGAAGGTGAGGGTAGGATGTTTCAAAAGAACAGCATGTATATTATCTAGGGTGAAACAGATCACCAGCCCAGGTGGGATGCGTGAGACAAGTGCTCAGGCCTGGTGCGCTGGGAGGACCCAGAGGGATCGGGTGGAGAGGGAGGTGGGAGGGGGGATCGGGATGGGGAATACGTGTAACTCTATGGCTGATTCATATCAATGTATGACAAAACCCACTGAAAAAAAAAAAAAAATATATCATCCTCCTTTAGCTTCCACTACCTTGTGCTCTTCATGATTGCTTTTCTATTCACATGCACAACTTAGTCTTCTTTTATTTTTTTTTTCTTATTTATCCTTTATTTTAAGATTGATGCTGATCCTGGGTCCTCTTTATATACCTTTACTGAGTAATGTCATCAATTCCACAGATTTGTTCTTCATTTTTAAAATGTTTAATTACTTAATTGGAGTGTCATTGTGTTACAATGTTGTGTTAGTTACTGCTGTACAACAATTTGAATCAGTTACACGTGTAAATATGTCCCCCCCTTAGGCCTCCCTCCCACCCTCCCCATCTCACCCCAATAGGTCTTCATGGAACACAGAGGCGAGCACTTTCCACTAGCTATCTATTTTACATAAGGTCATGTACAAATGGCAGTGCTACTCTCTCAGTTCATCCATCCTCTCTTTTTCCCACTGTGTTCACAAGTCCATTCCCTACATCTGTTTCTCTATTCTTGCCCTGTCAATGGGTTCATTGGTAAAATTTTTCTAGATTCCATGTATATGCATTAATATACAGTATCTTTCTCTTTCTGATTTAACTTCACTCTGTATGACAGACTCTATGTCCATCCACATCACTACAAATGACCTAATTTTGTTTCTTTCTCATTTTCCATTTTTAAAACACATTTTCATAATTTAATTTGCAATGATTTTTGTAAGTAAATTTAACCATGTTTTATGTTTGTAAATGTTCCCAGTACTATGATAAATAAATATTTAGGGCAGAGAATATGCTATAAAGATGTTTAGAATCAGTAAACAAATTAATATATATATACAGAATCAGCATTATTTCAGTTTTTCTATGTCTTGCAGAAAAAAAAAGAAAATATAAAAACTAAATAAAACTAAAACTTTCCCCACCCCTCCTCACAGTTCCTACATCATCATCATGGTTACATCTTCAGGCTGCTAACAAATATCAAAGAATTGGACACAACTGAAGTGACAGCATGCACACATGCACATGAAATATGGTTCCCATATCTATTAGCATCATGATAAAGGTGAAAGAATCTGGAACCAAAAACTAGGTGTGTGACCTTGGTTAAGGTATCTAAACTTGCTGAATTTCTCTCTAGAAGGATAGGACTACATGGACCCTAGGGTAGTTTCAAGTTGAAAATATTTTCATAGTCTGTTCCTTACCACTTTCACAGTTCTCTCCTATGCATATTGTTTATGATTCTTCATACTTACATCCACACTGCAGGGGTGCTGAAGAGCTGCTAAGACCTGGCAAAGCAACAAGTGGATGCAGGTCTCAGAGCTCATTAACCTCAGCTAAGGAGGTTTATTCTCAGATGCAAGGTCGTGTCCAGACACTTCATTATCTCCTTTTTTTACTGTCAGTTGCCAGGATGCTTTTGTAGTCATTTGCATAATTTAAACTGCTGTCACTGACGATCTAAATGTTGCTTTACTCTATCACTTGACTCTAATATCTAAGCAGGCAAACCTTTTAAGATTAGGCTCAAATTAACCACACTCTAATTCTATCAAAAGTATGCTAATTTGCAGTGTTGACTTTGAACTCATTATTTTTGAGAAAGCTAAAAGAAGGAAGAAAGCCTAACTATCTGATCACAAATGCCCCTGGCATATCTTGAAATACATAGGTAATGCTGCTTTGATGATTACATTTATTCCTTAGGATCTTCATCTCGGCCTTAGATATAACAATAATTTAAGGTGTCATGTTTCTAGTTTGCTTTGGGTCATCTTGAAATTATACTTTAAAATAATCTTTAAGATACAAGCATATTAAGAAGAAGCACATATCAAAGGTACATTTTGTGCTATGCACTAAAGTAATTTACCTGAATGCAGGCCACTTTGCCCCCAAAGGCTGGATAAATCACCTGCAGTCTATTTGAATTCTTGTTCTTCTCAATCTCACTTCTTTTCTTTCTATAGCCTGACTTCATCTCTGGAATCCATTAAGAATTTTATATCCCATTTACCAGTACCTGCTTCTTTTCACATAATCTAAATTAACCCAACTCCACTTGACAATAGAGCTTCTAAGAAAAAGCTCGGTTCATCATTATAAAGCTGACCCAAAGGAATGGAAAAAGAGGCTTTTATATAATAAAACACTGAGCTCTTGCAATCACAACTTTTATTAACTGGCATACCCTAAGAGTCTAAGCAAACACATTTGAGAAATTGATTTCCTTGGGTAATATTTCTGGATGTCCTAAGTAATATCCTTTGATGAACAGTTAAGTTGAAAAAAGACAGAAATAAACTTTTAATGTGTTGCTGCTCCCATCATCTTTTTTGCTTTTAAAAAGTTATACAGAGGAGTCAAGAAGATAACTTTGCTATAAATTCAAAATTTATAAAAAATTCTCTGCAAGTTGGGATACCTATATGTGCATGTATGTGTATTAAGTTGCTTTAGTCATGTCTGACTCTTTGCCAACCCCATGGACCATCAGACTCCTCTGTCAGTGGGATTTTCCCAGCAAGAATACTGGAGTGAGTTGCCATTTTCTACCCTAGTAGGATCTCCCTGATCCAGGGATTGAACCTGGGTCTCCTGTGTCATTGCAGGTAGATTCTTTACCACTGAGCCACACGAGAAGCCCTTGAAGGTGTGTGAGTGTGTGAGGTTTCCTTAGTTTGCTTTTCCCTTAAAATTTTTTTTTGTTCCAATAAAAATGTAGACTACAAGACCCTTCTTATGGATTTCTCTTTATCTTGGGCTTATCTATACAGTAAGAATCATAATGCATGTGTGTTATGTTGTATCCGACTCTGTGAGACCCTATGGACTGTAGCCTACCAGACTTCTCTGTCTGTGGGATTCTCCAGGCAAGAATACCAGATCGGACTGCCATGCCATCCTAAAGGGGATCTTCCCAACCCAGGGACTGAACCCACGCCTTTTACATCTCCTGCATAGTATGGCACCCTAATGGGCTTCCCCAGTGGCTCAGCCTTAAAGAACTGGCCTCCAATGCAAGAGATGAGGTTGGATCCCTAGGTCGGGGAGATTCCCTGGAGAAGGAAATAGTAATGCACTCCAGTATTCTTGCCTGGGAAATTCCAGGGACAGAGGAGCCTCGTGGACTGTGGTCCATGAGTCACAAAGAGTCGGACGTGGCTGAAGCAACTAAGCATACAGCATAGATGGCATCCTAATTTGCTGTTTATTTTGGTACTTAAGAGAATAAATGTAGCTTTTCTAGTTTCTCATATTCTTGACTTTTTTCTGACAGTTTATTTAGGGACTGAGAAAATGAAAGAGCTTTGTAATTTTTTCTTTAGTATATAAATATTTCCTTACATTTTACAATTTACAAAACAATTTTAGATACCTTATTCTTATCATGTGATCAGGAAATCTTGACATTTTGGAATTTGTAAAAAATAAAATCTAGACACTCTGAGAACTCATGTATATGTGCAAATACAATCATACAAGAATTTGTAATAAATTTCATAAGATAAGAAAAGATTAATTTATCATTTGAAGAAAAGAGTAAAACTCTAAATTAATCTGTTATCAAATCTCATACATTTTTGTATTTAGGAAACAATAACTCAATTTATCAGAAAATTAAATGGATATATATTAAGACTATATTTAAATTCTGTCTTTATGTTTGTTATTTCTTAACTTACTTTGGTTAAAGAGTGAAAAACAAGCTTGAGGAGGGCCTTGTAGATGAAATGTAGAAAAAATATACTAGTCTCATTACTTGTATAGTTTCGAATGTCTGTCATTTCCATCTATCTTTCAAAGATAAATTATAAATAGTTTAATTTACACAAATGTAAAATTTTAGTTTTGGGTAACCGAGTAATTAAAATTAAAAATAATCTTTAAAAACTGTGAAACAATATACTGTATCAGGTCAGTTAAATCGTTCAGTCCTGTCCGACTCTTTGTGACCCCATGGACTGCAGCACGCCAGGCCACCCTGTCCATCACCAACTCCTGGAGTTTACTCAAACTCATGTCCATTGAATCGGTGATGCCATCCAACCATCTCATCCTCTGTCATCCCCTTCTCCTCCTGCCCTCAATCTTCCCCAGCATTAGGGTCCTTTCCAGTGAGTCAGCTCTTCCCATTAAGTGGCCAAAGTATTGCAGTTTCAGCTTCAGGATCAGTCCTTTCAATGAATATTCAGGACTGATTTCCTTTAGAAGGGACTGGTTGGATCTCCTTGTTGTCCAAGGGATTCTTAAGAGCCTTTTCCAACACCACAGTTCAAAAGCATCAATCCTTCCGAGCTCAGCTTTCTTTAAAGTCCAACTCTCAGATCCATACATGGCTACTGGAAAAAGCATAGCTTTGACTAGATGGACCTTTGTTGGCAAAGTATGTCTCTGCTTTTTAATAAGCTGTCTATTAGTCATAACTTTTCTTGCAAGGAGCAAGCATTTTCTAATTTCATGGCTGCAGTCACAATTTGCAGTGATTTTGGAGCCCCCCAAAATAAAGTCTGTCACTGTTTACACAGTTTCCCCATCTATTTAACATGAAATGATGGGACCAGATGCCATGATCTTAGTTTTCTGAATGTTGAGTTTTAAGCCAGCTTTTTCACTCTCCTCTTTCACTTTCATCAAGAGGCTCTTTAGTCCTTCTTCACTTTCTGCCATAAGGGTGATGTCATCTACATATCTGAGTTTATTGATATTTTCCTGGCAATCTTGATTCCAGCTTGTGCTTCCTCCAGCCCAGCATTTCTCATAATGTACTCTGCATATATGTTAAATAAGCAGCGTGACACTATACAGCCTTGACATGCTCCTTTCTTATTTGGAACCAGTCTGTTGTTCCATGTCTGGTTCTAACTGTTGCTTCTTGACCTGCATACAGATTTATCTGTATACCTGTAACTAATATAATAATGTACATCAACTTCAGCTATGTTGTTGTTTAGTTGTTAAGTGGTGTCAAACTCTTTTGCAAACCCATGGACTGCAGCATGCCAGACTCCTTTGTCCATGGGATCTCCCAGGCAAGAATATTAGAGAGGATTGCCATTTCTTTCTCCCGGATATCTTCCTGACCCAGGGACTGAACCCATGTATCCTACATTGGCAGGTAGGTTCTTTACCACTGAGCCACCAGGGCAGACCCAACTACAATTATATAAATACATAAATAAGTTATAGAGAAGTATATTTATTTTAAATTTGATAAATTTTATAGTTTGGAATACTATGTTGTTACAAGAAAGCTGAATTTTTGGTTTCAATTAACTTTTTCTTTTCAAGTATGTAGTACAAAACTTGTGGGTATCAACAGAGTAATTTTCAAGAATCCAAAAAATTCAGTAATAATATATTACTCTAATGAAGATGCTGATAAGAATTAGATTCACAGTATTATTATTAGTTCTATTTATAGATGACCTTTTCTCAACTGAGTTTAAAAATGTGAAAAATCATTAAACACTAAAGATAAGAAAAGCAATAAGTGGATAGAGTGACATTATTTGGGCTAAATTTCCTATTTCTATTAATTTCTAAGACCTCATAAATAAGTGCAAATTGTTTCGGATTTGGAGCATCATATGAAATACATGTTGCATTGAGGGTATATATAATTTTGAACTAATGTAAACCAATTATGTTATGTGGAACTGATTTGGGGGGGTAGGTAATTGTAAACACTGAAAACAGTGTTTGATTAGAGTTTACTCCTCAGTTCATAGCTTTTCTATCAATTTGTAATAAATGCTAGGCTCAGAACAAATTTTGTCATGATTGGTATATTCACTGAACACTTATTAGCATGCAAATAAAAACATTACACTACCTAGTCTATAGGCTTGAGTCACTTCTGTGTCTCTTTTCACATCTACCTTTCCTGGAAATTTTAACGAAGGCCACAGGAGACAATAGACCAGACTTTGGATTGTGTAACCAGTATAGCCAGTATCAGAGAACCAAAAGCTCCAAGGTCTTAGTGGTTATGGAACCGTCAGAAGTTTAGCTTGGGGACTTATCCCTAGGGGTGACCTGGGTGGATAATATTTAAAATAGATTAACCAAACCATATTTTAAATAATTTTAATGTTCCAATGGACTTTCCAGGTGATGCTAGTGTTAAAGAAACTGCTGCCAATGCAGGAGACGTAAGAGACATCGGCTTGATCCCTGGGTTGGGAAGATCCCCTGGAGGAGGGCTTGGCAACCCACTCCAGTATTCTTGCCTGAAAAATCCCACCGATAGAGGGGCCTGGCAGGCTATGGTCCATAGGGTCACAAAGAGTCTGACTTGTCTGAAGTGACGTAGCACTTCCAATAATATTTATAATAGTCATCATAATAAAGACTGCTATTTCCTTCTATAAAAACATTTTTGACATGTTTGACTAGTAAATAAGTGTCGTTAGAGTTACCAGTTACAGAGCCTTTTATAGTGACTGTCCATGGAATGTGCACATTTAAATATAAGGCCAGCAGTCCCCTACTGATTATGCATCCTTGCTTAGACTGTCATCAGCATCTGGGTTTTAGTTTAACTTGAAAAGCACATGCATAATTAAATATCATTCATTCTGGAATATTTTAAAGTAAATTGATATTCAAAGAACTAGAAGATAAAGACAATATGACAAATTATGATCCTAAGGAAAACAAGATGATAACTTGGGAACAAGGATTGTCTTTTTCTCATACATGTCTTTATAAGTATTAGAAATATCTTCTTTTGGAATTTGAATATGGTTATTTATCTATCTTTTTCCTAATCACTTGTTTTCTTATATGGCAACAATAACAAAAAGATGTCACATTAAATTCTATGCCACTTGGAGCTATGTATAAAAATTTGCTATTGTGCCTTCATGCACTGATGTATATAGAGCAATTTTCCATGTTCTACCATCGTTCCTCATTCAATAAAAATTTGGTGTAAATAGAAAATAAATAAAAGCTATATAACTAAATAATAAAGTTTTTATTTTATGGGAATGATATAAGTAGATGTATGAAAAGTTCACTGATTGGATAACTGTTAGAAATTTGATCTGTTTTATATTATTCAACATCAACCTACTGTTTGCAAAACACTGTGATAAATGAGTTGGCATACAAAATAATAGAAAGAGCCAAACTAGTTTCATTAGAGTCATTTAAAAGAAACCTTCTTAAGATATTCAGGTTCCTAGATCTTGCTGACCACAGGTCAGCAAACATTTTCTGTAAAGTGCCAGATAATGGAAGTCTTCTACACCGTGGGCCACATGATTTCTTTTGCAAATTCTTCATGTTGCCACTGTGACAGAAAGCAACCATAGACAACAGGGAAGATGGATGTGGCTGTGTTTCAATAAAACTTATCTGCAAAAACAGGGTGTGGTCTGGATTTAGTTGGAAAGCTATAGTTTGCCAACCCTATTCTAGACCAGTTGAATCAATCCAAGGGGCCCTTTGAATAAAGAATTTTTAATAAGCTACACAGGTGTCTCTCATGATTGGACATATTTCGAGAACATTAGGATAAAATATGCACATTGAATATGGCATGTGTCTTAAAGTTGTCCTCAGTTTTGGCAAAGGACTTAAACAGTATGAAGATGTTATGCAACATGACGATGCTGTTTGTGAAACCGCCAGTAAGAGAGGCTCCAAAGGGACTAATCAGAATAGGTAAGAGAGTTCTGTACTGTCTCGGGACATGCACATTTTTAGGTCTTAATTCATTTGGGTGGACTACAAAGCATTTAAGCTCATTAAAAAGGCCATTACAGAGAGAAAGGAGTTCCACAAGCACCATATATTTTACTTAGAGTAGTGCATTTCTTTGGCAGTATTAAACACTATAATCAAGCATGAAGGTCACTCTAGATTTCTGGTTTCCCTTAAAAATCTGAAATATTTGCCACATTCTAGATTGCATTTTCAAAAGGCAAGACTTATCTGGAGCTGAATATTGCATTCCGCTTAAGTGGGGTCATGTTTTATTTGATTCAAGTAATCCCCATTTGGCATATATAACTTATTTGAGTTACCTAAATGTCCTGGTAGGTATTTAATTTTAGACACTTTCTTTCTAATCATTGCATGCACATTTCAGTCATCAGGAAGAGAAGAGAGAATTCAAGAGGGGTTTCTTTAGAAGACATGCAAATTGCCTGCTAATAGGTGGAAAGATTTAAAGGTTACCAACTGTATAACCCATTTCCAGAAAGCACCTATTTATCAATTTAAATTGGCTATATATCAGCATAATTTAATCACTTTAATGTGTGCACACTTGGTATTACATTTTCCTACTGTGCATATTCCAGAGTAACTTGATAAAGACTAAAATAAAACAAAACTGAACCAGCACTCTCCCAGGGCAGGTTAAACAAACTCTGCATTAACCTTACAGATATATGGAAATCCCTATGTCCTTTAAATGCACTATGTTTTTCAGTGAAACTAATAAAAAGATTAACTTTGAAGATATTTGAAGCATATTGTATAATGTCATATTTTTAAGGCAAAATGAGGTGATGAAGCTTTGGGATCCAAGGCCATGAAACACAAACCTCAAAAATATGAAGTAATGAATTTTAGAGATAATAAACAAATTCAAAATGTCAATGCATGAAAATAAATATTTTTCTATATTTGACTTGATGATCTCAGAGTTTTCCCCACTTCTGAATTGTGATACTTTAAGTTCTTATTGGGAATTTCTTTTACTTCTTCATGCCTATCCAGTTCAATAATTAATAACACCATTTTTATATGAAAGCAGTGTTTAGAAAATGTTAGTACTTATTCTGTTAATATGGTCCCAAACATCAGAAAAATATCTGTAGACAGACTTTCCCCTAAGATATAGCCTAAATTATAGTCTCTATTTGATAAAGGTCAATGCTGGGGCATTTTTGTGGGGGCGGGGGGTGGATAACCTAAATTGTTCAACACAAGTTCAGAGGCAATACATATCTATCCGTATTAATACAGTATTTCCTCCAGAATTGGGGTCCCCTTCAGCACATCTTCAAAAATAGAGTTAAATCTGTAGAACAAATCTATATCCATGGCTTGGTGTTAAGTAGAAACAAAGTGGGAAGTTGCTTATGTGGTTTAATTTGTCTTATGCTATTCATGATGGTTTCCAGCATTAAATTAATAGTCTAACATTAGACATTTGTTTATTCAAGGTTTATTTGTTTATTCAAGCCACTGACTTCCCTGGTGGTTCAGAAGGTAAAGTATCTGCCTACAATGCAGGGTTTGATCCCTGGATCGGGAAAATCCTCTGGAGAGGGAAATGGCAACCCACTCCAGTACTCTTGCCTGGGAAATCCCATGGACGAAGTAGCCTAGTAGGCTACAGTCCATGGAGACGCAGGGTCGGACACGACTGAGTGACTTCACTTTCACTTTCTTCAAGATTAAGATATTACTGCCATTTAAAATTTCCTATTTATGTGCAACCATACTTGAAAGAGCAGTTATTGTAATCTCTTTCAACTATTAAAAATTTAGTGAGCCTGATGTAACTTCTCACAAATGTTGCCAACTACCTAAACTCAGTATTTTATACTACATTTCAGTGGAAGGAAAAATGGGCTAGAGTTGGAAAGTTTATATTTTCTTTGCAGGCACAAATGAGTAAACTACAGCAATGAAAAGATAAAGGAAACCTGGAGTTGAGTTAAGATGCGTAAACTGGACTTTACTAAATAGGACGTGAAATAATAAGATTCCAGTGACTGAAACTGCATGCAGTGACTCAAAAGCCTGAACAAAGGACATTTTTTTCTTTCTCCCTTTCCTTCCTTATCTCTTGCTCTTCTTTGCCTCTTCTTGAACCACATGCCTTACCAAGATGTATCCTCTAAACCCTTGCTTTTCTCTTAGCTCTTCTAGCTCTTAGAGCTTACACTAGACAATCTTTCACCTATTTTACTTTCCTTTTGTAGTTATTGTGGTCCCATGAATTCTGTTTGATATTTTAATCTTCTGAGACAGAGAAAGGTCTTAACTTTATGCTTATTCCCTTTGAGATTACATGTTAATTTTCTCAATAAAATAATACAATTAGATAAAACTTCAAGCAACAGGAACTACAAATGTGAAAAGGTTAAACATGCCTTTCCAACATTCACTTAAAAACACCAGTGTTGAGGGGTTTACCTGGTGGTCCAGTGGATAATATACCAAGCTCCCAAAGAAAGGGGCCTGGGTTCGATCCCTGGCCAGGGAACTAGATTCCACATGCCTTAACTAAAGATCCTGTGTGCCCCAAGACCTTGAATAGCCAAATAAAAAGAAATAATTAAAAAAAAAAAAAAAAAACACACACACATCATAGCTTAAAGTTAAGGAATAAATCATTCAATGAGAAAAACTAAAATTTACATAGAACTTACCATGTCCGAAGTACTATTCTAAGTGAGTAATAATCTCATTTACACTTTGAAGTGTTCTATGTAATAGGTACAATTATCATCATCTTTTATAGATGGAAAAATGAGACACAGAGTGTTGAGGGAATTTATGTAATTCCCACAACTGGACTTGAATGCATGCAGTCTGGTTCAAGTGTCTTTGCTATTCAGGATGACACAGTGATGCCTGATGGGAAGGAAAATATGTTAAATATAGGCCAGTGAAGAACATACTCATTGAAATTTGAAAATCCTTATAGGCAAACGAATCAAAACATATAAGCAGGCCTGCACTTCACACTTCTGAAGCCCAGGAAATAATACAAATGCAGACTAATATACTACCATTTCAGTATTCAATTGTTATAAATCAAGATCACAAAATACTACTGGTTTCACCTATAATCTTAACAAATATATATTTCAATGACATGGAAGGCCAGGTTCCCAGAATTGAAGTCTCATGTTTCCATTGTGTGGCCTGGGAAGGGCCACCCCAGAGTTCCCAGCCCCTGAGACTCACCCTAAAGCTCCCAGCCTGAGACCTAAGACTCAAGCCTTCTTCATAACTAACTCATGGATCTTTCTAACAGTACAGCAAGCATCTTTTAAGCATAAATGATGCTTATACATAATGCTTATACATAGGTGAACCTTATACATAATAGCTCTGTTCATTACCTGCAAAGAGTTCTCCCTGACTAACACTTAGTACTAGAATTTTATATGTCTGAGATATTATCTGATACTAGGAACATGGAGGTAGGAAAGAGAGACACCTATATGTCCTAAAGTTGGCTTGGGGTGACTGGCCAGGAATTTGCAGACCGGGAGTGTGTTCTATGAGCAAAATCAATAGATCCAGGAGTACCTTCTCATGGATCATCCCTACTTCTGATCCATTGAAGATATATACAGTTCTCTCATTTGATTCTAAGAGTAGTACTGTACAAATAGTTTGAAAAAATTATATAAAAGTGAGAGACAGTGACCAATGAAACTAAAGAACATCACTTAAAATAGTATTAAGGAACTTCCCTGGTGGTTAGGAATCTGCCTTTCAATATAAGGAATGTGGGTTTGATCCCTGGTCAGGGAACGAAGATGCCACATGTCTTGGGGCAACTAAGCCTGAGCGACACAACTACTGAGACTGCATGTTGCAACTACTTAGCCTGTGTGCCACAACAAAGACCCAGCATAGCCAAAAAATATATAAATGCTATATTTATAAAACATATATTTATAAACTATGAAACATGCCATGTAGGGCCACCCAAGCTGGATGAGCCATAGTGGAGATTTCTGAAAAAACAAGATCAACTGAAGAAGAGAATGACAAATCACTTCAGTATTCTTGCCTTGAGAACCCCAGGAACAGTATGAAAAGGCAAAAAGACAGGACACTGAAAGATGAACTACCCCTGTCGGTAGGTGCCCAATGTGCTACTGGAGATCAGTGGAGAAAACTCCAGAAAGAGTGAACAGACAGAATCAAGGAAAAACAACACCCAGTTTTTTATATGAGTGGTGATGGAAGCAAAGTCCGATGCTGTAAAGAGCAACATTGCATAGGAACCTGGAATGTTAGGTCCATGAATCAAATTTGAAGTGGTCAAATGGGAGATGGCAAGAGTGAATGTCAACATTTTAGGAATCAGCAAGCTAAAATGGACTGGAATGGGTGAATTTAACTCAGATGACCATTACATCTACTACTGTGGGCAACAATCCCTTAGAAGAAATGGAGTAGTCATCATAGTCAAAAAAAGAGTCCAAAATGCAGTGCTTGGATGCAATGTCAAAAATGACAGAATGATCTCTGTTTATTTCCAAGATAAACCATTCAATATCATGGTGATCCAAGTCTATGCCCCAACCAGTAATGTGGAAGAAGCTGAAGTTGAACGGTTCTATAAAGACCTACAAGACCTTTCAGAACTAACACCCAAAAAAGATGTCCTTTTCATTATAGGGGACTGGAATGCAAAAGTAGGAAGTCAAGAAACACCTGAAATAACAGGCACATTTGGCCTTGGAGTACAGAATGCAGCAGGGCAATGGCTAATATAGTTTTGCCAAGAGAAGCACTGGTCATAGCAAATACCCTCTTCCAACAACACAAGAGAAGATTCTACACGTGGACATCATTGGATGATCAATACTGAAATCAGATTGATTATATTCTTTGCAGCCAAAGATGGAGAAGCTCTATACAATCAGCAAAAATAAGACTGGGAACCGACTGTGGCTCAGATTGTGAATTCCTTATTGCCAAATTCAGACGTAAATTGAAAACAGTAGGGAAAACCACTAGACCATTCAGGTATGACCTAAATCAAATCCCTTATGACTATACAGTGGAAGTGAGAAATAGACTCAAGGGATTAGATCTGATAGACAGAGTGCCTGAAGAACTATGGACGGAGGTTCATGACATTGTATAGGAGACAAGGATCCAGACCAGCCCCAAGAAAAAGAAATGACAAAAGGCAAAATGGTTGTCTGAAGAGGCCTTACAGATAGCTGAGAAAAGAAGAGAAGTGAAAGGCAAAGGAGAAAAGGAAAGATATTCCCATTTGAATGCAGAGTTCCAAAGAATAACAAGGAGAGATAAGAAAACCTTCCTCAGTGGTTAAAGCAAAAAATAGAGGAAAACAATAAAATAGGAAAGGTTAGAGATCTCTTCAAGAAAATTAGAGATACCAAGGGAACATTTCATGCAAAGAAGGGCATAATAAAGGACAGAAATGGTATGAACCTAATAGAAGCAGACGATATTAACAAGAGGTGGCAAGAACACACAGAAGAACTATACAAAAAAGATCTTCACTACCCAGATAATCACGATGGTGTGATCACTCACCTAGAGCCAGTTAACCTGGAATGTGAAGTCAAGTGGGCCTTAGGAAGCATCACTATGAACAAAGCTAGTGGAGGTGAAGGAATTCCAGTTGAGCTATTTCAAATCCTAAAGGATGATGCTGTGAAAGGGCTGCACTCAATATGCCAGCAAATTTGGAAAACTCAGCAGTGGCCACAGGACTGGGAAAGGTCAGTTTTCATTCCAATCCCAAAGAAAGGCAACGCCAAGGAATGTTGAAACCACCACACAATTGCACTCATCTCACACACTAGTAAAGTAATGCTCAAAATTCTCTAAGCCAGGCTTCAACAGTACATAAATCGCAAACTTCCAGATGTTCAAGCTGGATTTAGAAATGGCAGAGGAACCAGAGGTCATATTTCCAACATCTGCTGGATCGTTGAGGAAGCAAGAGAGTCCTAGAAAAACATCTACTTCTGCTTTATTGACTATGCCAAAGCCTTTGACTGTGTGGATCACAAAAACCTGTGGAAAATCCTTCAAGAGATGGCAATACCAGACTACCTGACCTGCCTCTTGAGAAATCTGCATGCAGGTCAGGAAGCAACAGTTAGAACTGGATGTGGAACAGCACACTGGTACCAAATAGGGAAAGGAATACGTCAAGGCTGTATATTGTCACCCTGCTTATTTAACTTATATGCAGAGTACATCATGAGAAAAGCTGGGCTGGAGGAAGCACAAGCTGGAATCAAGATTGCCAGGAGAAATATCAATAACCTCAGATATGCAGATGACACTACCCTTATTGCAGAAAGTGAGGAAGAACTAAAGAGCCTCTTGATGAAAGTGAAAGAGGAGAGTATAAAAGTTGGCTTAAAACTCAACATTCAGAAAACAAACATCATGGCATCTGGTCCCATCACTTCATGACAGTGGAAACAGTGACAGACTTTATGTTTTGGACTCCAAAGTCACTGCACATGGTGACTTCAGCCATCAAATTAAAAGACACTTGCTCATTGGATGAAAAGTTATGACCAATCTAAACAGCATATTAAAAAGCAGAGACATTACTTTGACAACAAAGGTCCGTCTAGTCAAACCTATTTTTACCAGTCATCATGTATGGATGTGAGATTGGCCTTTAGAGAAAGCTGAGCTCTGAAGAATTGATGCTTTTGAGCTGTCATGTTGGAGAAGACTCTTAAGAGTCCCTTGGACTGCAAGGAGATCCTACCAGTCCATCCTAAAGGAAATCAGTCCTGACTATTCATTGGAAGGACTGATGTTGAAGCTGATGCTCCAATACTTTGGCCACCTGATGCAAAGAACTGACTCATTTGAAAAGACTCTGATCCTGGGAAAGACTGAAGGGAGGAGAAGGGATCAACAGAAGATGAGATAGTTAGATGGCATCACTGACTCAATGGACATGAGTTTAAGTAAACTTCAGGAGTTGGTGATGGACAGGGAGGCCTGGCATGTTGCAGTCCATGGGGTCACAAAGAGTTGGACATGAGAGAGTACCTTAACTGATTGACTAACTGATATATAAAATAGTATTAAGTCAAATTTGGTGAATATCAAAAGATGTTGGCAAGAATCTACTGTAGAATAAAATCCTTAGAAAGAATGAAAAAGGGGAAAAAAAAGTAGTGATTATCCGATATAGGAGATGTGGACATCAAGGTAAGTATGGAAATTTCCATAAATGAAATATTTGTCACCAATCTTAGTGTTATCTTTGGGACAGTGGAAAAAACAATATTTCAACAACATGAAACCGTAGAGAAATCGAAGGGAAAAAATAGTCAATATGGCCTGGGTATTCCCACAATATAGCACTGAATGAGGAACACTGGATAGAATTTCTACTGAGGTTGTACATCTGATATGTGCTAAAAATGAGGCTAAGATTTGGGAAGAATGAAAAACTAACCCTATTGATAATGCTTTTATAGAAACTCTGGACATTATGGAAGTCAGTAAAATCCCAGGAAATTTGGAGTCTGGGCTTATCTAGAATGACTTTTGAAAACCACCACAATATTGTAAAGTAATTAGCCTCCAACTAATAAAAATAAATGAAAAAAAAATTAATTTATTAAACAAATAAGCAAATAAGGAAAACTTTATCTAAAATTTATTAGTTTTTGTTTGTTTGTTTTATTAAAGATAGCACTGCCTATTATAAGTTTGTTCTACATTGTGCCATGCTGTCTTACATAATTATTGACTTTATATTCAGAAGAATTCTGTGAAGTATGCAATTATTTATTTTTATGTCAAAGGTATTGAAGTATAGAGAAACCCAATTTTTCAAGTCAGCTACTAGAAACTTCACAGACTCCATGATTCTGAGATCATCTTTCACAGTACACTGCCACCAAAGACATGGACAAGTGTGTGGATGAGGTAACTATGCTTTCCAAATCAAAGTCAAACACAGAGGGGCTTATTGCTGTCTAAACTTGCATAACTTTCATAAACACGGGGTATTGATGTGTGAGAAGTACTATCTAGAATCTGTAGCTTATAAGAGGAGCTAGCCAACTGGGAGAACTGATAACAAAAATATGTTGTTCAGTTCCTCAGTCATGCCTGACTCATTGAGACCCCATGGACTGCAGCATGCCAGGCTTCCCTGTCCTTCATCATCTCCCGGAGCTTGCTCAAACTCATGTCCATTGAGTCAGTGATGCCACCCAACCATCTCATCCTCTGTCGTCCCCTTCTCCTCCTGCCTTCAATCTTTCCCAGCATCAGGTTCTTTTCTAATGAGTCAGCTCTTCACATCAGGTGACCAAAGTATTGGAGTTTCAACTTCAGCACCAGTCCTTCCAATGAATATTCAGGACTGATTTCCTTTAGGATTCACAGGTTTGATCTACTTGAAGTCCAAGGGACTCTCAAAAGAGTCTTCTCCAAAACCACAGCTCACCAGCATCAGTTCTTCAGCTCTCAATCTTCCTTAGGGTACATCTCTCACATCCTTACACGACTATTGGAAAAAGCATAGCTTTGACTATATGGACCTCTGTCGGCAAAGTAATGTCTCTGCTTTTTAACATGCTGTCTAGGCTGAGATGGTAAAGAATCCACCTGCAATATGGGAGGCCTGGGTTCAACCACTGGGCTGAGAAGATGCCTAGAGAAGGGAACACTTGATGTTGTCCCAAATGTCCCTTAAACAAAAAGATGAAGAGCCTATAGAAACCTTAGTCCTTGAATGTATCTTAATGTTGCTGGTTTAATCTGTTCTTATGTAATTCTTATGTATTAGTTACTCAATCATGTGTGACTCTTTGTGACTCCATGGACTCTAGCCCCCCAGGCTCCTTTGTCCATGGAATTCTCCAGGTAAGAATACTGGATTGGATAGCCATCCCCTCCTCCAGGGGAATCTTCCCAGCTGACGGCTCAAACCTGTGTCTCCCACATTCCAGGCAGATTCTTCACCAGCTAAGTTACCACGGAAGCCCCAAATAATGCTTTGACCTCGATGTTATCCTATTTCAAATCTTGCTATACGAGATACTAAATCCCGATTAGAGTTAAATCACTCACAGTTGTTTTCTATGTTATTTGCTACCACATGAGCCATAATGAGGAAAATATGCCATCCAATGATACCCCATGCAAAACTGGTAACTGAGTACAGTTACACTATTGAATATATTAAGAATAATAAAAGCTTAGCCTTATAAGTTACCATAAAAACAAAGTGGTTTAGTGTTGTTGACAGCCATGTAGGTATATCTACAATTGATGATAAAGTTTAGAGCCCGTCCTGAATTTTAAAATAGTCCTAAGTATCCATGTTAATCTTATTACTGTTGAGTAACCATTTTATTTATGATATACAAATAGGAAGTAGAGTCTCATTATCTATTTCTACATCTACCTCTCCATCTATTTATATCTACCTATCTGAAATAATATACTGGCAAATAAGATAGCAAATAAATGAACTTTGAGAAGAACACTTAAATTATATTCACTTGCCTTTGCAGAGTCCAAATTCCACAATCACTAACACTAAAATGAATAATTTATTATTATTTATTAGTGCCAATTACACATATTTTACTTGTAAGATATTATTAGCACTGTTACAATGTATTCTCAACCATATCCATTATGCAATAATGTATCTTGGCTTCATAAATCAAGATAAGAGCTTCTTGTTTATGACTCTGGAGGTATGAGACAAACGATTAAGACTATTAGAAAGGCTAAAAATAGCTGACTCACATATTTCTATAGCATGGATGAAATTTGCATGTTTGCAATATCTGAAACAAATGATCAAATCACTAATTCCAGACTATTTAACTGTTAAATTACTGTTTAAAAGTAAATGTGATTTTAAGATCAGTATCTTGCCCAAAAATATTCTGTATTTGATAAAGACTATAAACAAACATATTAACAGAGAGGATAACATTTTCACTCATTTAAATTAGCTCAAGTATGGTATTTAGATCTATGTGAGTTTATGCATTTTTGTTTGTGCATATACAAATATTTTGGGGCCTACCAAGTGGCTCAGTAGGAAAGAATCTAATGTAGGAGATTAGATTGGTCTCTCTACCAATGTAGGAGACCTGGGTTCTATCCCTGAGTTGAGAATATCCCCTGGAAAAGGAAATGGCAACCCGCGCCAGTATTCTTGCCTGGGAAATCCCATGAACAGAGGAGCCTGGCTGGTTACAGTCCATGGGTTCTCAAAGAGTTGGATACGACTTAGCTACTAAACAATAACAACATAAAAATATTTCAGTAAGAATGACTCTCACCCTCTTTTGTGTGTGTGTATGTGTATGTATGTTGAAGGTGTATGTGAGTAAGGGAGTGTATGTCATCCAAAACACCCTATAATTGACTGAGAGTTCACAGAGATTTTAACTTTGATGATTCTTTGCTGTATCATCATTCTGAAACAAATAAAAACTGTTTTTCATAGTTTTACAACTATTTTAAGGGGATTTGTTTTATGATTTATATGTAGTACCCTTGATATTCTACCTCTTATTTCCACTGGCTTCTCCAGAAAGCAAAATTCAAAACCCTTTTAAATGAACCTAAAACACATCAACTTAAATCCCATCATCACCATGTTCCTTCCAATTAAATCCTAGAGCTTTCATTAAAAAAAAGAAGAACTGAGAAATCCAGCCAGTTAATTCTTGGTTTTGACTACAGTGGATGTGGGGCACCAGACTGGCATGAGTCTTATTGGAAATTCCTGATATATCTGGGTAATTGAACTGGGGATCTTTCCAAGCAAATGCTCTTCTATGAAACAGGATAGTATTACAGTCTGGGGAGATGTAAATGCAGATCATCAACCTTCAGAGATTTCTCTTGGCTGAAAGCATAGATGTAATTAGACATTCAACAGTTTTTCTTCTTCAAACTAATCTGTTTACCTCCATGTGGGTGGGCTTAAAATCAAATCTAAAACCTCAAATCGTTTTATCATCAATGCTGACTGTCAGAGGCTCTGTCTACATGAAGCCAAAATAGCCAGATGGAGAGTGAAAAGCAACATCCATCATCTAAACATTTCCCTTTCCCATTGCCAAGCCTGTAGACACTTGGAAACAACGTCGCAGTTGACTGGATGTTTTACTTTTAATCTAGAGGTTTTGGTATTGTGTAGATACAATTTCAGCATGTAACTTCCGGTACAAAATTCCCAGATCGGCACAATGGAAGATACATTAGAAAAATAACACACACACATATATTACATTGAACCGCATTATCTTAAACCATGAATAATGCATTATGTTCAGTACTATAGCAGATACTGTGCTGAATAACCACAGTTGAAAACAAAAAACTTAATCACATACAAACACATATTAGTGTCCTAAAGTGGTATGTAATTTTGAGAAACCACATTTACATGGGGCCAGTATAGAGGACAGGGGTTGATACAGCAGAGCAGATAGAGAGGAGACCAGGAGAGATCTCATAGAGAAATAGAAGGTTTTGGAAATTAAAAATGACCAAGACATCTCAATAAGAGTATATTTATACAAATGACATTTAAGGCATGAAATGTAGGAACACGGGTCAACAAAAAACAGCCTATTGACCAAATCTGGGCTACCACATACTGTTATAAATACAGGTGTAGGGGAACACACCACACTCACCTGATTGCTTATTGTTCACTTATCACTTATGGTTACTTCAGCCCTATGCCTGATGGCGGTTTAGTCGCTAAGTCGTGTCTACTCTTTGAGACTCCATGGACTGTAGCCTGCCAGGCTCCACTTCTCATGGAATTTCCCAGACAAGAATACTGGGGTGGGTTGCCATTTCCTGCTCTAGGGGATCTTGTCGATTCAGGGATTGAAACTGGGTCTCCTGCATTGCAGGCGAATTCTTGGTGGTTCAGTCAGTAAAGAATCTGCCTGCAATGGAGGAGATGCAGGGTTCCATCTCTGGGTAGGCAAGATCCGCTGCAGGAGGGAATAGCTAACCACTCCAGTATTCTTGCCTGGAGAATTCCATGGACAGAGGAGCCTGGTGGGCTACAGTCCATGTGGTCCAAAGAATTGGACACAACTGCATGACTTATACACTTTCACACTTGCTTTCTTTTTTTTTTTTTAACCAACTGAGCCACCACTATGCCATTGACCTGCAAAGTCCCAAATATTCACTATATGGTCTTTCAGAGAGAAGACTTTGTTACACTTACTACATAATATATTTAGAGAAGCAAATTGGAATGCAGTGTAAATGTCACATATGCTGCATACTGCTGCTATGTGTGCTTTGGATGGGTGCATTGAGTCCATAGGACAGGAAGGGGATTTGCTCCAGATCACTTAGAACCAGTCAGGTTAAAGACTGCTGCTGCTAAGTCACTTCAGTCATGTCCAACTCTGTGCAACCCCATAGACAGCAGCCCACCAGGCTCCCCCGTCCCTGGGATGCTCCACACAAGAACACTGGAGTCGGTTGCCATTTCCTTCTCCAGTGCATGAAAGTGAAAATTGAAAGTGAAGTTGCTCAGTCGTGTCCAACTCTTAGCAACCTCATGGACTGCAGCCTAGCAGGCTCCTCTGTCCATGGGATTTTCCAGGCAAGAATACTGGAGTGGGGTGCCATTGCCTTCTCCAGGTTAAAGACTAAATAATACTTAATATGAAGAGAACAGGGCTTCCCAGGTGGTGATAGAGGTAAAGAACCTACCTGTCAATGCAAGAGACAAGCGATGCAGGTCTCCCTGGGTAGGGAAGATCCCCTGGAGGAGGGCATGGCAACTCACTCCAGTATTCTTGCCTGGAGAATCCCCACAGACAGACAAGCTGGTGGGCTACAATCCATGGGGTTGCAGAGAGGCAGACAGGACTGAAGCGACTTAACACAAAACAAGTTAAGAGAATAACAGCAAGATGAGGCATACAGTTATTTTTTTCAAAGAGCTATGTTTTTAATGTGATTTTATATTGTATTTTTAGCATCTATAAGAAGAAATCTGGTGGACACTATGTCAAAATTTGAGCACTAGGAAACTGATGATGGGATAATTAAATCAATGAGGCATATGCTTTTGACATAAAATCAGTGGTAATATATGGAATTGTTTGAAGGCTAGTGGTGGAGGCATTTTGGAAAGTGTTTTAACATCTCATTAGTTCAAAGATAACCCTATTTAATTGGAATTTGATGCCAATGGTTTTAAAAACAAAGTAATTATGACAAGAATAATGACTCCTTAACTAATTTATCTTGAAAAACTAAATGCTAATATTTTAGATGTTAATAAAATTTTTATCAAACAATAATGGTCATAGAGTCTAACTGCTTGAGATTTGAAGGCAGGATTGGCTTTGGGAAAACTGTGTACGTGTTTGTGCCAGGTTTCCTGTTTGAAAACAAGGGCATAGTAACAGTTCTTCATCCATAATCTCGTTGGCTGAATTAAATGACTTGTTCCAAGAAAAGCACTTAGATAATAAATTGGTATTATTATTTTTATTATTTAATTGAAGCACAAATGTGCTGTACTTCAAAATGGAATTCAAGCAAATATTTTCCTGTTTGTCACTTTGTTTCAACAATGTTTTGAGAGCTAAGAAACTGCTTCTTCTGCAGAGAATCTGTGGAGTTTTATAAGCCTCAGGCCTGCATATTTTGTCCAGCACGAGATTCAGAGAAAAACTAAGGGAAGAAAGTGGGGCCTGAAAATAGATATGGGGTATTTTTTTCTTCCTACCTGTTGACCCCATTCACCTAGCTTTGGCCATGTCTTTATTCTCTGTGGTTTACACAAGATGTAAAATATAGAATAAATTTAATGTAGTAAGAAAAACAAATAAATAAAAGATAAATACAATTCTGTCATTCAGACTTGGACACAGTGCAACTTAAGACGTGATTTTTAATGTTATTTTCTCCTCTTTAAAAATGCAGACACATATATAAAATACACACTCAACACAAAATTAGACTGATAAATGAAGTATTAGTTGCTCAGTCATGTCCAACTCTTTGCCCCCCAGGATCCTCTGTCCATGGGATTCTTCAGGCAAGAATGAATACTGAGTGTGTTGCCATACTGTATCCAAACAAATTCCACAATTTTAGTTACTTTGGTAAATACTTATACATTCCAGTTTGGATAAACACAGTATAACATTCACAATACTAGTTAGTTATAACTCATGGTATCTATTCACCATATTGAAAGTTTCATTTGGAATGAATGGACACATTCATAGAAAATTATGTTGGCACCCCGAAATTTACATCAAACTATGTGCATTTATAATAATTTACTTGATACTTTTTAGATAGAGCAACTTCAATTGTGAAATTATCACTATCCTATAACATTGGAATACAAGGGTAAATGCATATATAAATAAATTGTATAGCTATAAGTCAATGTATAATATTTTCACAAATAATTGCAAGCTTGTAAACTCTTATTGTATTACTTTGTTTCTCTTTGCATGCCAAACAGGTCAAAATAATTAATTTTAAAAGGTTATTTCTGTATCTCAAAGTTGAGTGTTCACTGCACTTCTGTTACAGGACTGATGTCAGGACATAATTCCTATTTTGTTGTTCATTTCCAAGGCTCTGCATACTACACCACCAATTCTCAGGTTACGTTATATGGTGATTGATTGAGGTCTGAGAGTTTTAGAGGATAAGTTTGTTTACTGGGAAATGGAAAATGAAAACATTATATGATTTGAACTTCATAGTAGAAGTTAGTCATCAAACTGCACAGCTGTTTTTCCTAGCTTAATCCACAAACTAGGAAGAAAAAAAATTGGCTTCAGAGAAGGAGGAGAGAAAGTAAGAAATTGAGTTGCTATTTATGAAGCTGAAAACCTACATGGTGAGGACTTCCTCCCATTTTTAAGACAGTGATTGAGAATATGAGGATTGGTATTCCATGTGTTTCTTATAGAGGGTTTTTGGTTTATTTTGTTTATTTCTTTGTTGTTTTAATATATATGCTTGAATGAATGCAACATGGGTCCTGACATTTTTGTCTATTTTATTCATAACTCTATCACCTCTACCTAGAACAGTGATTGTCACACAATAGACAGCAAATATGAATACCTTCAAAACCGGCTTCTTCCTTTTGATTTAGATGGCTCTTTAGCTCCCTCATGACATCTGTGTTCTAACTAAAGGAAAGTACAGAGAAAATCTGTTCCATTCAAAGATGCTAGAATCTCAATATCTTTTCGGTTGTAGTCATCAGTCAGGACTTAGTCCCATGACTATTCTTCTGGAGAGTGTGAAATTTTATTTATTCTGCTGCTGCTGCTGCTGCTGCTGCTAAGTCGCTTCAGTCTTGTCCGACTCTGTGCGACCCCATAGACGGCAGCCCACCAGGCTCCCCTGTCCACTGGATTCTCCAGGCAAGAATACTGGAGTGGGTTGCCGTCTCCTTCTCCAATGCATGAAAGTGAAAAGTGAAAGTGAAGTCGCTCATTGGTGTCCGTCTCTTAGCGACCCCACCGACTGCAGCCTATCAGGCTCCTCCATCCATGGGATTTCCCAGGCAAGAGTACTGGGGTGGGGTGCCATTGCCTTCTCTATTATTTATTCTGGAGATTAGCTAAAATTTGAAAGTTCTAATACTAACAGAGAAAAAAAAGACAATAGGAAATAATTAACACTCTATGCCACAATAATTTTTCTTTTAAAAATTCAGCTAAAAAACAAATATTAATCCTACCTTTCTTATGGAGTGGTCACTAAAGGAATTGGGCATGGTCATTTCAAAAGTGTTTGATGAAATAATGTCATTTCTACTTAACCATAAAATATTTAAATAAGTAACATAATTTATTAATAAGTAGCTATTTTCTGTTTTATTTTTATATATAATTCAGAGATACAGTATTTTTTAGGGAATCTTTATATTATTATAAACACAAAAAATCATTAAGTCTTCTTAGATCACTGTATTGCGTTCTCATAAAATTTATATTCTTGGAAATGTGAGTGTCTTTGAGATGAGGAATATTTTCCAAATGCTAAAAATCTTAAACTATCCTATTTTTTCATCAAAGAAATCTGTGATAAAATTAATTATTTGAAGGTACTTGACTAAATTCCATACAATATAAATGATAAATGTTAAATGGATTAGTCAAGAATTAAGAGACACAGTAGGAGGGATGAACTAATAGTTTGGGATTAACCGATCCACACTATTACATATAAAATAGGTAAAAAATAAGGACCAACTGTATAGCAAGGGAATGATATTCAACATCTTATAATAACCTTTTATGGAAGAGCATCTGGAAAAACAGATATAATTCAAAAAAGAATCACTTTACTGTATACTTGAAACTAACAGAATATTGTAAATCAACTACACTTCAGAATAGAAAAGAATTGAGTGTATATATATATATATATATATACCTTATATATATATATATATACACACACACACACACACACACACACACACACACATATATATATATATATATATAAAGCAGTTTGTCTGAAATGAAATTAAGGCCTGCTCATTAGAACTTCTCTGCAATTTAGAAAAACATTACTTTTGTAGGATCTTATAATTGTGCATATGCATAAAACATATTTTCCTATTGTTAAAAAAAAGTTTGTTTTACAACTAAAAGGAAATATTTCTATGTAGGCAATTTAACAAATGAGTCTAGTATATTTAAATAATGAGTCAACTCAAACAAAATAACTAATAAATTCTACTGAAGTAAAGAGATCAAATAAGGATTCTGAATTTAATGGAATCAGTTAATTTTTACCATACCAAACTTATTTACTATACACCAATAGAGAAAAGTGGTGAAATATAACGCTAATTTGTGTAATTTGCAATTTTATAGAATTCAGAAAAAGATATATTGGGGATATATCTCATGATATAAATAAAGACAGAAAAGAAAGTCTACAGAGTAGGGCTGAACAGGTAGTGAAAAAATACACACAAGAGGAAAAGTCACCTAATCAAAATAATAATGAGTGATGAGACTGTCAATACGCACTAGTTTTTCATAAATTCTTCTCTGCATTAGGAATTCTTATTCCAGAATTTTAATTGCTTTCTATTTTTATAATAATTGAATACATTTTAATAAGTTTGCAGCATGCATATTTTAAATTGACACTGAAATCAGTTCCCTGCATAAGAGTGAAGTGTGTATTTAAAATATACAATTTCCTATCTATATACATATATTTATGTATATATCTGAATCACTTTCTGTACACCTAAGACTAACACAACATTGTATATCAACTCTATTTCAATAATTTTTTTAAAAGTGGAAAAATAGAATTAAAAAATCTTTTCAAAGACAAAGAGAAAATTTGTTATATTCTAGTAGAAAATGTGATCCCAATCACTGAGGTGGTTTAGGTAATGAACAAAGACACTATTGACAGATTTGCTGAAATAACCAGTGCTGACTGGGTCTGTCCCTGGCTAAGATATAAAGTCGCCTTCATTTTATTCTAGTCGTCATGTTTTCTCTTTGGAGAATTCTCCTAAAGTAACAATCTTGGCCTTCTATAGACAGAAGTCAGAAGTGAGTGAGATTCTTCTAGACATGAAACTCTTCTAGGCCTTATTTGGTCACTGGCAAATCTGTAATGAGCATATATACACCCTGCCCACCCTCTGCCCATGGTAGAAATTACTGGGAATTTTTCTCCTTTGCCAGTGACGAGAAAGATAAATCTGCCTAACTTAGGGGTGTCATATTAACTCACTTGTTCACAGTGATATATGTTATAATCTCTAGCTCAAGTTCTTGTGAATAGTTAAGTTGACAGTTTTATCTATCTTTTTTTAAATTTTAAATCAACTATTTTCAAATCCCAGTGTAGAGTATACAGAGACTGAGGGAGAGGAGTGATGATACTTACTCTCACTCTGGTATAATCTACTTGCTTATCAATTGACTTTGAACAATTTTGGCACTATCTGAAAGCACATCATTACACACAACGCATAATATGTGTGGGAGTATATATATGCCCCCACTACACATGTATATGTATCAGTTCAGTTGCTCAGTTGTGTCTGATTCTTTGCAACCCCATGAACAGCACACCAGGCCTCCCTGTCCATCACCAACTGCTGGAGTCTACCTGAACCTATGTCCATAGAGTCAGTGATGCCATCCAGCCATCTCATCCTCTGTCGTCCCCTTCTCCTCCTGCCCTCAGTCTTTCCCAGCATCAAGGTCATTTCAAATGAGTCAGTTCTTCACATCAGTAGTAGTAAAGTAAAAATAATCACCAGTAATTTAGTAGTATACTGCTGCTGCTAAGTCACTTCAGTTGTGTCTGACCCTGTGCAATGCCATAACCAGGCTCCCCCATCCGTGGGATTCTCAAGGCAAGAACACTGGAGTGGGTTGCCATTTCCTTCTCCAATGTGTGAAAGTGAACAGTAAAAGTGAAGTCGCTCAGTCTTGTCCGACTCTTAGCGACCTCATGGACCGCAGCCCACCAGGCTCCTCCTCCATGGGATTTTCCAGACAAGAATACTGGAGTGGGGTGTCATTGCCTTCTCCATAGTAGTATACTACATTACCTTTAAATATGTCTTAATAGATGCCATAGGTTTATTCCATATACTTTCTTCTTTTAAGGACTCTGCTACCATACTATGATTTATCTATATCATGGCATTGGCAAATTGGTGTTTTCTTTCTTTCTTTTTTTTTTTTTTTTTTGAGGGAGGGAGGGTCAGAAATTATCTTACTTAAACCTATGAATGTTTCTTACTTCATTATGTTCCCTCTGCAAGTGTCACAACCTCAGAGAAACCTTCCTTGACTGCTATATAAAAAAAAGTCCTGCTTACAAGACCATCACTTCCTAAACCCTTGACCTTTTTAGTTTTCTTTATTACACAAATAATTCTGTGAAGTCATGATATAGTTTATGTGCATTTTTAACCTTCTTTACTAAAGAGATCTGTCTTGTACTTGCAGTGATTTATGCTCAGGGATGAGAAAAGTATCTGGTATATTTTGTGTTGGTATAGTTAATGTGGTATACTTGATGTGTTGAATGAAAAACAGGATTACATGCTGTGAGACAGCTATGGACAGAAATGGAAGTAACATACTACATTTACTAGAGAGAAACTGTACCATGCATGTGTTTGCTTGAATTCAATTTCTTTTTTTTTAAATCCAAAATATGTTTACTTATTTTTTAAAAAAATACAAAAGCAATTTAAGAGGCTTGAAACAGTTTTCTGCTTGCCAAACAGTTTAACCTCATGGAACACATAATTCCATTTCATTCTAATGAAGTAATTTGTACCCTAGAAGAGTTAAAGTAACTTCAGTTGTTCCTGCTAAAGCAAAACTGAACACTACCATAGATAACTTTAGCCTATAGATTTGCAGAGAAAAGCTAGAGGTTTCCTCCTTAAATAATGTAGAATAGAAACTGAAATAAAAAGATCTTGGAGAACAGATGAAGATGAGGGCAAGGCTCATTACTGCTATGTAACAGTACGTAACTTTTATACAACACTGATAAGTTTCAAAGTAGGTTCACCCTTTATGGGAGGGGTTTTGCTGGTTTGTTTGCTTTATTTGTTTTGTTTTCTTTTAACATTCAGTGACATAAATGATTCACTCAATGACTCAGAAATTAAATGGATTGCAACCCAGGTCTTTTGGCTGCATTATTCTCTCACCATCTTTTATTTTTTTTAAACATAAATATCTCCTTCATAAAAATTATTGAGTTCCTATTATACATTGTGGCAGATAGAAGTGAATCTTCACGGGGTCCCTAGTATGGTACTGGAGACTGGGGTGTAAATGAACATGGGATGTATGGTGCGTGAGTGCATGCATGCCAATTTTTGCTTCAGTCGTGTCTGACTCTTTGAAACCTTATGGACTGTAGTCCACCAGGCTCCTCTGTCCATGGGATTTTCCAGTCATGAATACCGGAGTGGGTTGCCATGCCCTCCTCCAGGGGATCTTCTGGACCCAGGGATCAAACTCATGTCTCTTATGTCTCCTGCATTGGCAGGCGGTGCCTGGTGATGAGCTGACAAATGGAAAGCACAGAGTAAAGTGCTGTGGGAGCCATGAGGAGGGAGGACCTAATACTGACTAGGAAGTAAAGACAGGCATAATGGAGTGGTAACATGTGACCTGCGTCCTGAAAGAAGTCAAAGGTGTTACCATTAATATTTTGTTACTTTTACCAGTGAGCATCAATGAGATGATTAAGATAGCATATTTGGATTATAGATTACACTATGGGAAAACTTCTTTCCCTCTCTAAAAAGTTATAAGTAGATGGCTAAATCCTTCCACTTCTGTCCATCAATATTTTCTGGCAGCTTCTTTCCCTGGTTGTATTTCAGGTAAGATGATTCCATTTCCCAGTAACTTTTGTTTGCTTGATCACATGCTATGAGTTCATGAAGCCCCAAACTCCTTTCATATATCACATTATCAAGTTATTAATTCATTTTTTCAAAAACTTCACTGTTCTAAATCATGGGATACAGTGGTGATGACGGCCAAGTCTTTGTTCTAATGGAGTTAAATGTTTCTGCACCTTGGACTCTGCTCAGCCAAGCAGTTCCTCTCTGTTCAAGAGACGTCTTCTGGACACTTACTCACTCCCGCATTTGTAGCCAGCTGGCAACCTGAGTGGGGTGAAGTGTCCAAGATGGTAATATTTATCATTATGAGTGTTTTAACTCGGATGTCTGTTAGGACTGGGGCTGGGACAGTGCTGGGCTTCTCTCTCCAGCATTCTTTTTTCTTTCTTTACTTTTTTTTTTCTTTTTTCTTTAGAATCTGTACATCTACCTGACCTTTTATTCTCAAGGAGATCTTCTTTCTCAATATTGCTTTGGCTATCTTTCTGTCTTTTGTGTCTCCATACAAATTTTAAGATTCTTTTTTAATCTAGTTCTCTTTTAAAGAAAAAAAGCCATGGCCTCTCATAGCAGTAGGAGGAGCAGATATTCTTTTGAACTAAATAAATTTAATAATTCAATTCTAAGTCCTTTAGTTCTCCTCAAGAAAAAAAATTAAAGGTTAAATGATAGTATCGTTTTACTATGAAACACAAAATGTGTGCTAATAACTTAGGATGTGGCTAAATCGAAAATGTTATAATAGTAGAACTTCATCTGTATATAATTTGTGGTAAAACAAAGACACTAACAAAATTAAAATGAACTAAACTAAAAAAAATACTTGGGATTCAAAAGTCTGCTTTATATCAAGTTCAATTTTACACGAGCACAAGCTAGCATCACTGAGGAAAAAAAGAGCAAAATATTTTTAAAAGGTTAAGCAGTCGTCAGAATAATTTTAAATCTAATTAATTTTGAGTAAAAAAAAAGAAAAGAACATTTATCATATCTTAATAACTCAAACACACTCATCAAACAGAATTTTGAGATTATCCTAAACCTTTGTCATGACTGAAACAACAGTGTAAACAAATAGGTAGCAGTAAGTCAAGAAACAAAAATCAATTGATAAGGCAAGGTTGGAATATTTAACACAGCATAAGGCTGTGTTAAATCAAGTGATTAAAAATCAATTGATTTTTGTTTCTTGACTTACTGCTACCTATTTGTTTACACTGTTGTTTCAGTCGGGCATACACACCGAGGAAACCAGATCTGAAAGAGACACGTGCACCCCAATGTTCATCGCAGCACTGTTTATAATAGCCAGGACATGGAAGCAACCCAGATGCCCATCAGCAGATGAATGGATAAGGAAGCTGTGGTACATATACACCATGGAATATTACTCAGCCATTAAAAAGAATTCATTTGAATCAGTTCTAATGAGATGGATGAAACTGGAGCCCATTATACAGAGTGAAGTAAGGCAGAAAGATAAAGATCATTACAGCATACTAACACATATATATGGAATTTAGAAAGATGGTAATGATAACCCTATATGCAAAACAGAAAAAGAGACACAGAAGTACAGAACAGACTTTTGAATTCTGTGGGAGAAGGTGAGGGTGGGATGTTTCAAAAGAACAGCATGTACATTATCTATGGTGAAATAGATCACTAGCCCGGGTGAGATGCATGAGACGAGTGCTCGGGCCTGGTGCACTGGGAGGACCCAGAGGAGTTGGGTGGAGAGGGAGGTGGGAGGGGAGATCGGGATGGGGAATACGTGTAACTCTATGGCTGATTCGTGTCAATGTATGACAAAACCCACTGAAATGTTGTGAAGTAATTGGCTTCCAACTAATAAAATAAAATTAAAAAAAAAAATCAGTTAAAAAAAAAAAACCAAAACACAGCATTTTCTAAACTGTTAAGGCCAAAGGACATTCCTAATAACTACTATGGACTAATCACTGACTAATTCTAGAGCTAGGAACTCTGTATTTAAGCATACACACATTCTTGTTAAAGAAACTTACTTTAAATTTTATTGCTAATAGCTTAGTATTATTTTTAACTAAATGATTCTGACAGTAGAACAAATAAAGAGGGTATAAAAACTGGGATTCAGTTTAGTTCAGTCGCTCGGCCATGCCTGACTCTTTGTGAACACATGGATTACAGAACACCAGGCCTCCCTGTCCATCACCAACTTTGGAATCTTGCCCAAACTCACGTGCATCTAATCTGTGATACCATGCAACCATCACATCCTCCGTCATCCCCTTCTCCTCCTTCCTTCAATCTTTCCCATCATCAAGATCTTTTCTAGTGAGTCAGTCCTTTGCATCAGGTGGCCAAAGTATTGCAGTTTAAACTTCAGGGTCAGTCCTGCCAATGAATATTCAGGACTGATTTCCTTCAGGATTGACTTGTTTGATCTCCTTGCAGACCAAAGGACTCTCAAGAATCTTTTCCAACACCACAGTTCAAAAGCATCAGTTCTTTGGCACTCAGCTTTCTTTATGGTCTAACTCTCACATCCATACATTACTGGAAAAACTATAGCTTTGACTATGTGGACCTTTGTCTACAAAGTGATGTCTCTGCTTTTTATTATGCTGTCTAGGTTTGTCATAGCTTTTCTTCCAAGGAGCACAGGTCTTTAAAGTTTATGACTGCAGTCATCACTTGCTGTGATTTTGGAGCCCAAGAAAATAACGTCTATCCCTGTTTCCATTGTTTCCCCATCTATTTGCCGTGAAGTGATGGAACCAGATACCATGATCTTCGTTTTTTTAATGTTGAGTTTTAAATCAACTTTTTCACTCTCATCTTTCACTTTCATCAACAGGGTCTTTAGCTCTTTACTTTCTGCCATAAGGATGGTGTTATCTGCATTAGAGCAGATCTGATATACTTTAATCTCAGTACAGCAGTAGCTCTACAAAAGCAACCTTCATGTTCAGTTAAAGCAGTTTATGCTCTCAGGCCATGGGCTGCTATTTAGTCTCTGTCATGTCTGACTCCTTGCAACCCCATGGACTGAGACCACCAGACTCCTCTGTCCATAGGATTTCTCAGGCAAGAATACTGGAGTGGGTTCCCATTCCCTCCTCCAGGGGATCTTCTGGACCCAGGGATCAAATCCACATCTCCTGCATTTGGCGGGCAGATTCTTTACCACTGGGCCACTTGGGAAGCCCTCCGCAGGAGGAGGGCAGAATATAAAATGGGAGAATTAAATAAGCCCTCTAGATATGTTGTGCTTCGAGGTAAAAGTCCCTATTTTATTTATTCCTCATAGAGTCACTATCTGAATTACCTAAATGGGAAATTTCAGTGATTTTTTCAAACAAATTTTAGTGTAAGCTGACTAGTGAAAAATGACACCCACGAAGAGAAAAGCTATGATTTCCTGTTTTTTAAAAACTCAGAATTTACTAACATAATTATCAGTGAAAGGAACATATCTTTCCTCCAGAAAGAGCATATCTTTTTCTGTAGAAAACATGAAAAATGTGGCTCCATTTGTTATGTATAATCTAAGGAATGATACATAAAAATGTCAGTAGTCACCCATTTGACACTAAAGCAATATCATATAATAGTTATTATTTTAACCTTTTCCTTTGAGATTGACTGTTTAATGTTTAGTCTTCCTTCTCACGTGTAAGTAACCCTGATTAAAGTAAATTTAAAATATAAAAAAGTCACTATCATATTGTGCTCATTTTTGCTATATTGGTCATTTAAAGGTATAATATTTCAACCAGATAACTGAAATTGTAAAAAGGAATTTAAAATGCTATTAATCTATTTCTATAACAAAGGACAAAGAAGAGAAAATAATATATATTTATTAATATATGCAATCCTATTTCTTTTACTATGTAGAATTAGAATGTTATTTTTATAGAATGTTATTGATATAAAGAAGCAAAATTCTAGTAAAATATATTTTAGAAAACCTAAATAGCACTATTGAAAACTCCTAAAGACTACTCATATTGTAACTTCTCCATATATATAATATATAATATGTAATATATAATATATAACATATAATATATATATGACATATCCTTAGAGTAAGATTTGTATTGCTGTATGATGAAATTAGTCCTTTTCATTCACTATTTTAATAATGTATTAAATACTAATTTTTCATTTTTGGTAGATGAAATAGTGCTAAATAAATTATTTTTCTTTTCAATTTATATTTAGCAAATTCAGTTTAGTCTAAGAGTTTATATATATAAAGTTAAGATCATCAAATTATTTTTTCAATGATTTTCAATTATTTTCAATGATTAATTTCTATTTCACCTCTGTTATTAACCTATGCAGGAATATAAGAATCAAACAACACTGGATTTTGATACTATCAATACTTAATTTCAGTTCAGAAGAGATCATCACTTTAGCTGAAAGTGTTTACTTTATATCACCCAAGAGTTTTGCATAGTATGGTTAATCATCACAATTTATAGATTCTGCAATTGTGAATTCTTTTTGCTAAAATTTATTTGTGACCCCAAATCTTTTTTGGCCATGCGTGGACATGTGCATTCCCAGATGAGATCAAACAAGGCAGGATTACCCCGTCTTATTTCGGATCTTACAAGTGCCTACGAGATCTATCTAGTGCCACATATTTTTGTGTTTTATGATATGTGTGGGTGTGCAGTTTTGCTAATCAAAATGGTCACAAAGTGTAGTATTGAAATGCTGCCTGTGTTCCAAAGCCGAAGAAGACTATGTCCTGCTTATGAAGAAAATGTCTGTTAGATAGGCATATGGTGTTGGTAGCCATGGGCTAAATGTTACTGAATCAAATATATGGAAGTCTACACATGGGTTTCCCAGGTGGCTCAGTGGTAAAGAATCTGTCTGCCAATGTAGGAGATGCGGGTTTAATCCCTGGGTCAGGAAGATTCTCCAGAGAAGGTAAGGGCAATGCATAAACAGTATGTTTGCTCGGGAAATCCCGTGGATAGAGGAGCCTGGGGTCACAAGAGTCAGACACAACTTAGGAACTAAGGAACAACAACAATAATACCCTAATGTGTTTCCAAACCTCTAGTCTTGAAAAGTAATTAAACAAAGAGGTCACTAGACTTAGGTAGTTTTCACAGGCAAACCTAAACAAGAATCAGTGCACTCAAATTTAAGAAAATGAAACTTCAGAACCATTGATTCTAACTAGCTAACTAGGCTTTCCAGATAAGTCAACTGCTTGAACTATGCCCAATCAGATACTGTCTTTGCTTTGCTTCCACATCTTTTCTAAAAAACCCCTCTCCCTAGTTCCTGTGGTAGAGGTCTCCTAACCATTGTGGCTTTGGTGCTACCAGATTCAAATCAATATGTGCCCAAATAAATACTTTTCTAAGTGTGACTCAGTTCACCTTCCAACAAGTCTTTTCCATTAAAATCTTTCCTCAAAGAGTTTCCAGAAGAATCTATCTTGAATACACATCTGACAATGTCACTTTCTTATTTAAATTCTTTGAGTGAGTCCCCATTACCTCTATAAAAGTCTATATATTCGAAAGAACAGCATGTATATTATGTATGGTGAAACAGATCACCAGCCCAGGTGAGATGCATGAGTCAAGTGCTCAGGTCTGGTGCACTGGGAAGACCCAGAGGAATCGGGTGGAAAGGGAGGTGGGAGGGGGGATAGGGATGGGGAATTCGTGTAACTGATTCATATCAATGTATGACAAAACCCACTGAAAAATAAAAATTAATTAATTAATTAATTAATTAATTAATTAAAAAATATACACACATTAAAAAGAAGTCTATATAACAGGAATTTTTACCTCTTGATCTTGCTTCTGCATAACTCCCTATCCATATCATTCATATGTCTCTCAATTTGAGATTCAAAAATACAATACCGTCTTTTAATTTTCCTTACATATGCTGTGACCTTTTATGTAAATGCATTTCCTTGTCCTGTTTACCTTCCTTCATGATATTCAAGTACTGCTTCAATTCTTTCCAGTGCTGCCATCAATACTCCCAGGAAAATTTACTTTGATGTATTTTTTTGGTGTCTCTGTACTCAATACAAAATGTGTTAGAAACATTTCATTTTCTTTTTTGCTTTCATATCTCTATTTTTGCATTTGCTTTTCCATTGGGTGCCTTATTCATCTTCACATCCTTAGACCTACCTAGATGCCTATGTGTTAGATTTAGACTCTCAGCAATGTGGCAGTGAACCTTCACAAGGACCTAATTCAGCTTAGTTCCAGAAATATATTTTCCTAAGATCTACCTCCAAAATTGCTAATTTAGTCATGTCTATGTAGGCTTTTAAAAACAAGCCTAAAAGGTTATTCATGGACTACATATTAAGAAACATTAGTTTAGATGATCTTTTAGTCCCTTTTATATCTAATAGATCATCCTATTGATAAGTAAATTTGAAAACAAATTCACATAGTAATAATTGCATTAAATACTATTCTGAGCAATTTGTATTATTTTATAAATGATATAGTAATGATGGGGGCTTCCCAGGTGGCTCAGTGGTAAAGAATCAGCTTGCTAATGCAGGAGATGCAGGCTCCATCCCTGGTTAAGAAGATCCCCTGGAGAAGGGAATGCCAAGCCATACAGCATTCTGGAGCATTCTTGCCTGGAGAATTCCATGGACAGAGGAGCCTGGTGGGCTACAGTCTATGGAGTTGCAAAGAGTTGGACATGACTAAGAAACTAAAAACTAACAACAACATAGTAATGATGAGTTCATATGTCTTTGTACGCCATTGAAAATGAAGGCTAAAGTCACGCAGTCATGTCCAACTCTTTGGGACCCCGTGAACTATACAGTCCATGCAATTCTCCAGGACAGAATACTTAGCCTTTCCCATCTCCAGGGGATCTTACCAACCCAGGGATTGAACCCAAGTGTCCCACAATACAGGTGGATTCTTTACCAGCTGGGCCACAAGAGAAGCCTAAGAATACTGGAGTGGGTAGCCTATCCCTTCTCCAGCGAATTGTCCCAACTCAGGAATCAAACTGGGGTCTCCTGCATTGCAGGTGGATACTTTACCAAGTGAATTATCAGGGAAGCCCTTATAGGGCATTAAGAGAATTAAAAGTTTAGAATGAGGTTCAAGGATAAGATAAGCATTCTTGTGGTTTGTGGTTGTTGTTTGTTGTTCTTGATAATTTCTTTATGCAGAAAGTACTACTACATTCCCCTACTTGTACATCTCTCTTTGGCTTTCAAACAGTAGCAAAGATGGAAAGAGCATGTGAAAATGCATCTTTGTAAAGAAACTTCAAGCACTGATTAAATAAAAAAAAAAAAAAGGAGGCATTTTAAAGTATAGAGTAACGCATGTGTGAAATCACAAGTACCAGAAATCTTCATTAAAATACCTTCAAAGACAATTTAACAGTTTCCCAGGGAACCATATTATTTTAACAAGTGTCAGGAAACTTAAACTCATTTTTAACCTAACCTTATCATACTAAGGCTGAACTTTTTTTAATTTCTATGATTTTATAACCAGAGAAGACAGAAATCTGCTGTTCACTGTGGGTATATAATAAACTCTCATTTTGGAAATGGATTTTTATTACACTGTTACTCAGATTATTAATCTCCAAAATTATTTTTATAAATTCTATAATAAAATTTATTTTGACATTGTCTTGGAAGTCTATCTATAAAGTAATTTATACTAGTCTTTTTGCTTGCCAATGCAGATGCTTTTAATTTTATGCCTTCTTTCTCTCTAGAAGGAAAAGGACTGTAACCTTTTGGGGACTGGCAGATTTTTGGTTGTTATTTGCAAGGCTAATTCAATGCTATTGCCATTCTCCGAGACAATTTGTTTAAATGACAGCTGCTATTATAAAAACTGCTTTTAATTCCAATTATACATGATTTTCATAGCCATAGCTGACCTCTAAAAACTGGGAAATAAACAGCAGAGTGGAAAATAAAAGATATAGTTTGGGTTACTATTATGTCATTTTACCAATGTAGACATGCTGCTAGATGGACATTTCCAGGCCCTTTCAAGATTAGAAAAAGAACATAGTTTGCCAAATCAAAGGTATGGTTAAACAATAAATCTTGTTTGCTGTTGCACTTTTGCCAAAGAAGTGACCTTAGCAAGAATGTATATTTTTTATTTCAGAAACAGAAGCTATTGTTGTCAACCAACAAATTAATAAAAACCAAAGGATTCCAACTAATTTTATGGAATTTTATGAAAGAACTTGTATATATTCAAAAATTTATCCTACAACCAATTGCAGTTATATTTTCTAACAACATTCAATGAAATGCTTTATCTCCATCAGATACTTGAAAAAAAGGTCCATCAAATGGCCTTAGGTATATATACAAAGACTGTGCTTTTCAAAGACTATAAATAATTTAAACAAGGTTAATTCCAGGATATTTAAAGAGACAGTTTATGATATGAAGACACCAAGCCTGAAGAGCAAGATCTCAGATTCTCCTATCCAATTGTTTAAATGTATCCTAATTACCTGAATAATTAATTCTCTTTTGGAAATGTGCAATATTTCCTGTTAAATCACACTGAACAACTGTGTCTGTGTGTGTGTTCATTCTTTCGCAGGTTTAAAAACTCAGAGAAACAGTAGGTTAAAATTTTGTGAATACTGTTAGTACCTAACAGACTTCTGTTGGATGGCCGAAACACTTCAGGGTGGTCAGGGTGTGAAAATCCCACTGTTGGTTCCGGTGTCTGCATCCCAAGGCACTGCGGAGAAGCCTGGACAGTGAGCCATCCTACGTGGTTTAGACATGTGCTGCTCCAAGGGCAGAGCGTTGCACAGACCATTTCCTAAACTGCTGCCAAGCTCTGTTAATCCCTCCTTCTTGGGAGTGTATGATTTTAGAAATGGTAGACTCTATCATTTAAAAGTGAAATGAAGAAAAAAGTCAAAGAACAAAATTTTCCCAGTATTCTTTTCCCCTGGAAAGGAAATGGCAACCCGCTTCAGTATTCTTTCCTAGAAAATCCCATGGACAGAGGACCCCAGTGGGCTACAGTCCATGGGGTCGCAAAGAGTCATACAGCAACTGAGCACATTATTATTTCTGTGTGCGTGCTAAAGAGTGATGTCCAACTGCGACCTTATGGACTGTAGCCCACCAGGCTCTTCCATCCATGGAATTTTCCAGGCAAGAATACTGGAACAGGTTTCCATGCCCTCCTCCAGGGGATCTTCCCAACCCAGGGCTCAAAACGTGGGTCTTTTTCATTTCCTGCATTGTCAGCTGGGTTGTTTACCACTAGAGTCACCTGGGAAGCCCATTCTTCTTTTTCTGTTCACTTATTTCACAATCTTTTATATCATTATTCTTATACTTTCTAAATATTTCACACCATTTACTGCTCTTATTCCTCTTGGACATTTTCCACTCATGGTAAATATTTTGAAGGTTTTCTTGTGCCGAAATATTGATAACTGTTATGTTAGAAATAATAACAATAATTCTCATGAGAAGCTGATTTGCCATCCAGTGTAGCAGAATCTCCAGGGACTTCTTTCAAATTACATGTATACATTCTTCCTTTTCTCCTTTCATTTTTTGATGGCAGTGTAAAGAGAAATGTTACTGATGGAAGTGGGCTGTGTGTAAAGAGTGTGTGGGCATAGGAAGCATTGAGAACTATGGGCGTGAGTGAGCATGGAGTGAGTACTCCCTCCAGGTAGACAGCTCAGGTATAGAGCAGGGCTGCAGCCAGCCACAAAGAAGGGAGCAGAAGGGCCCTTGTGGCAGGTATGATATGGGTCGTCTTGAAAAACGTGGTGCTAACTGTGCTTGTGACATGCTTTCTGCAGAGAGGCGAGTGTTTTCTAACTGGTCTGTAGGGCAGAAGAATCCTTGCAGAGGACTGAAATCTACAGAAACACCTCACCCGTCTATGTCTGAAATTACAAGCTCCATTCCCAACAACACTATTTTAATTTAGCTGTACCTAACTGGAAAACATTTTGTGTTGTTTCTAAGACATTGCATTGGTTATTGAGCTCTTTCTCAGGAACTCCAAAGTTTACCCAGTAACTCACAGTCTTTTAAAGTGCCATAAAACACGAAGCAAGCTTTATGGAGGAAATGGATCCTGGATGAATGGATTGTACTTGAGATTAGTGTATAACAAAAAGGTGAGTCCCCCAAAAAACTTCCTAAACTGTTGGTTTAATATTCATTAAGAGATAAGTAAAGTGCTTCTGATGTGAAGAATGAAGGGAACATCCGAGTTTTAACAACACCCATATTTTTCTGTGTAATGCTCTCATGGCAGAATTTGTGTCCTTATTTACGTAACATTTGCTGAAGAAGAAAGGTATTTGGATTTTGTTCAATCAAATCAAATTTTAGTTTTAGTTGTAGTTTGAATTGGAAAACATAATTTAGATTATAATGCAGAAAAAATGTACTCTGAGTTTAGGCATGAAAGTAATTAAGTTAGTCTCTTTTTGTTCATTGCTCTTTCGGTGGTTCAGAAGTTAGAGTTTATAAACTACCTTAGCAACAGTATACATGAAGCTAAAATATCAAGAAATATATAACTTTTGAAAGAAACTTGTTCATAAGGAACTTCCACCATATATATGCAGACTTTTCAAACTCTAAGTAACATGACTTTGTGTTGACTGCAGGTATTAATTTCTCTTAGTTTTGTCCACCCAAACCTTAAAATAGCACTTTTTTCACTCAGTCCCTAATTTCCCATCTCCAGTCACTCCACCTTCCATCCTTACTCAAAAAAAAAAAAATGATTATATATATATATCAATTAAAAATAATTGATTAAATCTATTCCACAGGGTAAATTTATTATACTCACTTCAATAGTATTGAAATTCTAACTATGCTTACTTTTACCATAATTAACATAATAATACTTTGCACCTAACACTGTAGTAAGGCCTTTATGTATTGTAATCCACTTAATATTAAAAACAACACTTTAAAGTAAGTACAAAGATATTCCACCCATTTTATTGATGGCTTCTGGAAGTTAAGAGAATTTGCCCACATTTACACAGCGAAAAGAAAATGAAATTAAATATCCATACCTGCATATATAACCAGTATGTGCTTATCATCATCATCATAATTTAGTATAATTTGCTCTTGTACAATTGCACTTTACTCATTGAATTCAATAGCATTTTGACATTTTAAAAATGTTAACTGCCTTAAATAAAACTGAATTCATCATTTGCTTTGGCTTGCTTTAACATCTTGAGACAATTTCAACAACCCTTGAGGCAGAATTTAATGAACTGTATTTGCTGCCTGAAGTGCAGGCAGCAGGCAGGGTTCTATCAGTTAACCTGCTAGGAGCCGTCACCAGTGCATGGGGTCTCTCTTTGGGAGCTGCAGGTTGGTCAGGGATATATTTAAGTACATTTGGAAAACTTGCCATTTCCTGACATAATGTCAAGAAACCACCCAGTGCTTTTAGAATAAAATTCAAATTTCTCATCCTAGCTCACAAGGACCTTCAGCTGATGATTTCTAGTCCATTGTTCTTCACTATCCTCCTTTTATCTGAAATACTTAAATGTCTACTTGTTATTTTTGAGCCTGCAGTTTTCATTTTTACATTTCCATGTTTACTTCTGTGAAATATTTTAACTGTTCTGTGCAGTCCTCATTTACCTTCAAGAACAGCATGTAAAGATGCTCGTTCTATAAACTGCCTCCTGATCTAAGCGTGAAAATTTAACTTTTTCTTTGTTCCCATGATACATTATTAGGAGAATAATGTAGTCACTATTACATTGCAATTTATTTGTTTCCATCTTTTTCCATATATATTTCTCTCTTACTAGGCTATGGACTTCTTTGAGTGAAAAAGGTCCAGATATTTGATACTCATTGAGATTTAATTTACTGAATAATGTGAAATCAGAAATTTGTTCAAGATCTCTCACATACAAATTTATTTTACAATTGATTCTAAAAAAATTTCCCTGTTATGTGTAAATGCCACCTCTAAACATATGAATCTTAAGGTTTGACATGGTGATAAATTATATTTGCAATGCTTCTATTGAACAATTGCAACTTAGTTGAACAATTGCAACTTAGTGATTAAAAGGGGAGTATTTATTAGAATTAGTATCTGTGTAATTTGTCACTTACTGTATGGGAGTCTCAGTTTTTAAATGTAAAAAAGGGATAATAATTGTTAATAATTCTACCTCTTTCATAGGCTTGTCTGAAAGGTTAAATGATGTGTTTAAAGAACATATTACAATATCTTTCGTATCTTAAGCCCTGAAAAAGAGCATGAAACTGTCAGATTGTAAACTCTGGGAGAATAAGGATTCCTCATAAAAAAAATAAAAAAAAAAAAAAAAAAAAAAAAAAAGGATTCCTCATATTTGTATCCCCGAATTCCTATTACAGTTTGAGACGCAGAATCACGGCTCAATAAATTTACTCTGTTGAACAAATGAATTAATTTCAAATACATTAATCTTCCCTGGTATTTCTAAAAATGTCACATTTAACTTGGTTTTGAATGCAAGATAGGAAAAGGAGAAGGAGGCAAATTGAATGTTCAATGAAAGGAACCAGATTATGGCCATAATCATTATCGTCACCATCAATTATCATGATTAGGAGTATCAGGTACCAGGTTAATGAGAAGATACGGGAGATGGATAAATGAGGATATAATATGGAGTTATTTAGGAGCCATTATGTGTAGCTTTGCATATGGTAAAGTCACAAGTTAGAGTCATTCATTGGTTATTAATGGATTGATTAAGAGCCTAATAAGAGGAGGATTTAAGAGTGAGCTCTGTAGATACACACACACACACACACACACACACACACACATGCATACCAAAGTAGATTAAAAGAAGAGACAGTTAACCTAATAATGATCACAGAGTAAGCACTAAGTTTGAGATACCTGTGTGATACAACCAAATGAAAATGTCCAACCATCAATTACACTTATTCTGGAGATTCCACATACAGATGCAAAATTAAATCATAGAAGTTCATTGACAAAGATGAACTTGTTGAGAAGAAAGGGGATAATAACAGAAAACTAGCAAAAATGTATATTTTAAAGTGCAGACGTCAAAGTGTAGAGCGTGTTTTCTCAAGAGCAGTGGGAGGAGAGATTGACCAAGACAATTCTAAGCTACAGAGGAATTAGGAAGACTGTGTGTTTTTGAAAGTTTGTTTCTCTTACGCATATTTTAAAATATTTTCATGGGAGTAGGTACTAAATATTATTAATATGTGCCCTATTCCTTCACTGGTGGTGGTGGTTTAGTCATTATGTTGTGTCTGATTCTTGCGACCCCATGGACTGTAGCCTGCCAGGCTCCTCTGTCCGTGGGATTTTTCAGGTAAGAACACTGGAGTAGGTTCCCATTTCCTTCTCCATTCCTTCATTAACACACTACAAAGTCCCTGGTTAATGATTCTGAAGGTACAAACAATTCAACATGTCATTAAGATATAAGAGACACTTATAGGCACTACCCTGATTCTTTATTTGCTGCCTTTGAGTTACCAGACAGAATATGGGTTTTTTAATTTCACACCAAAAAAATCTGTAATAGAGAGGACCGTTATTTTCATTTTCCCCAGATTTAATGGTGAATCACAAAATAATTTCTATTTCCCATTCAAATGATATTTTTGCTAACTTTTCTTAATCTTAATATATTTTGTTCAATAATGATATTAAGTTATCTTTACTATTATAGTAGGGCAACAAATAGATTTAGTTACAGAACAACTCAAATATGTAACATAAATGTATCTTCAAATTCTATCATTGATCTAATTTATCAGGTTTAGAAGTGCACATCATTGCGAATTAACACCATTTTTAGATTCTTTTGACTAGGGACTTAGTTTTGAATGACCCACTTTCTCTTGGGTCCATGCTTAATTTTTCAAATTTTCTCTCCTGCAATCCTGACCACAGCAATATACCTGGTGCATGTTTGAAGCCTGCCTAATGACACTTGGTGGAAATGAATGAGGCTCACTTTAAATGCTCATATACAGTTTCTTATGCTGTCCATAACCTCCTCTGTTAGGTGACAAGGTCTGATCTGAGCATTAGCATAGCGGTGCATCTGCTTCAAAAGAGTCTTTGAATCTATTGTGCTGGCTGGGTCTGTGGATACCAGTATTTGCTTCTCTTCATAAAGTTACTGAATTATTTTACTCTTGTTTTACACTATCCCTTTCTAGTTCAGCCAGATTTTTAGGAGTCATTTGTCTCATCGCCAGGGTTTGCGTAAATTTCCAGACCCCACAATTATACGCCTTGACCATGGAGTTCTGGAGCATAGCCTCAGATGATTTGTCGGTCAGTGCTATGAAATAACTGCTGGGCCAGATGCAGACTGCAGCAAAGATCTAAATGCAGAACATTTCCGAGGACTTTGCAGCTTCCCCCAGCTTTGACTATGTCTACCCTCAGTGCTTCTTGTTTATGTTTCAGGTTAAAAAAAAAAAAGTAACCCCATGCAACTTCCCATCTTAAAAGGAGAAAAAATCCATCAGTATAAACAACTTAAAGAAAGAATAAAAATGTCCCTGTCCCTGAGGGGGAGGGCAGATATAGTGTTATAGTTGTCCTGGAAAGAGAGATTAGTAAAAATGTCAAAGGCAGTGAACACTGAACTGGACTTCATTTCTGAAGTAAGTATTGAATATGAATAGAATTTGGCAAGCAGCTGAGCGACTTAGGTTATTCCAGGAAAAATAAACAATTTCAGGCCAGATTCAGAGAGAAGCAAAGGATTGGACCTGTATGAGAGAAGAATTTAACTGGCTGAAGAAGTAGAACATAATATGGTATAGATGGAAAAATAAAACAGGCTCTAAAATTTCCCTAGTGCCAGACAGGAATTTGGTAATTTTTCCATACACAGCTAGTAACAAGTGAAGGTTATTGAGTGAGGCTAGAGTCTGATCAGAATTTTGTTTAAAGTGATTCTGTTTGGACATAGGAACTATTTAGAAGTACTGAGCCGATGGGGGTCCACTTCCTTTTACTTTGTTTACTTGTCAAGAACTAATCTGTAAGCTTGTGTTTGTAAATCATTAATCTGCCTCACACAAAACTAGTCATAGACTTGCTGTAAAATAGTTAGGACTTTGTTTTGACTACTTATTGCTTTCTCTTTTGCTCATTCGTTGCTCACTGATTTCAAACATTAAGACCACTCTTCTCTTATTCTCATCTAATGGAAATTTCCTGTTCTATTTTTGATTCCACTGTGTTCAAAGTCAGTGTTTTCAGAAAAGACATGTATGTTAACTGTTTTCTATATTATTTTTATAAGGATGGCTTTAGAGATAGCAATTTTACAGTTAGCAAGAGCAAAAAGCCTGGGCAGAGATGTCAGAGATGTCATAGTCTCTCATAGAAAATAGGTAGCCAAGTGATTTGTCTGCATACTTAGGCAACATGTTTTACTGTGATTAATTTAGGAAACATTCCAAAGTTTAATTCCAATCGATTAATATAACACATATATAATGCATATGCATATTTTATTGGGTCTTATTTTCTAAATAAATGAAATAATTATCTCCCTGTCATACACACACACATACATACATGCATGCACATTGATTTAAAGGTTTATTGTCCACAATAACTGCTTGATTGTGAAAATATTGTTGAAGATAAAATCATTTACAGTAGTCTCTGTCTACTCTTAATATAATAATTGACAATACTAGACATTGTGATTACACGTCTCACTTAAAATTATTACAAAGGATAGATTATCCATCAGTAAAGAATGACAGAATGCTTTATTTTCAAGTGTAATTTTCAGTTGTGAATTACATTATATTTTTTCTTTTAGAATCAGAGGAAGAGTCATTAACGTTTTATTAAGTTAAATAACACTATCAGATGCTACTAATTGTTTTCTTGATTCCTGCTTTCTTCCTTCCTTTTGATTACCCTGTTCCACACTAACTCAATCACTTCAGCTGTCAAAGAATGAAATAAACAAGGAGGTGCTTTTAGCAACAACTTCATTAGTTACGAATGGTTCTATTAAATTTTTACATATAGAAAAATTAGGTTCATGAGTTTTAACAGCATTGCTTAATTAATTCAATTCATGCTTGCTACAAACTACTCTGAAATATAAAGCACAGTGCTTAAACTTTTGACAAAATTAAAATGTATTATCATGGTTGTACTTTTAGACTAGTTGCATTTACAAAATATATACAATGGTTTTCTGTAATTTATATGTTGAGAAGAACTACATGAAGAAACAAGCTATACACACATATAAACAAGAGTTTGTTACAAAATATGAAATAAAAGAGAACACAGCAATAGAAAATGAAATTGATATATCTATGGGAGTAAATGTGTAAATATAGCACTTAGAATTTCCATAAAAATATACAAAAAGTGACAAAAGAGTAAAAGAAATGTAACACCAAACATCAGGCCTGAATATGGCTGCTTTGCTTTCAGTTGATCCAGTTTTATTTAGAGATATATTTTTGAGGATTGGGAAGAGTAAATCGAGCACATATTTGTCTTGTCTGCACATAGGTAATCTTAAATAACTAATTTTAAAGATTATTTTAATATATATAATTTATGGAAAAGGAAATATGTTATATTACATACACACACACATACACAATTTAAATTAAGTGAATGCCTCTATATCCACCATCCAGCTTAAGAAGGAATAAATAAACAAACAAAAAAAAATGTAATCAAGATCCACACAGTTTCCTTTTGGATCAAATCAATCTCGTCAGTGTGGATAAGCACTATTCTGACTTTTGTGTTTAACATTCATTGTTTCTCATTTGAATTATATAATTACATATATATTCTGTGTAACAAATCTATGTCAATATGGAATTATGATGTTTGTATTATATCTCATATGTGTTCTCTTGTATAAACAACAAGATAATTTTTTATTTTAATTGAGTTCTTATCATAAATAATCTTCTATAACTCATTTTCCATTGAATTTTCTCTTTCTGAATTCATTCATATTTATTTCTCTGGGGGAAGTTTTTTAATTCAGTTGTTGGGTAGAAATTTACTGTGTGAATTTACCATAATATATTCATCCACTCTTCTGTTTATGCACATTTGGATTATTTTCAAATGTTCCCTTCTGTATATGCTGTTATATAGATAATTTTGTACATGTCTTCTGTTATGCATGTGAAGAAATTTATGATATATAGCAGAACTCAGCAGTTCACTCCTCTCTCTCTCTCTCTTTTATATATATATATATGTGTGTGTGTGTGTGTCTGTGTCTGTGTGTGTGTGTGTATGTGTGTGTGTGTGTGTGTGTGTGTATATATATATATATATATATATACACACATATAGGAACTCCTGAGTCATAGGGTACATGGCTTTTGTTGTTGTTTTTCTTTTATCAAGTATCACCAAGTTCTCTGTGAACCAATGTGCCACATAATTTGCAATCTATCCAGCATCATATTCTAAATTGGTTATTATTCCTTTAATTTCTGACCAGAATGTAGAAAGAGATCTTACCTTTGTTTTGATTTTGTGTATCCTTAAGTACAGATTATCTTGCACTTCTCTTCATTGGTTTATTTATACTAACGTTGCTTTTCTTAGAAATGTGTGTATATATTTTTCAACTATTTTTCCTATGAAGTATTTTTTCTTTCTTATTGATTATAAGATTTATTTACTGGATCGCTTACTAGCTGTTTACCAAAACATATTTCTTTTTTCCTCCTGGATCAATTCTTAGGTTCTCTTGCAACCAAGTATTAATATATCATGCTGCTGAGTTCTAGTCATTGGAATGTGAACGGAAATGACATGTGTCACACAAGACAGATAGCTACCATCTTTTGATGTACATTCACTGGGAGTGCTTTCCACATCTGAAATTTGTACCAGGGACCCAGACACAACCTTGGAAGAGCTGAAGATTCTGTCCTGAATAATTGTGTGAGACAAATTTCCTCGATCCATGCACCTATCCTTGTCTTCTCTCAACAGAGCCTGTTGTTGTTGTAGTTTAGTCACCCTGTCATGTCAGACTCTGTGCAACCCCATGAACTCATGCACACCAGGCCTCCCTGCCCCTCACCATCTCCCAGAATTTGCACAAGTTCATGTTCAGTGCATTGGTGATGCCTTCCAGCCATCTCATCTTCTGATGCCCTCTCCTCCTTCTGCCCATGATCTATCCCAGAATCAGAGACTTTTCCAATGAGTCATCTGTTCGTATCAGACGACCAAAATACTAGAGCTTCAGTTTCAGCATCACTCCTTCCAGTGAGTATTCAGGGTTGATCTCCCTTAAGACTGAATGACTTTATCTCCATGCTGTTCAAGGGATTTTCAGGAGTGTTTTCCAGCACCACAATTTGGAGGCATCAATTCTTTGGCTTTCTTCCTTCTTTACGGTCCAGCTCTCACAACCACATATGACCACTGGGAAGACCACAGCCTCGACTATATAGACCTTTGTTGGCATAATAATGTCTGCTTTTCAACACACTGCCTAGGTCTGTCACCGCTTTCCTTTCAAGGAACAATTATCTTCTGCTTTCATGGCTGCAGTCACTGTCCGCATGATATTGGAGCCCAGGAGGAGGAAATCTGTCACTACTTCTACCTTTTCCCTTTCTATTTGCAAGTAGTAATGGGGCCAGAGGTCATTCAGTTTAGTTCAGTTCAGCTGCTCTGTCATGTCCGACTCTTTGCAACCCCATGGACTGCATGAAGCCAGGCTTCCTGGTCCATAATCAACTCCCGGAGATTGCTCAATGTCCATCAAGTCAGTGATGCCATCCAACCAGCTCATCCTCTGTGCTCCCCTACTCCTCCTGCCTTCAATCTTTCCCAGCATCAGGGTCTTTCCAAATGAGTCCGTTCCTCACATCAAGTAACCAAAGTATTGGAGTTTCAGCTTCAGCATCAGTCCTTCCAATGAATATTCAAGACTGATTTCCTTTAGTATGGATTGATTGGAATGCCTTGCAATCCAAGGGACTCTCAAGAGTCTTCTCCAACACCAAAGTTCAAAAGCATCAATTCTTCAGCGCTCAGCTTTCTTTATAGTCCAACTCTCACATCCAAACATGACTACTGGAAAAATCATAGCCTTGACTAGATGGACCTTTGTTGGCAAAGTAATGTCTCTGCTTCCTACCATAATGTCTAGATTGGCCATAGCTTTTCTTCCAAGGAGCATGCACCTTTTAATTTCATGGCTGCCGTCATTATCTGTAATGATTTTGGAGCCCCCAAAATAAAGTCTCTCACTGTTTCCATTGTTTCCCCCTCTATTTGCAATGAAGTGATGGGACCAGATGCCATGATCTTAGTTTTCTGAGTGTTGAGTTTTAAGCCAACTTTTTCACTCTCCCCTTTAACTTTCATTAAAAGGCTCTTTAGTTCTTTGATTTCTGCCATAAGGGTGGTGTCATCTGCATATCTGAGGTTACTGATATTTCTCCAGGCAATCTTGATTCCAGCTTGTGCTTCATCCAGTCCTGCATTTCTCATGATGTACTCTGTATATAAGTTAAATAAACAGGGTGACAATATACAGCCTTGACATACTCCTTTTTGGATTTGGAACCAGTCTGTTGTTCCAGGCCCAGTCTAAGTGTTCCTTCCTGACCTGCATACAGATTTCTCAAGAGGCAGGTCAGGTGGTCTGGTATTCCCATCTCTTGAAGAATTTTCCACAGTTTAATGTGATCCACACAGTCAAATGCTTTGCAATAGTCAATAAAGCAGAAATAGATGTTTTTCTGGAACTCTCTTGCTTTATTGATGATCCAGTGGATGTTGGCAATTTGATCTTTGGTTCCTCTGCCTTTTCTAAAATCAGCTTGAACATCTGGAATTTCACAGTTCATGTATCGTTTAAGCCTGGCGTGGAGAATTTTGAGCATTACCTTGCTAGTGTGTGAGATACACACAATTCTGCAGTAGTTTGAGCATTCTTTGGCATTGCCTTTCTTTGGGATTGGAAAGAAAACTGACCTATCCCACGTCCAAAGACAGGGGAGAAGCCCCAGTGAGGTGGTAGGAGGGGTGAAATTGCATTTGAAATCAAACCTGATACCCACCAGAGACATTCAGAGGGCTGAAATGAAACCTTGTGTGCACCAGAAGACCGCACAGAGACTGAGCCAGACTTGTCTTCGAGTGTTGTAGAGTCTCCTGTGAAGGTGAAGGTCAGCAGTGGCCTGCTGCAGGGGCTCTGGGTGCAGACCTGTATGTGGCATAAGCCCTCTTGGAGGAGGTGGTCATTAACCCCACCATAGAGCTTCCAGAACTTACACAGGACTGGGAACAGACTCTTGGAGGGCACAAACAAACCTTGTACACACCGGGACTCAGAAGAAAGGAGCAGTGACCCTACAAGAGGCTGACCAAGACTTGCCTGTGAGTGTCCAGGAGTCTCTGGCAAAGGCATGGGTCAGTGGTGGCCTGCTGCAGGATTGGGGGCACTGAATGTGGCAGTGCCTGGACTGGATATTTTGAAGGATTTAGCCATTAACTTCATTATCTCCACCATAGTTTGGTTTCAGGTCAAACAACAGGGAAGGAACACAGGCCCACCCATTAACAAAAAATTGGATTAAAAATTTACTGAGCATGGCCCTGCCCCTCCTACCACCTCACTGGGGCTTCTCCTCTGTCTGTGGACGTGGGATAGATTTTTTTGGTGGGATCCAACATTCTCCTGTCACTCATTATTTAGCAGGGAGTCATAATCTGGATGCTATTATGTTTTCTTTTTTCTTTTTTTTAATATTTAGTCTCAATCTGGCTCTTTCACTCCTCCTTCATCATCATCAGAGGTTCTTTAGCTCATAGTGTGTGCCCCCTCCCCCTAAACACACACACACATTTCTAACTTAAACCAAAGCCAAGACCACTCTGCTTGTAGTGAGAATTTTTTCCAATGTATTTTCTGAATATTCATCTGTTTTCACTGCCTAATATTCATTCTCCTGATTGGTGTATGGTAGAATATAATAATCTATTTATTAATTTCACAAATACTCATCCAAGTGTTGTTTTCTTTGATTAAACAATACTTAATTTTAACATAGATTCATTATGTCTTCCATTAAGGAATATTTTATTTTTTTGGCTTTTAAAAGCATTGACTTGCCAAGGTAATAAATGTATGCCTCATATTTCCTTCCAAAAAGGTTAATAATATTTTCCTATATGAGCCTTTTAAATATTATGTAAAGATGATAAACAATTGTTTTCATAGAGATAATTTGTTGGAACTCAAGTTTTCAGCCAAGAAATTTGTTCCCCAATGATATCCCTTTATAATATATCAAATTTTACTACATGTGTAGGTCAGTTTTGAGGTCTCTCTCTAGCATTGCTATCACAATGCCTTTTTTAAAAAAATAAAGTTTATTTTTAAAAATTTTATTATTGGAGTATAATTGCTTTACAATGTGATGTTAGTTTCTGATGTACAACGAAATGAATCAGTCATGGTGGTAGATTAGTCGCTAAGTCATGTCCGACTTTTGTGACAGCATGGACAGTAGCCTGCCAGCCTCCTCTGGCCTCAGGATCTCCAGACAAGAATAGAGGAGTGGGTTGCCATTCCCTTCTGCAGGGGATCTTCCCAACCCAGAAATAGAACCTGTTTTTCCTACATTGCAGGTAGATTCCTTACCAACTGATCTATGAGGAAGGCCCGAATCAGACATATAGATACATATATCTCCTCCCTCTTGAGCCTCCTCCCACTCCTCCATCCCACCCCTCTAGGCCATCAGGGAGCACCGAGTTGAGCTTCTTGTGCTATATGGCAGCTATCTGTTTTACACATGGTGGTGTATATATGTCAAAGCTACTCTCTCAGTTCATCCCACCTTCCCCCTCCCCGCTTTATCCACATTTTCATTCTCTATGATTGCATCTCTATTCCTATTCTGCAAATAGGTTCAACTGTACCATTTTTCTAGATTCCATATATATACATTAATATACAATATTTGTTTATCTCTTTCTGACTGACTTCAATCTGCATGGTCCTTTCACATCACTGCAAAACCCAATTTTGTTTCTTTTTATGGCTGTGAGCAATATTTCATTTTATATATGTACCACATTTTCTTTATCCAGTCCTCTGTTGATGGACATTTATGTTGCTTCTATCCTGGCTATGGTAAATAATGCTGCAGTGAACAATGAGGTACATGTGTCTTTTTGAACTATGGTTTTCTCAGGTTATATACCCAGCAATGAGACTGTTGGGTTATATGGTAGTTCTATTTTTAGCTTTTTATGGAACTTCCATACTGTTCCCCATACAGTTTACATTCCCACCAACAGTGCAAGAGGGTTCCCTTTTCTCTATATCCTCTCTAGCATTTATTGTTTATATATATATATTTTTATGATGACCATTCTGACAGCTGTGAGGTGATATCTCAATGTGGTTTTGATTTGTGTTTCTCTTATAGTTAGTGATGCCGAGCATCTTTTCATGTGTTTGTTAGCCATCTGTGTGTCTTCTTTAGAGAACTGTCTCTTTAGGTCTTCTGCCCGTCTTTTACTGTTTTGTTTTGTTTTTTGATATTGAGCTGTATGAGCTATTTATACATTTTAGGGACTATTCTTTCGTCCTTTGCAAATATTTTCTCCCATTCTTAGGGTTTTCGTTTCATCTTGTTTACGGTCTCTTTTGCTATGCAAAAGGTTTTAAGTTCACTTAGGTCCCTTATAGAAGTTTATCCAAATAAAGGATTTTCCTGCATCTTAAAAGGAGTGGTGATTTTCACTGGCAGAGTCATCGTTCCTTCAGAGAACGTGGCTGTGCACATTTTAAATCTTCTCGATGAGTGGCTGAGTGATGGCTCAGTGTTCTCTGTCATACAGTGGATAAAGAGCTGGAAATCATCACTGAGCTGTCTTAACTGCAAAACAGATTTATTGTGACAACTAAGAAATATCTTCTTTTAATGGCAACCTTGTGGATCCAGCAGGATGAATGATTGGTAAAATGAGTAGATCAATGAATAAACTTTTCAGATGAGTTCGCACTTTAATACGCACTGGAGCAGTGGTAAATGTTGTTGTAATAGTACCAGTTAAATTTGGTTGGATTGCTATTCTTTCTAATATCAAATAACTTTAAAAAGATAATCTCATTAAATGTTTTTTATTTGATTGCCATCATGATAGTTAATCTAAAAGATGAACCTCCAAATTCAATGACGCACACTTCCCAATTTGCATGTCCTTTTATAGGCCCCTCAATCTGGACTGCCCCTGTGAATACAATACAGTGTAGCAATACTGGTTTTGATCTTTCTGATTATAAGATTATAAGAAATCTTGTTACTTCTGCCTGAAACTCTTGAAATCTTTGCTTTGAGGAAAGCAAGTCACTGTGTAAGAAATGAGTATATTGAGATTATTGTGTTTTGAAGAATTCACATGGATGTTTGCACAAAGAGAGAAATACTTCATCAGTTTACTACAAATCATGCAGTCTATTATTTTAAAATTCAATTCATAATATTCAGTTGTGTATATGTACATGTTTCTTTTATTCACATATATATTGTATACATTCTTTACATATGAAACATGTACAATAAAAAGCTTAAGTAGCTCTTTCATAATTAAATAAGAATGATAAAAATATCAAATTCAATTGTGAAAACTTCTGTTTAAATATGATAGATATCACAAAATATGACATGTACATTTCAATGAATGCATTATAAATTCTTATAAAATAAACTGGAAGTAACCATGGAATGCTATAATTTTGTGAAGGAAATGCATACTTAGAAAATAAATTCAGCCTGTTGGAAATTCTCATTTTTTTCTTTGTTTATTTCAAGCTTAAATATGAGCTTTCTGGCATGCAACAGAAACAACTGAGGGAAACAGGGTAAGGGTTAGGTCATCCTCAGCCATCATGTTCTGAATTCTTTTTTTGTTTCACTTCCAACATTGACTTCGCCTTTTGGTTTTTTCTCTATTCTAAATAACCTCATTATTTCTATTCAGTGGATTTTCCACTCTGTAATACCAATTTAATATAGGTTCAATTCATGTAAATATCTGCTAACAACTCTCAGGTAGTTTTCTTGAAAACATTTTGGTTCCATTTAAAAGTTAAATAATTTATAAATACAAATAAATATTTGATAAAAGTGTATCTTTAATGCCCCCTTTTTATATATATTTCAGTACTGGGAAAAATATTATAAAACAATTCCATTAAAATGATACATATATAAAAAAGAAATTGGAAGAATTGAAAAGACTTTTACATTGCTAAACTCCTACATCAACATTTCTGAAACATTATCAGTAGACGATTCAAAACTAAATTTTGGATTTTTTACAGTTATGTCACCATTGTCTGATATATCATTTTGATTTGAAACTTGCATAGCAGAAAAAATATGATCAATTATCATCCTAATCACAGTGATTTCATAAACAAGTTTAATATGTTCTTTCTCTTTAAAAAAAAAAAAAAGCAATATTATTTCAAAACTTACATTACTGTTTAGTGCAGGGAACTGTAGTCAGTGCTCTGTGGTGACCTAAATAAGGGAGAAGTCCAGAAACGAAGGGATATGTATACATATGTCTGACTCACTCCGCTGTGCAGCAGAAACTAACACGAGATCGTAAGGCAACTATATTCCAATCATTTTTTTCACAAACTCACATTACTTACTTAAAACAAAAGACATTTTTAAAAACATATTGTTCATTACATGAAAATATTTAACTATAAAATAAGGAATTAAGTGACGTTATTTACTTAGAGGAAGGAAAAGAAAACTAAAGCTACTTAGTAGCATTTTTCTCACAATTCAGACTTGTTGGGCATGTTGATTTTTGTTGTTGTTACTAAAAAGTGGTTTGTAACAAGATTTTAATGAAGTTGTTACATGCTCTACTCCATTTCCAATGGGAAACATGTGGTCTTATTTAGAACATCCTCTTTTTCCTTAAGTCATTTGGCAAACCTCAAGTGTTTGATTGCTTTTAATCAAGAAAATGAGGCACATTTGTTAAATCTTTTGATTAATCAGATTTTGACTAATATCCTTGAGCAATTAAGATTCTTAATCCTTAAGCCTAGCTGAATCTGGGATGTTAAAGAAAAAACAACTTTTATATGATCCAGATTATTTTATGGAAGAAAAATATCAGAATGATAAAAAATTTTCAGTAAAAGAAAGCATAAAAGAGAAAGGAAGATAATAATAGCTGTGTATGCTTAGCCAGTTCATTCATGTCTGACTCTTTGCAATCCTATGGACTGTGGCCCACCAGGCTCCTCTATCCATGGGATTCTCCAGGCAAGAATACTGGAGAGGGTTACCATGCCTTCCTCCAGGGGATCTTCCTGACTCAGAGATAAAACCCAAGTCTCTTATGTCTCCTGCGTTAGCAGGAAGGTTCTTTACCTCTAGCACCACTTGGGAAGGCCAATAATAACTATAACAAATATATTATTAAAAATTCTGACTTAAGACTATAACTCTTAAAAATATATGAACAGGGCACTCAAAACCGGTGCACTGGGACAACCCTGAGGGAGGCGGGGGGGAGGGAGGTGGGAGAGGGGTTCAGGATGGGGGACACATGTACACCCATGGCGGATTCATGTCAACGTATGGCAAAAACCACTACAATATTGTAAAGTAATTAGTCTCCAATTAAAATAAATAAATTAATTTTAAAAACATGATATTTCAGAAAAATACATGTGCATACTTATAGGTGTGTTTGTATTCACAGAGGTTATGTAAGACAACAACACAATGTGATAAACTTTAAGTCACAAGGAAGGAAGGTTATAAAGTGACCATTTTAAAGAAATATAATTTAAAACATTTGAAAGGGAAAGAAGAAGCCTTTTAGAAGTAGCATAAATAATCATCTTACGATTTTGATTTCAGTTATAGAAAATAGTGAGGATTGATGCTTATGATTTTATTTTTTGTATATATATGCAGGCAAACACATTTTTATACAATTTAAATATTATAAAGATAAAAATTTCTTTGATATTGAAAGGCATGATCAAATAATTCTTATATATTTAGAAAGGCTTGCTTGATATTTCACAATGAAATATATTTACAGGAAATAAAAAGTTTTGAAAAAAGGAAGACCTATATATTTTCTAAAAGGATGATCATCTATTCATATCTATAATGCATTCTATATTGTATTATATGCATATTCCCATGGTATATGTCACAGATATGTACTGTAAATATATATCACAAGATACACAGTGTATATCATCACATAATCGTTGTTGTTCAGTCACTAAGTCATGTCCGACTCTTTGTGACCCCAGGTACTGCAGCATTTCTGGCTTCCCTAGCCTTCATTACGTCTCAGTATTTGTTCAAAATCATGTCCATTGAGTTGGTGATGCCATCCAACCTTCTCATCCTCTGTTGTCCCCTTCTGCTCCTGCCCTCAATCTTTTCCAACATCAGGGTCTTTTCCAATGAGTTGACTCTTCACATCAGGTGACAAGCATTAGAGTTTCAGCTTCATCATCAGTGTCTCCAATGAATATCCAGGGTTGGTTTCCTTAAGGATTGACCAGCTTCATCTCCTTGCGCTCCAAAGGACTCTCAAGAGTCTGCTATAACACCACAGTTCAAAACCATCAATTCTTCAGCACTCAGCCTTCTTTATGGTCCAGCGCTGATATTATAAATGGCTATTGGAAAAATCATAGCTTTGATTATACAGACCCTTGTTGGCAAAGTGATGTCTCTGCTTTTTAATATGCTGACTAGGTTTGTCATAGCTTTCTTTCCCAGGAGCAAGTGTCTTTTAATTTCATGGCTGCAGTCACAGTCTGAAGAAAATTTGGAGTCCAAAAAAATTAAATATGTCACTGTTTCCACTTTCCCCTTCTATTTGCCATGAAGAAACCAGATCGGATGTCACGATCTTATGAAAAATGCATTACTGTTCAAAAACTACCATAATTTATCTTTACAAATATTGTCCTATGTTTACTGTGGTCAAGCCTCTGTGATAGATCTTCAGGATGCACAATGCTAATATAAAGCAGCCTTTGCCAAGAAGATATGCAGATGGGAGATGGACACATGTAGATATTCTCAACATCTTTGGTAATTAGGGAAATGTAAATGAAAACCACATTGAGATATTGATATTACTACATCTTTACTAAAATGGCTAAGTTCATAGTATCTTTATCTTTTACAACAACACTCTGGAAACGCCCATCAGCAGGCAAATGGATAAATATGTTGTTTAATAGCCATACAATGGAATATTCTTCAGCAACAAAATACTTGTAAAAACATGGCTGCATCTGAAAATAAGTATCTTACGTGAAAGAAGCCAGACCAAAAAGTGGGTACTATAAGTTTCCATTTTTATAAAATTCTAGAAAGTGCAAACTAATCTACAGTGACAGAGAAAACCAAGGATTGCTTGAGATGAGGCTGGTGTTTAGGAATGAGAGGGAGGAAGTATATAGAAGCACAAGGAAAAGTTTGGAATGGTGGGTATATCCTTGATCTTGATTGTGATGATGATATCATGAATATATACATATGTACTTATGTGAAAGCTATCAGTTGTACATTTGCAATATGTAAAATTATTGTATGTCAATCATACCTCAATAAAGCTGTTTTTAAAAACTATGCTTTGGGGCTCTCGTTAAGTTAAATAAAAAATAAATGTAAAAAACAACTTGCCCTTACAAATCATATATTCTATTGAAATCTGATGATTGTAATAATATAATTTCTTTGTAGTTGTATATATTGCTACAAATTTTAATCAGCATCTTCATCCTCAATTTTATTCACTTCCTCAAGGTCACATAGCTAGAACATGGCATAGGCAGTACTACAATCCACACAGACTAACTCTGAGAACAAAAGTGTATTCTATTAAATCTGGTGATTTGAGTGCAAAAGTGACTGCATGGTAATTGTTTCCCTCAGGGTAGACATGAATACAACATTGAAAAGAAGGTATAGAAAATGTTGGCTGATAAATACCTATGTGAAGATAAAGATCATGTGAGGATGTATACCCATGTGAGGATATACACCTATGTTAGGATGTACATCATCATCTATAAGATACTGAATGTTCATCCAAATAGCTTTGTCTGCATTTTCTATTTCATATGATCAAGAAAAACCCAGTTTAAAATGTGTTTGAAAGAACAGTGATTTCTTTAAAATATGGCAATATTATTACCTTCAATGGACATGAGTTTGAGCAAGCTCCCAGAGGTGGTAATGGACAGAGAAGCCTGGTGTGCTGCAGTCCATGGGGTCGCAAAGAGTCGGACACGACTGAGTGACTGAACAACAATTACCCTACTCTCCATTGTCCCAAACTAGATGCATGAGTTCAGAGTTATGCTTTCATTTACTACCAAGTAAGTTTGCAAAAAATTTTTGGAAAATAAAAAAGAAACCAAGAAGAACTTTGTATACTATTTCCATATAAATGTTTTAGCCTTCCTATCAGCTTCTTGATGTTATTACAATATGATACATCACATATTTTTTTTAAATTTTCAGAGAAGATCTCTCTATCTTTGTGATGGAAGTTTTTCTTAAAAATTGATAGTAGTCTGGAGGGAAATTTAACTTCAAATTTTGGTTTTATTATTCTTAGATTTTTCATCAGTTCAGGTCAGTCGCTCAGTTGTGTCCAACTCTTTGCGACACCATGGACTGCAGCAGGCCAGGCCTCCCTGTCCATCACCAACTCCCGGAGTTTACTCAAACTCATGTCCATTGAGTTGGTGATGTCATCTAACTATCTCATCCTCTGTTGTCCTCTTCTCCTCCCTCCTTCAATCTTTCCCAGCATCAGGGTCTTTTCCAATGACTCTGCTCTTTGCATCAGGTGGCCAAAGTATTGGAGTTTCAGCTTCAGCATCATTCTTTCCAATGAACAACCAGGACTGATCTCCTTTAGGAAGGACTGGTCGGATCTCCTTGCAGTCCAAGGGACTCTCAAGAGTTTTCTCCAACACCACAGTTCAAAAGCATCAATTTTTCAGCACTCAACTTTCTTCACAGTCCAACTCTCACATCCATCCATGACCACTGGAAAAACCATAGCCTTGATGGACCTTTCAGGTTAGCACAAATCCCAATAGCATTGAACATTAAGTTTTCTTTTGCTAACACTCAATAAATCATATAATTATTCAGTAAAATATAAGGATGTTCTTAAAGGGGGAAGAGCTACCATGTTCAGTCTGTTATGTCTATTTCTTGGCTTATAAAACAGAAACGCTTCTGTTGATGTTAATTAAATTCATTTTTCTCCCAGGCCTGGCAGTCCTAAAATATTTGACATAAAGTTTTCACCTTTTCCGTAGTTAAAATTTTCAGGAAAAAAATCACATTTTTCTGTAATTCACAGTCCATATTTAGGAAGAAAAGAGCTTAAAAACATCCCAAATAGTTAAATTCTGTAAACATCTCTATGTAAATATTGTATATTTATCACTTAATTAAGCTGTTATGAACATTTCCTGCTCAATGAATTCATACTTAAGCAACAAATGTTTTATAATATGAACAGAAATAATGAAACATTTAAAGTGATAGCTTTGAAATATAAATCTATATTTTATATATCATATTATGGTATATTTGGTCTTGATCATTTCAAAATACTTTAATAAAAACTCATGTTATCTTGAAGGACTAAAGAGAAGAAGTTTGGAAACCTCTTGACAATATCAGTCACTTCTACAGCACAGGCAGTACTAAAATCCATGTATTCTTTATACTTTATTAAGAGACTTAGATAAATAAAATAATGCTTAGAGACCTAGATACTCAAGTTCATTTTTATTTTACTAAAATAGTGTATGTCTTCAAAGTATGGATGTGGAAACAAAATCCTCCAGAAATATAGATTAGAATTTACTTGTGACTGAAATAAGATTCCCTTAAAAAACCTTCATATATTTTGATGTTATAATGATTGAGATATACATAATATTCTAAAGGAAATGATACATGCAAGGTAATTAGCACATTAAATTACACCTCACTTTATCCCTTAATAAAAGAAGTTTGTCAGATTCATACTGAAGAATAGTTTTTAATAAACAGTTTATTAAACAGTGGGGTCTTTGAATACTGATATCCAAGAAAGAGAAGTGAATGGAGAAGAAAGATGGTAAAGAACAGAAAGTGTGAGGGCATACACATTACAGCGTTTACCTCCGAATTTATATCAAGGTCAGAGTAACCACACAGTCAGAGGATCACTTGAGTATGTGACTTTCTTTGACGCTTTTTCAAAAGTAGTCCTAGCTCAAGTATATCATTATGAATCAAACATTCACAGCAATAAGTGTGTGAACATTCTTGTCAAGGGAAGGATATCCAGGACTCTACTGCACTGTGAGAATAAATGCAATGAGTAAATTAATAAAGTTTTTGATGATGGAACAACACAAGGTCTCTGTATTTATTTCCATTTGCACAAACTGTGCATTTCACAAATCCAGGGATTGCCATTCATGGACTCCTGCAGTTTATTAATATAATCTATGAGGGACTCTGCTCAAGTATATGTTAAATAAGCAGATAGATGTGTTACTCCACAAAGATTTATAGCCAACTAATTATTTTCTTATCTCATCAAAAATTTCTGAGTCGTTGCTCTATTTTTGTTTCACATGAACTTGGGCACTACGCTAGCCTGCGGTTTTCCTGGTGACTCAGATAGTAAAGAATCTGCTTCATATTCAAGAGACCCAGGTTCGATCCCTGGGTCAGGAAGATTCCTTGGAGAAGGGAATGGCTGCCCACTCCAGTATCCTTGCCTGGAGAATCCCATGAGGGAGTAGCATGGTGGCGTACAGTCCATGGGGACGCAGAGTCGGACATGGCTGAGAGGTTAGACCAAGCCGCTTTGATGTATCAAAAAAGGAGTCTGGCCCTCCTTCTTTCTTTTTGCAACCTCAAAGTTGGGAAAAGATGGAAGACAAGACAAGATGAAAGAGGCATAGGATAGTCTTTGCTAACACAGAACTGGGATCCTATCCTCTTGTACCTGTCGGTTTCTCTGGCCTTCTAGATGAGGCTCTAAGTTCCTTTCCACATGTCCACCTCAAATTCTTCCACAGGAAAAAACCTCTCTTTCAATTCTTTCTCACACTTGATCTCTGATTTGGCTTTCTGCCACCAGTTGGAGAAAACATTCTCCTTTAAAGTGACTCCTACAATTAGGTTTGACTCATCTATGAGTTTCCCATAGGCAGCTCAGTGGTAAAGAATCTGCCTGCCAATGCAGAAGACAAGGATTCAATCCCTTGGTTGGGAAGATCCCCTGGAGAGGAAGCGGCAACCCACTCTAGCATTCTTGCCTGGAGAGTCCCATGAGCAGAGGAGTCTGGCGGGCTATAGTCCGTGGGGTCACAAAGAGTTCAACGTGACTGAAGTGACTTAGCACCCGCACACATGTAATCTACTGATGTAAAAATCAACTGAGTCATATCATGTAACCTAATTAATAAATAGGGTGGGAAATCTTGGGCCATTTCAGAATCATAGAAAGGTTGAAATCTGCCTACTGAGGTGTGGAAGGTTGGCATTAGAAAAACAAATCATTTTTAACTGTTTGGGTTGTTTTCTATAGGATATAGGTTAGAGAAGTACAGACTACATGTGGCAGACTTGATGTTACATGGATAGGTAAAATTGCTTAAAGTCATAGAATTTTCTGAAGTATGGAAAATTGGTGAAGGACTATAAATTAATGGTAAGAATAAGCTGGATTTAGGTGGATTGGCAAGGATGCTACCTAAACAAAATGAACAGGAAATATGAACATGTGGTAGTGGGAAAGTGTAAAAAAATGCAGTTAGGCAGAAATTAGACAATGTGTTCAAAGTATAAAAGATGAAGTTACCTAGAGCTAGGATGGTGAGATTGGAACATTCCAGACGTTGGTTAACATTTATTCTAAAGCAATAGACACTGAAGTTAGAATATTAAAAAGTCAGCTTCTCTGATCATGTTAGCTTCCCAGTTCATGTCAAAAATTTGCTTAAGACATTTTCCAAATTAATAAAAATGTCCGTGAATAAATATATTAAAAAAACACAAATTTTTTTTTTTTGTGAGGAATAGAGTAGAATAAACTGCTTCTTAGTCATGAGTGTGATGATCTGATAGTTTTTCCTCTATTTCCTATTTCTTCCTTAGAAATAGAATATAGTACAATCCTATTAGAAGTTATAATTGTCTTTTACATGTAGGAAAAAATCAAGAGAAATACAATCTTAAAATCCAAGTTAATATAGAATGTTTTAGTTTAGCTTATAAAAAAGTCTCTGAGTAAAAATGTATTGGAAACAAAGAGGCTTTTAGACAGTTTATATATTTCAATAAATACTGTTCTTGAAACAAAGGCATCTAAATCACTGGGCAGGTGAATCATACTATTTATATTCTTCCATCAACTATGATTACCATCATAGCTTTAGTTCAAAGTAGTTTTGTACTAAATAGAGAAAACTTTTATGTCATATTTAAATACTTTAGTATCCCTTACCTAGCTGAACATAACAAGTAGACATTGTTTTGAAAGTTTATGTTTCCTAAGAACATGATTTATGTTATCAAGCATAGAAATCACAAACACTGTGACTTCCACCTTGACAGAACATTAATCAAGAGATAAAACTATATTAAAGCAAAGTTCCAGATGGGCAGGAAAGTAACCGTATAAGCTATTTTCTATCACAATCATTTTATGATCTACTTTTACATGAAAACAATGGAATAAAGGAGACATACTGTTCTTCAAATCACAAAGTAAAAACATGATAAACTAGTTATAAAATATGTTAAGTCACCCTAACTTAATTCTATAGTCACACTATAGAATTAAATCTAGCTAAGTTATTTCTTGTACGAAAAATAGTGAGGATTGTCATTTTTCACTGAAAATATGTGTGTGTGTGTGTGTGTGTGTATAATCAAATTGTATTGATAGATTACCCATATTCTGAAACTTTTGTTTACTACAGCTAAAATAGGTACTATGTTGTAACAATACACTGTCATTCTAATGTGGTTATTATCTGCAAAAGTAAAATAGAAAAATACATATGCCATAAACTGAATATATATCCTCAAGATCCATATGCTGAAATCCTTATGTCCAATGTGATGAGACCAGGAGGTAGAGGCTTTGAAATGTTGATCAGGTCATGAAGCAGAGCCCTGATGTCCAGATCAGCACCCTTACAAGAGACCTCAGAGAGCTTCTTCACACCTTCTGATGTGTGAGGATGCAGTGAGAAAACAGTCAGCTCTCCATGAACCAAGAAGCAGGCCCTCACAAATCTGCCAGTGCCTGACACTGGATTTCTCAGTTTCCAGGACTGTAAAAGTTACACTGAGGCTGTTTATAAGCCACCCAGTCTATGCTATTCTGTTCCTATGGCCTGAATGAGATGATACATTTTTCTGAATTATATTCGAATAAGTATCAGAAAATAATTTAAAGATCAAATATTTGGCTAACTCAAGTTTCCTGGTTTGTGCCAAATAAAGGGAATGGGGGTGAAGTTTCATGTGGTAGTTTAGAAAAACCACACAATTTACCCTTCTGCTGGAGACCACCTTGGCAAGTAATCATTTTTGTAATCTTGTTGGAGAGAATTTTAATGGGATAGTAATCCTAGTGTCGCTTCTTTCTAGAAATGGTGGTCTTCTCCCACCCTCCACATATCTTCATGTCCACATAGCTATAATGTAGACCACACTTCCTCACATGAGCCATCATTTCTGGCTTCATTGTTGGTGTATGGATAAGAGACGGACACTAACACAGACCCTTAGAATAGTCCCTCAAACTGCAATTGAGGAAAAGTCCTTAAATATGAAATTTTTAAGATGACATTAGTTTGGACTGCCTCTGTTCTTAGATAGGAGACAAAATCAACATGCTGAAAGAAGTGAGAGGCAAAGTAAGAAGAGAAATTGCAGAACAGAAAGTGGGCACCAGCTGTATCCATGTCTTTACTTACAATTGACCATGAAGCCCAACTTCTTCTGTGGTTCTTTAAGATAGTTTACCAGTGAAATTAAAAGACATTTACTTCTTGGAAGGAAAGTTATGACCAACCTAGACAGCATATTAAAAAGCAGAGTCACTACCTTGCTAACAAAGGTCTGTCTAGTCAAGTCTATGGTTTTTCCAGTAGTCATGTATGGATGTGAGTGTTGGACTATAAAGAAAGCTGAGTGCCGAAGAATTGATGCTTTTGAACTGTGGTGTGGGAGAAGACTCTTGAGAGTCCCTTGGACTGCAAGGAGATCCAACCAGTCCATCCTAAAGGAGATCAGTCTCGGGTGTTCATTGGAAGGTCTGATGTTGAAGCTGAATCTCCAATAGTTTGGCCATTTGATGCAAAGAGCTGACTCATTTGAAAAGACCCTTTCCTGCTGGGAAAGATTGAGGGCAGGAGGAGAAGGGGACAACAGAGGATGAGATGACTCAATGGACATGAGTTTGGGTGGGCTCCGGGAGTTGGTGTTGGACAGGGAGGCCTGGCGTGCCGCAGTTCATGGGGTTGCAAAGAGTTGGACATGACTGAGTGACTGAATTTAACTGAAGATTATTTGCAATTCAGTGTATTCAATATATCAATATTCTTTCAACAAACTTCTCTTTGGTTTAGTTTAAGTTGCAACCAAAATAATCCAATCTGGGCACGCTTTCTCTCGTAGCTTCAAAGATGACATGTATATGTGTGTATATTTGTGTTTGTGGTGTCTGTATGTCCTTGTGTGTCTCTTTGTGTATTATTTGCTTTATATCTATAACCCACAAATTCTTCCAGTCCTGCCACTTTGTCATCACTAGCAGGATGTTCATTCATTGCTGTTGTTTAGTCACTAAGTTGTGTCCAAATCTTTTGTGACTCCATGAACTATAGCCTGCCAAGCTCCTCTGTCCCTGGAGTTTCCCAGGCAAAAATACTGGATTGGGTTGTAATTTCCTTCTCTGGGGATCTTCCTGATTGAAGATCCCCTTCAATCTCCTGGATTGAAGGCAGATTCTTTACCACTGAAACTTTCATACAATCAGAAATAAACAATGATGAATGTGAGCAAAGAAAGAAGAATTTCAGATTCTAAGTGGTAAAAAGAACTCTGACAGAAACCTGATGGAAAGTTACATAGTCTTTGAGGATGAGGGAAATTTTTAGATAGAAAGGATAATAAGTCCTCCCTGAGGAGGTATCACTTGAGCTGGAATGTGAAGAACAGGAAGAATAATGCAGGAAAAGAACAGAGCTGGCACAAAAGCTCTAATTTCAGAAGAGACCTGATGAGTTTTTTTGAGGAATTGAATATTCATCAAATCAAGACTCTAGTGATTGGGTATGGTGAAGAAGGTAAACATAAGTAGAAAATGAGGTTGGGAGAGCCCTTTAGCAATAGGAAGTCATCACAGGGGTTTTAGCTCCATTGTGACTTGGTCTGATTTATTATCTTCCAAGTACTACACTGATTATGAAAAGTCAGACTTGTAGCATGAAATGAGTAGAAAAGAGAAATCAGTGAGGAAGCTATTACAGTAGTCTCGATGAGAAGTAATGGTGATTTGGAGTAAATTGATATCAAGAAGAATAGACACGGGTGGATTTGGGATATAGTGGAAAGGAGCAGGGGCTTGTAATAAGTTAAGCAGAACTTCCATAAATTGAATATGTGGAGGAGCATAACAGAAACATATTACTTAAATATAATGTAATGACTTTTTTTTAACCACTAAGAGGATGCTATTTCAATTTTATGGGATAGGGAAGAAGGGGTGATAATAGTCTGATGGATATCAGTGTCATCAGGTTATGGCCCCACCTTCATTACCTCATTTAACCTTCATTAACTCCTTACAGTCTATTTTCCAAACAGAGTCACACTGAAGGTTAGGACTTCAACATATGAATTTGCAGAGACAGAATTCAGTCCATACAGTGAAGGAACCAAAAGAAAAAAATAAAATGAAAGTCCTAAAATATTTCAAAACACTATGTAATTTGATCATTTTTTTCCACCAGATTTATATCAATGTTGAATGCAGAGGAAGAATAATAGCCTAAGAAAGTCACTAAGATTATGAAAATATGAACAAAATCACACAAATAAATAAGGACTCCAAGAAGTTCCTGGACTTATAGCATCTTTTTTTTTCCTTCTTTATTCAACATTTCCAAAAATGACGTAGAAACAGAATTTCTTTTAAAATTATAAACACCGAATGGAATGTGTTCTATAGAACTCAGTTTGGGAGACCTGGTATAAGAAAAATATCATGTGGATACAGATAATATATATTTTGCATATGCATTAAATAGTGTCTATACTTAATATCTGCACTTAAAAAGTCTTTTATCCCTAGTTTGAGTCATAAACTATGTTTATTCAAGAGGTTTTGGGCTTCATTGACATAATAAAGTATATTTCTATACTTATTAGTTGTATCAATCAGCTATTATTGCAATAATGTTGTATAGAAAGAAACTTCCAAATCTCTATGATTTATATTAAAAATTACTTTTCTAGTTCAATCCTCTGAAGGGTTGGCTGACAGATTTTTTTTTTTTTAAGTTTTGCCACTTTTGAAATTGGCAAAGATGAAGATCCATCCAATTAAGAATGAGCGAGAACCTCACCACCTTTGACTACAACATAAATTCACAGCAGTGGTGCACATCTGAGACCCCTGGTGCTTCTACTCACTGAGGAGTCCTAATGTTCAATAGACTGAATGAAGCTAAGGTAATTAGTTGACTCTCTTAAGCATTGGGTTTATTTTGTTTTCCTAAGAATACAATCCATTTTATGATTTTTTTTTGTTTAACCTGCTTTACACTATATATGGAGAAATTGTTTTCTAGCATCAAACCTCTTCATCTTCTATATTGTCTGCTTGTATAGTAACATATTTTTGAATATAAGATAAAAATTGACAGCAAAGGGACTTATAAGTCAGTCATTGATCTGGTCCCAAAGACAGGTAAGTTCAGGAGTTTTCTTCTCGAAATGATGGTTTTTTTAAAGACAAATTATGTCCAGGATCCCCATTTTTAAAACTTTCTCAGGACTTTTTCCTAGATCTTATTTTTGGGTCCATGAAAACTACTTTACTTTCATTCCCTCCCCATAATCAGGAGGTTTTGTCCAGACACTGATTGGTAACTGGTCTTTGACTAAGCTCTGGAGAGGTGAAATATAACATATATCATCCATAAGACATAATGTAGCTCTCTTGGAATCTTTTTCAATGGAAATTCATGATACCTCTGGACAAACTGTCTATTTTCTTTGCTTTCTCACTTTAATACCAACTCCTGAGCAAAACTTTCTAACTGGGAAAATGCTTTCTAAGGATGACCTAGAATTAAGATCACATACAATTGAGGAAGTTTTATCAGAAAACTCTGCCTTTACTAAAACCAGCTTGAATATCTGGAAGTTCACGGTTCATGTACTGTTGAAGCCTGACTTGGAGAATTTTGAGCATTACTTTACTAGCATGTGAGATGAGTGCAATTGTGCAGTAGTTTGAACATTCTTTGGCACTGCCTTTCTTTGGGACTAGAATGAAAACTGACCTTTTCCAGTCTTGTGGTCACTGTTGAATTTTTCAAATTTGCTGGCATACTGAGTGCAGCACTTTCAGAGCATCTTTTAGATGCTCCAGATGTTCAAGCTGTCTTTACAAAAGGCAGAGGAAGCAGAGATCAAATTGCCAACATCTGCTGGATCATTGAAAAAGCAAGAGAGTTCCAGAAAAAATATCTACTTCTGCTTTATTGACTATGCCAAAGCCTTTGACTGTGTGGATCACAATAAACTGTGGAAAATTCTGAAAGAGATGGGAATACCAGACCACCTGATCTGCCTCTTGAGAAACCTGTATGCAGGTCAGGAAGCAACAGTTAGAACTGGACATGGAACAACAGACTGGTTCCAAATAGGAAAAGGAGTATGTCAAGGCTGTATATTGTCACCCTGCTTATTTAACTTATATGCAGAGTATATCATGAGAAAGACCGGGCTGGAAGAAGCACAAGCTGGAATCAAGATTGCCGGGAGAAATATCAACCTCAGATAGGCAGATGACATCACCCTTATGGCAGAAAGCGAAGAGAACTAAAAAGCCTCTTGATAAAAGCGAAAGAGGAGAGTGAAAAAGTTGGCTTAAACTCAACATTCGGAAAACAAAGATCATGGTATCCAGTCCCATCATTTCATGACAAATAGTTGGAGAAACAGTGGAAACAGTGTCAGGCTTTATTTTTCTGGGCTCCAAAATCACTGTGGATGGTGACTACAGCCATGAAATGAAAAGACGCTTACTCCTTGGAAGGAAAGTGATGACCAACCTAGACAGCATATTGAAAAACAGAGACGTTACTTTGTCAACAAAGGTCCATCTAGCCAAGGCTATGGTTTTTCCAGTAGTCATGTATGGATATGAGAGTTGGACTATAAAGAAAGCTGAGTGCCAAAGAATTGATGCTTTTGAACTGTGGTGTTGGAGCAGACTCTTGAGAGTCCCTTGGACTGCAAGGAGATCCAACCAGTCCATCCTTAAGGTAACCAGTCTTGAATATTCATTGAATGTTGAAGCTGAAACTCCAATACTTTAGCCACCTGATGGGAACAACTGACTCATTGGAAAAGACCCTGATGCTGGGAAAGATTGAAGGCGGGAGGAGAAGGGGACAACAGAGGATGAGATGGCTGGATGGCATTACCGACTCGATGGACATGAGTCTGAGTAAACACACTCAGGGAGGTCTGGCGTGCTGAGATTCATGGGGTTGCAAAGAGTCAGACAGGACTGAACCGAACTAAAGTGAATCATGCTCTGGTCTAATCTAGATTTATTAGTAATTGTGATGATGTTTGTGTTCCATTCACTGATTCTGTTATTTCTCAATAGACTCTGAATCCAAATGAGTAAGAGTCTGAAATGATAAATAATTTGCCTGAAATGCAGGAGACTAGGGTTCAGTTCTTTGTTTAGGGAAGATACGCTGGAGAAGGGAATGGCTACCAACTCCAGTATGGCTTCAGAATGGCTACCAACTCTTGCCTGGAGAACTCCACAGACAGAGGAGCCTGGTGGGCTACAATCCATGGGATTGCAATTAATTTAATCCTTACAATCCAAATGAGAGACTATTTAATCTCTCATGAATATTTATTTCATAATTTTGAACAAGGATATGGCATCTCCTTTGTGTCAATATATTAATATAAGCCATCTAAACTAAATATCTGAAAACATTTATACTACCAGTCCTTCCATACAGTGATTACATATCAACATGGTAAGTAGATAGATAGATAGATAAAAGGAATAAAAAAGAAAAAATGTATCTTTTTAAAATACTCAGATAACTTCAAGCAATTTAACATCAAGAGATCATACCAAGTTATGGTTTGGAGTTTCTACAGTGAGCTTTGATTTCAGATTTCAGTAAAGTCAGAGAGGAGAGGTTAGATAAAAAAGAAGGTCAAAGTGGATTTGTTTTAGGCAAGTATGAAGCCAGTGAGAGTGGGCAGTGTGATAGAGGATTAGAAAGAGACTAGAAATGTCAACATACTTCAGAAAAGGTCAACAGCCAAAATTGCTTTAACAGGCATATTTTAAAGGACCAGGAAAATAAATGGGCACCAAATCTGATTTCACTCACCACTTGCCATCCACTTTCTATGATGGTCATACAAACTCAGGTACTTTAAGCATCCTTGTCCCAACTCTTATTTATACAATTATTGTCTTCATTAATTGATTGAATAAATTTGTTAAAATAATTTTCCATTCATTTGTACTTAGTGAAGTCACTCAGTCGTGTCCCCCTCTTTGCAACCCCATGGACTGTAACCCACTAGGTTATCTGTCCATGGGATTTTCCAGGCAAGAGTACTGGAGTGGGTGGTCATTTTCTTCCCCAGGGGATCTTCCCAAGCCAGGGATGGAGCCCAGGTCTCCTGCATTGCAGGCAGACGCTTTACCATCTGATCTATCAGAAAAGCAAAAAAAAAACAGGAAAAAAGTATATAAACCTAGTCAAATCAGACACCAAATAAAACTATGTAATAAAAGACATAATATTTTTCAGGAATAATTTATAAATTTGTTTTACCCCATTTCATAAATGGTTAAAATAAAGCAATCTTAGAAATAACTTGCTGCTTTTATGTTCTATCTTTTAATTTTGAAAATCTGGGTAAATATTGATATTTCAGTTCAGTTCTGTCGCTCAGTCGTGTCCAACTCTTTGCGACCCCATGAACCGCAGCATGCCAGGCCTCCCTGTCCATCACCAACTCCCAGAGTCCACCCAAACCCATGTCCATTGAGTCGGTGATGCCATCCAACCATCTCATCCTCTGTCGTCCCCTTCTCCTCCTGCCCTCAATCTTTCCCAGCATCAGGGTCTTTTCCAGTGAGTCAGCTCTTCGCATCAGGTGGCCAAAGTATTGGAGTTTCAGCTTCAGCATCAGTCCTTACAATGAACACCCAGGGCTGATTCCCTTTAGGATGGGCTGGTTGGATCTTCTTGCAGTCCAAGGGACTCTCAAGAGTCTTGGAATATATAAATTAATTTTGTTAGTAAATACAAACCACTTTAGATTTTCATTAGAAAATTCAGTCACCAGGTTTTTAACTTTGAAATTCTATATTTCTATTTTAGTATTAGATATATGTAGAATGAATCTCTTTAATTATTGGTATAATAGATTATTTTTAAGGCTATATATTCACTTGAAAAGGAAACTGTTATAGAAACTTCACTAACTTCAAAATCATGCAAGTAATGGGTAATATTCTTTGTAAGGTTGTACTAAGCATGGATTGTTATAAATATTTGATTTACTTTAGTGGAACAAATGTTTAAATATGCCTTTTTTCCAGGAAGTCACTAACGTGTTCCTGGCTAATCGGGAAAAAATTGCAGGGAAGCTGGAGTAGCAGATGGAAAAACAGTTGGCTAAGCCTATTGCCCATCCTACACAGTTTCCAAAACCCTTGAAAGTAATAGTCCATTTTGGAAACATTTTTTTGGAAGAACAAATGTTTGCTACTGAAACTTAACATTAAGGCTATTAGGAAATACTCAAATAAAACATTTTCTTAGCAGAAATAAATATTTTACTTGAGAAATTCTACCAATGTAAATATGCCATTTCAAGAAAAAAAAATGTTACTGTAGACAGAACATAAAACACATAAAACATGGAGAACTAGTATTTGTTATTCATTTCATTTACCTTTCAATGTTATTAATCTTATGATTGATATTTTAGGAGCATGTTTAAATTGGGAAAAGTTCATTTGAATAAGAAAAGCATGGGCATGTTTCTACTATGTTTAGTTTGTGGACTTTAGCTGTAAATGAAGTTGAAAATCATAAAAATAAGCTAAAGAATAAGGCAAAATCAACAACCATCAAGCATATCAAGGGTAGGGCTATATTTTAATTCTGAATGTCTAAATATATTTCTTTATTATCTGATAGGATTTTCTTAGAATTTGTCTCAAATATGCATGTTTAATGTATTTCTCTAGGGCATAACAGGGAGAATTTTTAGTTAAAATTAGTTCAACAATCTTGAGCATATTAAAATGACTCAAATAACTGGTATTTCTCTGGGTCCTTTTTACATGAATAGCACTGTTTTTAATGACTTTATCTTTGTGTTGGGTTAAATCTTATATAGACCTCTTACTCTTTTGTGAGAAGTATAAATATGTGGGATTTTAAAGGTAATGAAGGGATTTAAAATCAATCTATTTCAATCTACTTACTAATTACAGAGGAGCAAATTGAGTTCTAGAAAGGTTAAGCTATTTGCCCAAATAATTTAACAAATTAGTCACAAAGCCAGGGTAAGACTTCCAATCTCCTAATTCTTACAGCAGAATTTTAAAATTAAAGTTGTATTTTCTCATTTGGCTCTTCTTTATGTCACTTTCTCTATATGCCAGGGGATCAGGGTCAAATTTCATGTAATGAGACATAAAAATTTAATGTGTACTAGTTCATTTATTTTCCTTATTGTTATCTACTTTATGTATAAACTGAAGGAGAGTTAATGATAATGGTGATATTATCTGCCAATTTTCTTATTTTGCACTGCTAAGGAAAAATAATGATGCTCTTGGTTTTTAAAAAAATATAATTTTTTATATTGTTCTCCGTGTTATATAGCCATAGAAATATGTGATTCTGTAAGTTTAAGATTCTGGGCAGTCAAGTGTTAATTTTGCCAAGGAGAGATTCAGCTTTCCCCCTCAGCTCCTAGGATGTGACCTCTAAAACTGCAGACTGTTTAACCTGGTGATTGTCTTTGTTTACCATAGAGTTTGGGGGCAGACTGAATGCTCTATGCTACTCATGTGATTAAGGTGGGGCTTTGGACCTTGTAGTGTCACCTTGGTTCTGGGGGAGCTGGAGACTAAAGTGCGCCATGCAGTTTGTCTAGCACATTTTTGTGACTGTCAATAAAAGCTTTGGACTCAAGACTCAGGTGATCTTCCCTGGTTGGCAGTGCTCCATAGTTATTAGCACATATCATTGTAGGGAGAAGCAAGGACAGTGTGCATGGATGCACTGGGACGCTCATACTTGGAATTTTCCTGGACCCTGCCTTTAATCAGTATTCTTTCACTGTAATAAACCATCACCACAAGAGCTTTGCAGAATTCGGTGACACTTTTCAGAAGGCTATCAAACCTGAGGATAGCCTGGGAACCCCTGAACTTGAACTTTGTGTCAGAAGTGAGAGTGGTCTTGTGAACTGCTGCACTATTCAGGAGGCAAGTATGTGTGCTAAGTCGCTTCAGTCGTGTCCGACTATTTGCAACCCTATGGATGGAATCTGCCAGACTGCTCTATGGGATTCTTCAGGCAAGAATACAGGACTGGGTTGCCATCTCCTCCTCCAGAGGATCTTCCTGATCCAGGAATTGAACATCTCCTGCATCGGTAGACAGGTTCTTTACCTCTAGTGCCACCTGACACTAAATATAAGCTGCCCAACTATCTTCAAATGAAAAATCTATCTATAGGAATAAATGTATAAATTATAGACAAGAAATAAATATTTAAGAGTGTTAAGCAAGAATATTTTAAACTGCATTTCATCAGTATCTGATTCATTGAAAGACACTAATGAAATTCAAATAGGCTTGGTAGTGCTCTAGCAAATAATCCATGATTGGCAAATAAAACTATATATTATATAGTATATTAGAAATTTGGACCATCTGTGTTCCTTTGATACTGCTTTTAAGAAATAGATAATTAAAATGGATATGTTCATAGAAGCAGATGGTCAATTAAAAAATTATTCATCAGCATTTTGAACATTTAACCACATTTAAATATATCCCCAGGGACAGTAGCAATATCTAAAAAAATATTTAGAATTCATGCAGTTATACTTGAATGCTCCCAAAATCTTTATGACTAGCTCAAACAAATTTCCCTTAGATCAGCTATAATAAGGTTCATCTTTTTGGTTATTTTTTAGAGATTGCTTTATGCTGCTTAGCTAATCTGAACAGTCCCATGGCAAATTAACAATTGGGAAACATGCAATGATATATAAATTTAACACACATGCTGATAATTAAGTACAATACATTTGCATATGAACATCAGCGCACAAAATTATAGAACTGGTAAGAAATTCTCAATAATTTGTGATTAAATTTTATTTAAAAAGTGTTTTATTACTATGGAATAGTTTACATACTCTTTTTGAATTATGTACCAAAAATGCATCTCTAGACTTTATAATAAGCATCTCTTCTTGAATTAATTCATGAATTATTATCCCAAATTCAATTTGAACTGATCCATCTAAAAATAACTTTTTTTTTTTCAAATTCTTATCAAGCATTTGTAAAGATTTCTACAAAAATAGGGCTGGTTTTGCATAAATTCAAGTTCATCGTCAAATCCAAAAATATGACTTTTTATCATATAAAACTCATATGTGTATAAATGACACATATTGATGTCTATCTATACACACAGAAAAATAGATTGATAGATATTTGCAAGTCTAACTAGATATATATAGGTAGATATAGGTATAAAGAAAATACACATATGTAAAACTTTTTTTGGAGAAGGAAATGGCAACCCACTCCAGTATTCTTGCCAGGAGAATCCCACAGAGGAGCCTGGCAGGCTACAGTCCACGGGATTGCGAGAGTCGGACACAAATTAGTGACTAAACAACAATACTTTCTTTTAGTGGTTTTTCCTCGTCTCTAGGCTTTGTTTGTCCTCTTTCTCATACCTGCTTTTCTGAGCTTTCCTACCTACCACAGTGGTGTGATTTTGGCCTGTCTGAGTCCCTTAAGACTTGTGAAAAATCTGCTTGAAAGATCAGACTTTTGTAAGTGAATCATTTTTAAAAAGCATACCCAAACTTCTTTATGTGATTAGTTTTCTCTTCTAGTTCATTAAACTATATGCAAAAGCAAGAGATAAACATGGAGAGATGCAATTAATAAAATATTTTTGGAAACAATAATTTTGGATATACATTACTGTGAAGTTATCTTTAAATACAGACAATGCAACTTCCTTTGAATAAGCTTTACTCTGTTCTTGGATGATTGAGATAGATTTGCCAATATTAAACTGGGGATGCATATTTTTTCATGAGAGGATGCCTAATAAATAATGGTGAAGGATAGAGAATTAAAAAACAAATTTCCCTGATAACATGCACACATTGCAATTGGGCCCTGCAGCAGATGATATTCCAAATCTCTGAGCAAAGGTAAGAGTGACTTTTATAATAATGTTTTTGAAAGATTTTTTGATTAAATATACTTACATTATTTCAGCATTCATGAATCTGTACTTGGCTTTGGGCTCTTGGTTTCTTTGTCAGTTTCTTGAAGTCAAATTTTGAAGCTAGAATTTACCATGGAAATACTAGGAAGGTAGGATAATGTAAATTTAAAATAAGACATGTTTTACAAAATGTAACTTGAATTATTTCAAAGGATTTGTGTTTTTTTCATTAACCTTGCATGTATGTATATGTGTGTGTATACAGTAGCCTTTCTTAATCTGGTCATTTATTTGCTGAATTACTGAATATAATCCAGATTCAGATATTTTGAAGATACAGTGGTTTCCAGAGCAAATAGTACAAAATTTAAAGTAATTAGTACTTTATTTAGGATATACTAAATATTGTTTTTCTCCCCCAAATTGATTGCATAGGCAAAATGGATTGCAGTAATCTGGGGCCCCAGTTCAAACTTCCTGAATCAAAACTCTTGAGTGTGGGATGAGAATATAAATGTTTAAAGAAACTCTCTTGGTGGTTTTTATACACATTCAACCATAAGAACAAGTGTTGAGCATTCAGTAATTAGAATAAGGGTCATGATGTGTGACATCCTGTGGTGAGTGACTGCAACAAGAGCTAGTTTTGTTCAGCTCCATTCAAGTACAGGTGCTCAGAATTTTTTCCTTCATGCTATCAGGCCACTAAGTGTTCCATTCAATCTCAGTGTCTTAGTGTCCTCAGCTAAGGAAGAGAGAGTATCACCCACAGTTTGTCTTTGCAAGGGTGCAGCGCTTGAAGAGATATACGGACATTGTTTTTCTTGGATTGTAAAAGGTGATTTACTAAGGTGCTTTGAAGGAGGGTACAAATGGAAAAACAATTAAGGTGGCTTTTCAGCACATGTGATATGTAGTAATTCCTTAAATGGAATACCACATGTATAGTATGTTTCTACATGACTCCAACCAAGGATTGAAGAGGCCTTGACAAGATAACTCAGGCTAGAAGTCCCAACCCCAAATTAAAGACACATTAACAGCCTTCCAAAGGACCTTCTGGATATGATTTGGTTTAACAGATAGCTTTACCTCAGATAGAGAATGTCAAAGTACTGCTCTGAAATCTTCAGTGACTCCAGATAACACTCCTTAACTTGAACATTTAATATTTTCCATGATAGAATTAAACAAAAATTAATTTTAATATATCTTCCATTTTCTCTTATAAAAATCTTCTGTCTCAGCCAACCTGATCTTTTCACTGTCCCTCTATATTCAAAGTGACATCACCAAAATTTTTTTCTTAAGTTACCTCCTATTCTCCTCTCCAAGATTCAAGTTCAGCTTTCAAATGTCAAGGAGCTTACTTCCTTATTTTTCCTTCTATGAATTTTATAGCTTCAAGTCCTACATTCTTTAATCCATTTTGAGTTGATTTTTGTACACAATGTAAGACAGTGGTCCAATTTTATTATTTTGCATGATGGCTGTCTAGTTTTCCCAACACCATTAACTGAAGAGACAGTCCTTTCTCCATTATATGTTCTTGGTTCCATGGCCCTAAATTAATGGTCCATATAACTCTTCTTGATGGTAGAAATTCCCCCAAATGTACCCAGACACAATGTCCTTCGTGTTAGAGGGCTGTTTGAGGTCAACTATGACAAATGTCTGCTTGATGGAAGCAATCTCTCCTCAACTTTACTCATGCTTTTCAAAGAGCTTCAGATTGTGTACTTTCAATAACAAGAAGTTCAGTTACTAATAACAGAGAATTGATGCCATTGTGTGATGGTTTTTCTTCTTTGGAAGTTCTGTAATTTAAATAAATTTTCAATTTTATATTTTTCACCATTGTTTTTTGCATCTGTATTAATCAACAAACCCCTCTCCATTTGCTTCAAATGTAACAAAGTGAGAAGGATGACTCAGCAGAAGATTACCAAAGTCATCTAATTTAGATTTTTGTTTGTTTGTTTATTTTTCCACTGGAATTTCACTGCTTTTGTTTAGACTTTTCATTATTAAAGGGAAACATATTATTTTGAAGGTTGACTTGTTCAATTAAAAAATATTCTTTAGCATATTTTCTTCCTTGTGCATAATCATATGATTTATCAGGTGTTCAATCATGACTGTATCAGATGTTTTTTAATATAATCAGTATACTAAAAACACCTAGAAGACTTGATTTAAAACTTACAGTAGTTAAAAAGAAAACATGCACATAAAAGATTAGACTATAGAGCACAAAGACAAATCTATATTCACAGAATATAGATTTCTTCTTTCTGTTCCTACAAATATTTAAACTTAGAATAAAATAATCTTTGTTTTGACAAAATATTATACTTTCTTTTTTAAGAAACTATATTATCATCAAATGACAAATAAATTATATTTTTAATTTTAAACCCTATTCAATAATAAGCCAGTGAGTAATAAAAATATTTCAGAAAGCAATTTCTCACAATTAACAATGAACTATATATTATTCAGAAAGCGTTCTCGTCATGGGAAAGAATGGATAATTGACTCTGAACTGATGTGAACTTTCAGATTCAGTATTTTATAGCCAATTCAGTTATCCCAAAGGACTATGTGATCTCATTTGACATGCAGTGAGACTGCAGGATGAATGTAACATGCAATTTATCTAATTTTAGCACAATAATTTCTTGGAATTTAATAAAAAACATTCTTGTGTATAACTTGAAATAAAACTGACTTCAGTGAATGAACCCCATTAAATCAAATTGGGCTGGAAGATAGTTAAGCAAATTTATAAAACGATTATTCTAGCAGTTCTATATGTTTACTTGTAACATGAATGAATTAAATTTTAGAAAACTATTGATTCTGATTATATAGTATGATTTTTAAATTGACTTATTTTTTTTAATTTATTTTTATTAGTTGGAGGCTAATTACTTTACAATATTGTAGAGGGTTTTGTCATACATTGACATGAATCAGCCATGGATTTGTATTAGGGTAAGATATTTACTTACTATCTGTTTTCTAAAAATGCTTTCCATTGACTGTATATGTATATATTCTTAAAATTTTTAATCAGCAGAGACAAACAGATTGTGCTGTTAATGACTTCTTTAAAACAATTTTTTGTTCCAGGAATAATCTGAATTTTACAGCCAATTACTGCTAACAAACCATTTCATGAATGATAATAGCCATATAAACACATATTTAGAAACATAAAAGATGTTTTTAAGGTGTGTTTTACAGAAATAGAATGCTTTATTTCTGTTTTCTGCAAACTGCTTTTAAAAGTTAAAACATATCTTTGAACTTGTATGCAAACTAAATTTTCATACAAATAAATGAATGAACACATCTTGTTGTAAAAGTAGAAGTTTAAGATGTGAAAGAACAAAATATGAAATACTTTCATATCCTCTGACAAAATGGTGACATTGCAAACCTACAGTCATATATAATATATATATATATATATACATTTCAAGTGGTAATTTTTTGAAAGTTATTCAAACATGCTTAGGCTCAATAAACTTTTAAATTAATATCCCATTAGCAATTAATTACTAAATATCCTTTTTTTCATTATTGTTTTGGAAACACCCAAATTGCTTTGGTGGAAACTTGGTCTTGGAGATGTTAGTAAAATCTGGTTCTTAGAGCTGCAGATTATATTACTATATATATACATATTATATATATATTATATATATATAATTCTTTCCCATGACGAGAACCCTTTTTGATTAATATATAGTTCATTGTTAATTGTGAGAAATTGCTTTCTGAAATATTTTTATTACTCACTGGCTTATTATTGAATAGGGTTTAAAATTAAAAATATAATTTATTTGTCATTTGATGATAATATAGTTTCTTAAAAAAGAAAGTATAATATTTTGTCAAAACAAAGGCTATTTTATTCTAAGTTTAAATATTTGTAGAAACAGAAAGAAGAAATATATATATATATATTATAGAGCTTAGGCTTATATCTTCAGGTTTAGAAATGAAAAGAAAATAATTATCCATGTGTGAGTTCAAACCATTGCTGAAAGTACCTAATAACTAAGAATTATGACTGCAATTTATAATGTTGACTTGAGAAGTTCCAGTTCTCCCATAATGTGATTATGATCCCCAATCATGAACTATAATCCCTTTAAAAACTAAGTACAAATAGAAACAAATAAGGAAATGCAGTGGCTGCACTTTGAAAGACAGAAATGTGAGTTTACCATAAACTGGGAAGCAGAGTCATGGGAGGCTCGCCCATGTATAAACCAAGCAAATTATCATACATTTCAAAGGTGCATGCTCTTTACATTGAATTTCACCTGGTCAAATATTTGAAATTTTGCTTTTACCATCTGTAAGCCTCAGATAAATGTATAGTAGAAAACATCAACACAAAACAATTTCATTTAAGGCTTCCCTGTGACCAAGAAAAGTCACTTATTTCAAGTTTTTGTTCTTTAAACTGGATACTTTTTATATTGAAAGGCATCAGTTCTAGCAGCAACTTCCGACACTTCTTTTTTTTTTTAATATAAAATTACAATTATAACCTACTTATTGTCCTGGAGTAGGGCATGGCAACCCACTTCAGCATTCTTCCCTGGAGAATCCCCATGGAGAGAGAAGCCTGGAGGGCTACAGTCCATGGCGTTGCAATGAGTCGGACACAACTGAGCGACTAAGCACACAGATCATTTTTAAAATAAAATTATGATTGCAACCTATTTATTTTTCTGTTTTTAATTATAAAATTATGACTAAAACCTACTTATTGTCCTCTGCTTGACTGGAGGAAAAAAAAAAATTCTAAAGTGCAACAGATGGCTATTATAATGAGTTTAATACTATATACAATTAAAGGGCCAGGCAGAGCATGCTGTCTTCTATTGCATGTTTTCAACAGGGCCCTAAACTTCATGGAAGTGTGTTGCAAGAACCCAATGAAAGCTACTAATGGAGTTGCAGTTCTAAAACCATTTATACTAAGACTACTTACAATATCCTACATTCAATTAATAGCTATTTTTCAGAGGACATAGGTACACTGTATGTGTTTGAGAATGGCTGATGGATAACATTTACTTAGAATATTTTTACAAATATTTATATTTATGTACAGTAGTCATATTTTTCCTGTTTATATTTGCTTGTCATTGCTAGGTTAAAAAAGTGCAATCTTGTGATTTATTGACCAAATCAGTAGTCTTAAATCTTAACTATTCATTCTTCTAAAGATGCTGAAACCTTATGGTAAAGGATATTTTACAGATCTATAGAGTTTAGCAAGAAATCTTACATCTCAAGGTTTTAAGTTATAAAAATAGAGTCGGGCAATTTTCTTCAAAAATGCATCTAGCCAGGACATAAGAAATACTGTGTCATTACATTTTTGAAAGGACTTTTTCTTCCTGATGATTGAGATAATAAGACACTATTATAGCCTTAACATTTGATCATCACTTTTTATCAAAAATAAGTCTGAGTTGTATCAGGAAAAGAAAATTAAGGAAGCAGGCTTTGATATGGATATCATAACTTCCTGAAAAAAGACACTGTAATTTATTTCCATAAGATAATGCCATGTGAAACTGAAGCAGGAAAATTGCAAGTCAAAAATATCCCTTCTAGCAATTCACTCCCAAATAAGTAGAAATTTAAGATCAGATTATTCAAAGACTTAGAAAGTTTGTTACAGAAAACTGTTGGAAAGTTTGTTATAGAAAACTGTTAGAAATTTTATGTAAGTAATAATTTATTTTATTTCAAAATTCAACACTTAACATTGATTTTGTAAATAATTGCAATTACTAATATATGTAATATATTTAAGCAGAGTACTTTGAAAGTACAATAACATTTCCAAGGCATTTCTTTCCATTTTCTTCCCTGAATACACGTATCTCTTTCATTTCACTTTTTTTAAATCAAACAAAGGACATCTAAGTTCTAAAAACATTTATCTTTTTTTTTTTTTTTCCAGAAGCCAGGTTTAATTGTTTTTGTGAAAATAATATAAATAGAACAGACTTCTCGATGCATACTTTTCAAATAATTGCTAATAACTAATTTGGAGAATGTGAGCAAAATGCATGGGGTATATTTTAAGATCCAATGAAGCAATTATCTAATACTTTTTGAACATGATGCAAATCTTGATAGTATACTACAGAGTAATTTGTTTTTTTGTATAGCACCCAATCTCTAATTTCTTAGGTTGGATTACTTCTACCTTATTAAATTGGAAATTCAAAGTGAAAATATTTTACTTTTATTTTTTAACTGTTTCTTCACTTCCCAAAATATGTTCTTTTGGGATAAAAGTTGAACACAAGTTTTGCTTACCAATTCTTATGTTTATATGCACTTTGCATGGTTTTATCAATGATAAAAAGGTAGGTTTTTTTTTTTTTTTTTACTATTATTGTTTGCCTTGACATCAATGTTCCTTACTTAATATAATAAAATCATATTATGTTAAAGATTTGGATAAATTCAGCAATAGTAGTTTACACCAATAGATTTTCAGGCATACATAATAGCTTTCTGGCTTCTATAAAAAGGCAGATATGTCTAGTATGATTAAAGTGGTTTTGAAAAATGAACTGATGAACACAGAGCAGTAGACAATAAAATGCTGATTGAAAATGACAATGAAGCTAAAAGCAATAAACTCTATGGCATTCAGGATAAGTGTATTTCAGCAAGGTCTTGGCTTGCCAGGCTAGTACTCCTGGAATTAGGCTTAGTGGGATCTCTACCAAGGAGACATCATTATGTCATCTTTCCTAAAGTCCCATTCAATTATATTGTGTTTTCACACAAAAGAAAGAAATCCAATAGACTAAAATATTTGGAATGTTGATGTAGTTTGAGGACTGATTTTTTCTAGTTACTGCAATGCTTATCATTTTTAATAAGAAAAGTTTATTTTAGACATTGCTTCACCATAACTGTAATCAGCTGGATCAGTTTTCTCTGTAATTGAAAAGTTCCATAGTGACTAATCAAGTACATAGTCAATCAGTTTAAATCAATTATACATTATTTTTCAGGACATTTACATTTTACTGTGCAAACCAGGGTAACTAACCTTGATGGTATAAGAAGATAAACTGAACAATACAGTTACTTATAAATGAGAAAGTTTAGATTTGCAAAAGCTTTGCAACTTAAAGTATATAAAGGTTATTGCTATATTTAGAATTTGCAATTTGGCAAGTTCGCTGGCCCTATATATAGAACTAGAATAGTTTCAAGAAAAATCCATTGTGGAGACTTTAAATATAGTTAGAATTCATCTTTATTGATATATAGATACTCAGAAAAATATTTTCTTTCTTCTCTTTTTATTGTCCATCTTTTAAAATCTTTGGAAGAATTTTATAGGATTGATTTTGAAACAATAGTACTAATTTTCATGGTTCAAGTTTAACAGAATTTTTTTACATTCAGCTCCTGAAGAAATGAGCTCAAGACAGAGACAAAATAAAAATAAATAAATAAATATAACAGCTCCTTCGCAAAAAACTATTGCCTTTTAAATGCTTTTTTGATATATTTAGTAAAAAAATATTCATTCTAGTCACTAATATTCAAACTAAAATAAATATGCTCTTTGAAGTGATAAGGATCATCACAGCAATTGCTTTTTCAGATAAACTATTTCATATGGACCTGAAAATGCAACAAACTAAACAAACAGAGCAAAAGTAATTATTGACGTGTCAGGCAGTTCAGAGATGGGTAAACTTTTTCTGTTAAGCATAAGGTAGTATAATACTTTAGGTTCTGTGGGCCAGTCTCTATACAGTGTAAGCTACCTGCATGAAAATAGTCATAGACAATCCATTATAAATGGCCTTGGCTTTGTTCCAACAAAACTTATTAGGAAAAAAAAATGATACTTTTGTCCTGTGGCCATATTTTGCCAAATCCTGTATATATCTATTAATTAGAAATAAATAATACCTCAGGGATTTAAGTTACTAAATTGGGTTTGTTTCAATTGACAATTATACCCTTTTCCTACCAATTTCTTCCAAGTTTTTTTTTTTTTTTTTAACTGCAGAAAGTCAAGAGTAGTCCACGTTTTAATAAAACTCAATTACTCGTGCTCCTGATTCTCCAGTCTACCTAGCTAACCGATTCAGCATAAGCAGTTACCAAATTCCTTATCTTTTGAAGACTATTATCCCTCCAAACACCACATAATTTATCAAATAATTGGATGGCGAAGAATCTGCCTGGAATGCAGGAGACCTGGATTCAATCCCTGGGTCAGGAAGATCCCCTGGAGAAGGAAATGGCAACTCTCTCCAGTTTTCTTGCCTGGAGAGTTTCATGGACAGAGGAGCCTGGTGGGCTACAGTCTATGGGGTTGCAAACACTTGGACACGACTGAGTGATTAATACACAAACACACCATTTTATTTATGATTCACTATATAAACATAAAAAGAGAGCAGCTAATGTTTTGGAGAGTCATGTAAAAAAATTCTCAAAAAATTCTTTTAAACTCTATGCCTTTTTTGACTTTCCAATAAACGTGTTTTTCTCAAACTCATACCAAGTTCTCCATCTAAATGTTTTAAAATCTGTAATACAGTATATCAGTTTCCTGTTTCATAGTTCCACAACTCTGATCCATTTATGTTCAACTCTTATATTAATAGCTATTTCTCTGTTACTTTGTTTCTACATTTCTAAGTAATCTGTTTACACCAACATGATTAATAAGTATATGATCTTACCTATTTGCTTACTTTGTGGTGATTTAGCTACTTTAAATACTTCACATAACTTATCCTTTCCATATCTTACCCTATATATTTATAAAAATTCTGGTTATACTAGAGACATTATACATAGTATTTTATAGATATTTGATGTTTATATTATTATATACAGTCCATTCGTATATTTTTCAACATGTGTTTTTGTTCCTGAATGATCATATACATTTCTTTTTTTTTCCCCCAATTTTTACTGGTTGGAGGCTAATTACTTTACAATATTGTAGTGGTTTTTGCCGTACATTGACATGAACCAGCCATGGATTTACATGTGTTCCCCATTCCAATCCCCCTCCCACCTCCCTCCCCATCCCATCCCTCTGGGTCTTCCCAGTGCACCAGCCCTGAGCACTTGTCTCATGCATCCAACCTGGGCTGGTGATCTGTTTCACACTTGATAATATACATGTTTCGATGCTATTCTCTCAGATCATCCCACCCTTGCCTTCTCCCATAAAGTCCAAAAGTCAGTTCTATACATCTGTGTCTCTTTTTCTGTCTTGCATATATAGGGTTATCATTATCATCTTTCTAAATTCCATAAAGAAGACATATAGATGGCTAAGAAACACATGAAAAGATGCTCAACATCACTCATTATCAGAGAAATGCAAATCAAAACCTCAATGAGGTACCATTACACACCAGTCAGAATGGCTGCTATCCAAAAGTCTACAAGCAATAAATGCTGGAGAGGGTGTGGAGAAAAGGGAACCCTCTTACACTGTTGGTGGGAGTGCAAACTAGTACAGCCACTATGGAAAACAGTGTGGAGATTCCTTAAAAAACTGGATCATATACATTTCTAAATACCCTGAATCCATCCCTCTGTCTTTTCCTACCAATGTTTTGGTTCTGCTCTTCTCTGCTATGATTGTTTTCATGCTGATGCTTTTCCTTCTCCAGCAACTAGCTCTCAAACATATTGGCCTTATTTTAATCTGTGCACTGAATTTCACTGTAAAAATTTCTTTTTACTCTACAGATTTTCTTTTCTTTCTTGATCATATATTTCTCCTTTCACAAAAATTAGCTCCCTACAATGTTGAGGTTCAAATTCTAGTTGCTTCCTAGAAAAAGGTATAGGTGGACAATTTTACTTCTTTTCCTTCATTTTATGAATGTTTTTATTATACTTTCAAAGAAGATTAATAATAGTTTAATTATTTCAGAATGTCTTTTACTTAGAAATTTGATAAACTACTTGATTATCTTCTATAATCCAGTTCTGTATCTGAGAATACTAATGACATTTTGCTTTCATTCCAATTATTATGAAAAATATTTTTTTCCAAGGAAACTATTTGACCATTTTAGAATTACATATATTGGAGTATGTCATTCTAGTCATCATTCATTATTATGACCCTCTTCATTCTAGAAATGATATTTCTATGTATTATTTCTTTGATGACTCTTTGTATTGTTCTTTCTGAAATTCCTAATTTCCTATGTATCTTTTATTATAGTAATCTATTAAGTATTTTTTGGTGATCTGGGAGTTTTCCACATTTTTACTTTCCATTCTCACAACTGAATTTGTTTCCTTCTGTCATGATAACAAAATACAAGCACTATATCATGTTTCTTGATATATCTTAGCTGCTCATATCATATTCATATTTAAAAATTCTATATTAGGAACTTTAAATGCTTAACCATATTCAGTTTTCCTTACTTTTCAAGTCATTGGAAAGCTTCTCATTTCCTTTGACGATGTGTACCACCACGTGATTAGATCTTCTAGTGGGTCTTGGCGAGTGCTGCCGTGTTTTCCCTTTGTTCATGAGCACTTGGTTATTGATAGAGAACTTCTCAGCACTGTCATTTCCTACCCAGGTGATGAAAAATCATGTGTGTAGAGGTGGTGCAGTTATAGAATGACAGAACCTCAATCAACGTGGGTATTCTGTATCCTTGAGAGTCATCCATACCTAGACTGAGCTTCAAGCAATGCTAGTACTACTACTATATGCACCACAGCAATATTAAATAATAATAACAAATATATACATTTTCATTTGCTTAAAGTATATACATTTGCTTAAAATATATACATCTTCATTTGCATAAGCCACAGAAGTCTTTTCTGTTTGTCTCCAACAGTATTATCCAGCCTCTCGAGTGATTTGAATTTTATTTTGTTTATCTCACCTGGGTTCAATCCCTGGGTTGGGAAGATCCCCTAGAGAAGGGAACAGCAACCCACTCCAGAATTCTGGCCTGGAGACTTCCATAGTATAGAATAGTCCACAGTACAGTCCACGGGGTTGCAAAGAGTAGGACAGGGCTGGACAGTTTTCACTTTCACTTTCACCAGAGAAGCCATGCTGCTAGCCATGATGTTAGTAATACTTAAAAAGGAAAATAGTAACTGCTCTCATTCACACAAATATCACTCTAAATTTCTGAAGCAGCCCCTTTCTTTATCTTTACATTTTCATTGTCATATTCTGGATAAATCTATTTTTCAGGTTGAAAGACAATATTAATACAAAAAAAACCCCAAAACTATGATTCATTGAAGGCTTATGTATCTACTTTCAAAAATATCTTATATGCAATTCATCAAGTAACTTTTGTCAGGTAGAATTTCTGCCACTTTATGTATCAGAGTTAAGTAATTTATGCAAGATTAAAGAGTTAGTAAGTATAAGATAAACACAAGTCTGTACAATTCCAACACTTTCAATCTTTGTATATGTCAGAGCTAGTGAAGGCAACACTAATGGTAAGTGATGTAGTAACAGAGGAATACTTTCTGTAAGAACAACTTGGTGAACTGTATTGTCAGTTATTTTACTTAAAATGCTCAAAGTCTTATGGACACATGTTGATATATCAGGAGTTGAAAAAGAGCATTACTTGTTGGAGAAAGAAAAGTTACCTTTTAAATATGCAAAACCTTAAGACTGAAGATTTGAAATAAACAGTGAGCTGAATATTTCTTATAAATGTTAACTAAAGAATCACAGAAGTGATAACAGATTACTAGTTAACATTTTCCTGAAATAGGACTTTAGTCTTCCATCATATTTAACAAGGTATTCATCAAGAGATCACACAAATAAGGAAATTGTTATTCTATATAATAAGCAAAAACATATAAACACATGCAACCATACCGACACAAATGAAAATAAATGTTTCATTCGCACAGAATTCAGGTATTATGATATTATAACCATTGCAGTTTTATTCTGCATTTATCTTAAATATTTTCCAAAATTGCACAGATATAAACTTTGATAACATCAGGCAATTTTGCTAATATATATTTTTTATAAAGATAATAGCATTCCTTTTTAAAATTCACTTGAATAGTAAGGCAAACTTTATTTATTGGTATCATTTTACTTAACTAATTATTAACTTATTTTTTTTTTTCCTATTTGGACAATGATTATAACAGTGCTTACAAGCAAAGGCTTTCTTCTTTGTTTTGTTAAAAGTGAAGAGATAGTGTCAGGAAATTTAAGAAAAAAGGGACAATTATACTGAAAGGAAATCAAACTATGCTATTGTTTGATGAAATGGCACCCTAATCATCCAACCATCTCTTCCTTTGACATCTAGAAGTCTTCATTGTATGCCCAGTGATGAATGGTTTGCTCAGAATGAACATTTTAAGCTGCTGAAAGTAAAGGCGTCTACCATTTTTATGCTTATGTGGCCTTACACAAAACCCCTTCTGTTGTTTGCCTGACAGAGGGGCATACATCTCCTCTTTCAGCAGAAAGCCTCTGTTGAGAGTTTAAACTTCAAGTCTCTTTGCCAAACAATGCCTCATCTATGATCAAAGAAAAGCAAGGGTTTGACATTCAAGTTCATGTTCAGCTACATAGCTGATATTGAAAAGGAAAAAAAAAAAAAAAAAAACCCTCTAATTCTGAAGAAATAATTTGATTAGTATCTGGAAATTGGCATTATGCCAAAAACTATGTTGTCAATGTCCAACAATGCAAAAAAAAGCAGGCTTTATTTTGACCTCCCCTTTAATTATTTTCTGCCATTCCTGCTTTCTCATGACTATCAAACATACAGCTTCTTCATTATCTCTGAGGATATTTCTTTGAGGATAACTTTCTTCAAGTTATCCCTTCAACTCATTTAAAGTTACTCTATAGGTACTTCTTATAACTTTGTCAAATTCTTCATTTGTTAAAATTAGATTTAACCACCATGGCGCCACAGAAATTGCTCATGTGAAGGTTGACATCACTCTAGGTAGTCAATGCCAAGGGGTATGTTTGTGGTCTTTATACACATCTCACGAGCATGTGAAACACTGCATATATTTTACCATATTAGAACCTATATCACATTTTATTATATTATCTAGTCATATCTATTTCCCTGGAGCAAGCCCAAGTATTACCTCTTTTAATCTCATCAAAAATATCCAGCAAAATTCCTGGTGCACACTTGGAACACACTGGAACAACAAAAACATTCAACAAAAGAACCTATGGTGAGATGAGGTATAAAAGAGCCTCTTAATATTATTGATTCTCCCTGCTGATTGGGCATTGCAAACTTTACATTCCCAATGTCTCCAAAGTTAGGTGTGTCCTGTGACCAATTCTAGCCAATGAATAATTAGTAGAAATGTTGAGGGTCAATTTGGGGCAAGGCTTTCAATTGCCATTGCCTATGGTGTTTCTCCTTGCCCCTGTATGTGTGGAGAGGATATACTATGTGAACAGAGGAGCCAGAACAGCTGCCAAATAGAGGACGATGACCCTGAAATTTCATGCATCTCATAAGACACAGGGATTCAGCAAGAAACAAACTTCTGCTTTACTATGCCAAGATAGTTCTAAGAAAAGAACACTTCAGGGACAAAAACCACTCACTATTCAAATATTGTAAGTCTGCAGAACAAGGGATAGAGTCAAGTTCCCTAGACCAGATATTCCTAGCATGCGATCTGCAAATCCCCAATTGTCAACTGGCACTCATGGGGGTATGAGGTCAAAACTATTTTCCTTCCAATAGTCAGAAAATATTTTTGTTTCCACTGTTGACGTTTATACTGACTATGCATGAATAGTAGAAGGTAAAACTGCTGGCAGGCAGCTTAGCAGGTATTAAGGCCATGAAACTAAACTCTTATACTAGTCATTGTATTATTTTCTCTTCAGCTGTCCAGGGGGGAAATTCTTGTTTCACTGAAGATAGGTCTTAGTGAAAATCTATTAAGCAGAAAACATGTTAACTATTATTCTTTTATTTAGTTTCATTAATTCCTGACCCCTGAGTAAACAATGTTTTGATATTCTTTGTGTCAAAAGGAGAATGCATAAACCTTTTCACTGACAAGAAGAGAACTTGTATGATGGTTTGAATTGTGAGTTGAACAGCAGCATTTTCACAAATCATCATTTTTTACTGGAATAGACAATGGACAAAATGTGACCTGCACATTTGCACATTTCTCAATAATGAATAAAGTGAGCTTATCCCTTCAAGAAAAACAACATAGAGTAACAGGTAATTAAAAGCATGCCCGTGAGTGCATTTTTTTTTTTTTAAAGAGGATCAGAAGCTAGGTTATATAATATATGAAAACAGGAGCATTTTCTCCACCCAATTTAAGCTTCACATTGAAAGATTTGCCATTTTATCCTTTCAGAGTATTTTTAGAGTAAAGAACAATAAGGGAATAAACTTGACTAGCTCATTACTTTAAGAACAAAGCAACAAAAATACATTCAGGGAGGTAGAAAATAAGCCTAAAGCCACTAATTACTGCAAGAAGAAAGCCCTTTATAGTTAAGACTATATTCTTTATATAGAAAATCCTGAGCTGTTGAAAGTTTCCTTAATGAATGAAACATACGTTTTGAAATCCTAGTTTGTGTGTGTGTGTGGGGGGGGTGTGTGTGCATTTGCACATGAATATCTATAGAGAGGGAGATCAACATGATTTTGTCCAGAAATACTTATCTCCAATATTTTATTATAGAATGCAGAGAATGTTGCAATACTTCTATTAAAGAATATGATGAAATTAGTGAGCAAAATTTAAGAATAATACTAAAAAAGGATGAATAACTTTAATTGTTGGACATCAGTTAAATTGTGGCAGGATATTAGATATAAGTCATATACACTACATAGTTATTTATAGTCTGTGGGAAGATCAGACACTGAGTTAGTGAAGAGACCTTTATTTAAACAGACCAGTGATGGAAAGACTATTTCAAAGGTCATTAAAACCTATGTCAACAGATCCTATACCCCCAAGCTAATTATGATAAGCAGACAGCATTATATCATTTGTCTATGAGACTGTTTCTCATTTTATAAGGATACATTGGTATGGCTATGTTTGTTTCTATTTATCTTTAAGACAATATTCCATAGGCATGAAAAAAAGAGGAAAAAGTAGTATTTTCTCCAATCTCAGAAGAGAAAAGAGCTCCCAATCCTTTCCCTGGTGTGTTTATCTGCAGTGCCATCACACAGGGACTATGAATGAAGAGTTGTCAGTCTTATTAACTTAAAGGATTGAAAACGTCCTTTTAAAGGGAAGACCCAGAGGAATCGGGTGGAGAGGGAGGTAGGCGGGGGATCGGGATGGGGAACACATGTAAATCCATGGCTGATTCATGTCAATGTATGGCAAAAACCACTACAATATTGTAAAAAATTAGCCTCCAACTAATAAAAAGAAATGAAAAAATAAATAAATAAAATTGAAGGAAAGGCTACCCATTCCAGTATTCTGGCCTGAAGAATTCCATGGACTGTATAGTCCATGGGGTCATAAAGAGTTGGACATGACTGAGCGACCTTCACTTTCACTTCTTTATGTTTATCCCCTATCTCCACATGGCATCTAAAAATGGGCTTCTATGAATGATACCTTTATCATACAGAATTCAAGGGTCAGTATTCCAGGATAAACAGTAACAGGAAGAGAAAGTGAGAACATTTAAAAAGAAAATCCCATACTGTCTTCAACTTCACAGGGGTGACCAGAGCACCTGCAACTGGGAAATGAGTCAAAAGAAGGTTATTGCTAGAGACTGAAGCAGCAGAACCTACAAACCAAAACAATGTAAACTGAGAACCTTCTGCTACAATGGTCTCACATCCTTTACCCAGTTGGACAAATTATTTTCCGTCTTTGAGGTAGGCTATGAGATCAGGACAATACTGTAATCATAAGGTAAATGACAGCCTGGATCCTGGGTATGTAAGCTAAGACAGTCCAGCATTCCAACAGAATTTCCCTTTCTTTTTAGGAAATGTTTCCATATTCCAGTGACGATGTGGCAATGTGGGATTTTAAATTCAGTGCCCTGCCCTTTGGTTAGAAGTATGAGGACTTGATGCAGGTATTAGTAGTAATGAATACCTCCAGATTAAAGGATTGAACCAGTGATGATTTACCCTTTTTTTGTTGTTGTTACTTTGCTGTCACTTAGAATATAGACATTACAAAGACAAAATGTTAGACCAGCTGACTTTTATTTTTAATTTTTTAAATTTATTTTTTAATTGGAGGAAAGTTGCTTTACAATGCTATGCTGATATCTGCTGTAAAACAACAAGAATCAGCCATGCTGCTGCTGCTGCTAAGTCGCTTCAGTCGTGTCCGACTCTGTGCGACCCCATAGACGGCAGCCCACCAGGCTCCCCCGTCCCTGGGATTTTCCAGGCAAGAGCACTGGAGTGGGTTGCCATTTCCTTCTCCAATGCATGAAAGTGAAAAGTGAAAGTGAAGTCCCTCAGTCGTGTCCGACTCTTAGCGACCCCCCCATGGACTGCAACCTACCAGCCTCCCCCATTCACGGGATTTTCCAGGCAAAAGTACTGGAGGGGGTTGCCATTTCCTTCTCCAAGAATCAGCCATAATTATGCATATCTTATGGGCAGGAGAAGGGGGAAACAGAGGATGAGATGGTTGGATGGCATCATCAACTCCATGAACATGACTGAGCAAACTCCAGGAGGTAGTGCAGGACAGGGATCCCTGGTGTGCTGCAGTCCATGGGGTCAGACACGAATGAGAAACTGAACAATGTACATATATCCACTCCCTCTGGAGTCTCCCTCACCTCCCCCCATCTCATCCTCTACATCATCACAGAGTGTCAGGCTGGGCCCCATGTGTTATAAAGCGACTTCTCCCCAGCTATCTATTTTACACGATAGTGTATATACGCCAATGCTGCTTTCTTCATCTATCCCACTCCCTCCTTCCCTCACTGAGTCCATGGGTCCATTCCTTCCCTGCAATAGGTTCATCAATATCATTTTTCTGGATTCCATATATATGCATTACTATAGAATACTTTTTCTGATTTACTTCACCCTGTATTACACGCTCTAGATTCATCCACTTCACCAGAGCTGACTCAATTTCATTCCTTTTTATGGCTAATATTCCATTTCGGTATATGTATGTATACATATATATATATATATATATATATATATATATATATAATATCACACCTTCTTTATCCATTCATCTGTAGATGGATATCTAGTTTGCTCTGATGTCTTGGCTATTGTAAACAGAGCTTCAGTGAACATTGGAGTACATGTTTCTTTTAGAATTTTGACTTTTTCAGGGTGCCCAGTATTGGGATTGATGGGTTATATGGTAGATTTATTCCTAGTTGTTTAAGG